>NW_024884253.1:39445768-39646010 GCF_019232065.1 Centrocercus urophasianus
TAAGAAAAAGAAAAAGAAAAAGAAAAAGAAAAAGAAAAAGAAAAAGAAAAAGAAAAAGAAGAAGAAAAAGAAAAAGAAAAAGAAAAAGAAAAAGAAAAAGAGAAAGAAAAAGAAAAAGAAAAAGAAAGAAACCACTAGCTCAGTAGAATTTTAAAGAAGTAAACATTTTACAAGTTATCATGCAGTGTGGAGAATTGGTGACCATCTCTCAAAGCGCCTTTTGATTCCCCAAATGCTGATGGGAAATATTCTGGAGGCACAAATAGACTGCAGATGTTGGAGAATACATCTTAGAATTCTGCTGAACATATTGCCCTACTGGGAGGCTGCACCGAGTCTCCAGGGACATTCCTTTGAGAGCCCAGCTGATTGTCTCATATTGAAACAACATGTCCAAGATACATTCCAAGTAAAAGAAAATAGAACAGGGGTACTCTGACCAAATATAAATCATGAGGCTAAAGGGCAGTTTATCTTCCCTCTTTCTACCATTCCTTTTCTCCCCCAATGAATACTCCCCCAAGGGAAACAGACCACTGGGTAAATGACTGCCAAACACGATGACTCAGACATTAGGCACTGTCCCCAAGTGCTTCACAGATGGTGTCTGGATGGGAAACCCAGAGCTTTCGGCACCGTAAACCTTGCTACTTTTTTTTTTTTTTTTTTTTTTCTTTTTTTTTTTTTATAATATATATATATATTTTAAATTCACTGCAGCATTATTTCTGATCTCATGTCAAGTCCTTGCAGCACTGTTGCTCCCCACAATGAATTCTGATCTTGACCTAATAACAGCTGATGTTATGGGTGCATAAAGAAGATAGGAGAGAAATCCTATAAGACTTAGGGAAGTGGGGGGAAAAAAAAGAGCTAAAATAAATATATTGCCTAGAAAATTATCTTGCATCTAAATGGAAAAAAAAATGCTAGCATATATTTAAAAGGGAAAGAATATGCTCTACAAGGCAACCATGCTACTGTGGAATATAGTAAATTAACACAATTGCATAATACTAGGTACTATGAAAGAAAATGTTCTCTGTTCAGTTTTCATTGGTCTGCTCCTTTTTGTCAAATCCTGTTTCTTTCAGTAAAATCCAGTTTCCTTCAGTAAAATCCTGCTTCTTTAAGCCTGTTCTAAGTTCCTCAATGCTAGCAAATTTTGGGATGCACATCTGGACATGGGCAAGCCTGAAAGCAATGGCATATTTCTGTACTCCTCCAGTACTGTATGTTTACCCTAGACACTGGAAAAGTCCTCTGTGAAAAAAAACCAGCTATTTTTTCTTCCATGAAGGGAAGCTCAAAAAAAGCTTTGTAAAGGCCTGGAGATTATGCACTATCAATTAAACTATCACAACTGCAAACAAAACATACCATGGGAAATGTGAAATACCCCTTCCTCATTCTCCTTCCCCTTCACACATACACTCATACACACACAAACCCAGCTGCAAGGGATAAAAAAGGAGGAATTGCATATTGAGAAGAACCAGGTCCAGTCTGTAATTTTTCCTCCTCTTCTTACTTTCCTTTTTTTTTTTTTCCCCTACAGTTTACTACCATTATCTTCCATTAGAAAAGAAAGAAAAATTGTTTACTCCAGCTACCAAGGTGAAATATCTAGGTATTTATGTGGGATACGTTATGTTTCAAAGGTTATCAGGCAATTAACTGAAACCTCTGATTTACACAAACTCAGCAGATCAGCAATTCCATTGAAATCAACTGAATTATTTGGGCATAAAAAGGAGAAAATTCAGACTCAAGGCTTCCAAACTCAAAGTGAAAGGGCTCAGAATTAAAAGCAGCAGCACACAGGCCAGCCAACTTCTATTTAACAAGAAGGCTCTGAGAAAATGTGGTAGCACTGTGCAGAGCTGCCCTTCCTGAGCCCCGGCTTTTACGACCTGCTGGGCCCTTTGCAGCACCCTGCCTGTTGTGCCCAGCTGAGCCCATCACCTGGGGACATGCACAGGAGGGGATGATTCAGAGTCATCACACCTGGAAATCCACACTCCTTCATGGCCATTTGGTGAACTACTGAGAAACCAAGGGTGTAAATCAGCAGAAAACTAGCCAGGTTTCTGAAATGTGCCTGGCAGGCAGTTTTCAAGCCCTGCCTGGTTTTGGAAAGAACTTTGTCAAAATTGGACCCTCTCCACAAAGTGCTTTGATCTTGATGAATCGGTAAATTCCAACAAAAACTTGTTTAGTCAGAATTTTTCTGACCAGCGCTACTTCTTCGCTTTGCCAAGCGTATTTATGGATCCTCAGGTTTTCTATGTGGTTCCAGGCAAAGGTCTTCTGCCAGCATCATCCCGGTTGCTGACCCACAGAATTACAGAATGGTCAGGTTGGAAGGGACTGCAAGAATCATGAATCTCCAACATTCCTGCCACATGCAGGGCTACCAACCTCCCCTTTTAATACTAGACCAGGCTGCCCAGGGCCCCATCCCATCTGGCCTTGAATATCTCCAGGCATGGGGCATCCACAACCTCTCTGGGCAGCCTGTTCCAGCACCTCACCACTCTCATAGTAAAGAACTTAAGACCCCTGTGTCTTCACTTCAGATAGAGCTGAACACAGGCACTCACCTCCCCACCGTGTTTCCATGGGACAGTAGCACGGTGCTCAACACCCTGCTCCATCCACTGCACAGCTCCCTGCAGACCCAGGTAGCTCAGGGGGCTTTACCCCTGGTGACCTTTACTGAGTTCTTACATTGTCTGATGGTGACAGGACAAGAGGGAATGGAATTTAACTAAAAGAGGGGAGAATTAGTTGAGATGTAAGGGGAAGTTTTTCTCTGAGATTGCAGTGAGGTGCTGGCACAACTGCTTAGAGAAGCTGTGGGTGCTCCATCCCTGAAGGCGCTCAAGGCCAGACTGGATGGGTCCCTGGGCAGCCTGATATGGTGGAGAGCAGCCCTGTCCACAGCAGGGGGTTGGAGTTATATAATCCTTAAGGTCCCTTCTGACTCAGGCCAATCATCTGTTATTACGATTCCATGACTGAAGTACCACTACCCCATATCACAGACAGAGAAGCTGAAACACTGAAATAACCAGGTAGGGAGTGTAACAGCAGCACTAAAAAGAAATTGCCAATCCCTGTGATGCTTACTTCCATACTCTGTCAGGCATCTATTTCTACACCTAGACCTGCAGCTACTGCTGTGCAACTAAGTCCAGAATGGGCATGGGAGAGACCACACTTAGAACAGGGAGGAAGACTGAGAGAGGTTCGGCCAAGATCAAATTAATCAGTTTCCATCCCTGACTGGCAAAAACAAGGCACTGCACCGAGACAAGGTGTTATTGTCTGCTTTCAAGCGCACCCTCCCTTTCAAGTTTTTCTTTCTTAATAAAGTATCTGAGGTCATGCTATTGTCATCAGAGCTTGGCGAGGGCTCAGCAGCTGTCACCGTGGCAGCAG
Source organism: Centrocercus urophasianus (assembly GCF_019232065.1). Lineage (NCBI taxonomy): Eukaryota > Metazoa > Chordata > Aves > Galliformes > Phasianidae > Centrocercus > Centrocercus urophasianus. The sequence goes on from NW_024884253.1 coordinate 39,449,213, forward strand.
GAGTGTGCCTGGTGCCAGTCGCCTTTGTCACGGCAACTGCAGCAATGTAAGGAGAAGGGCCTTGCAGGATGCAGGACAATACTGGGAAGGAAAAGGAGGGAATCCTCGACCTTGGGCCAGGGACTGGTGGCAGACTATTGAACCCAGCGCGTCTCGGCAAACCACAAGGAGTAAAAATTCTTGGAAGCTGCAAAGGTTGCAAGTGAAAACAAAAGATTCTGGCATGTAGGAAATAGAACAAAACACAGAGAAATTTGTTTTGTTTTCAGAGATAAAATAAGCAAACAACACTGGGCTAGGGTCAGGAGTGCTGTGCCCTGCATGCAGGGCTGACAGCAGAGCAGAGGGCAAAGAGGCTGCAGCAAAGCTGCAGGCAGGTAGGAAAATGCTCAGAGATTGTTCAAACCTCATGCTGCAGGTGAGGGACTCCACACCAAAAGAAGAAAAAGGAAAAAAAAAAGGGACAATGATGACATCCCCTACTAGAGTCTAAAACATAAAATTATCTATCCAATCACAACCTTGGTGATGCAATGCAATAAAATAATTTTCACATAGTTGAGGCAACAGATAGAAGCAAGTTAATTGCCACTATGGAGCTGCGCCAGCTAGGAGTTCAGAGGACAGTATGCAGGAGCCTTCTTCTTCAGCTAAAGCCTGCACACATAAATGGCTGTAGAAACCGGTGCAGAGGATGGTTTTATGAGTCCATGTAGACTTGTTAACTTAATAAATGTTTCATAGCTGACATGTGGGGTGTTTTGTCCTCTTTTTTATTTGTGTTTGTACCAGATACATCCAGAAAAGTAGCACTGACAAAGAGATGCTTATTTCTAAAGGTTCAGTCCAGAAACACTTGTAGATACAAGCTCACACCTAGTAATGATCACTGCCTCCTATGCACCAGAAGCTCCAGTTTGCTCCCTGGGCCTGGCTTTCACAACTCCGTGGGTGTTCCATTAGGACAGGAAGAGAAGAAATAAATCACAGCTAAGCACAGTCACCGGTGGAGCCACGGGCTGGTGGGATGCTGCCCAGGCTGCAATTTGGTGGGCATACCTAGGCCAGAACCCCTACATTTTGAAAAACACCGTGGCCTTTTAAATGACCACAAGTGGCCAGAACCTCAGCTTTATTCCTTAGCCAAAAGAAAAACACCTCCAGGAAAAGGGCAGTGGGAGCAGTGGGCAGGATGCAGAGGGAAGAGTGCCATCTGCTGAAGCTGTGGGCTGCTTGGGGCTGCCTTGCTCTCAGAGTCCTCCACCAGCTCAGTGGGAGAACACACTTGCGCTGTCCATGTCCCATGTCAAAAGTCTCCCCATGGATAAAATAAAATAAAATATGAAATGCCCCTTTACAGCCTGGAGGCTCTGCGGTGCTGTGGGAAGTCAGCAGGGGGTAGGGTTTAGTGACATGGGAAGGATGCTCGCCTGTCAGCACAGCACTAGGTCTCAGCAGTCCCGGTGCCAGCAGCCCGGCTGGCTGCTCCCCTAGGAGGCAACACAACTTGTTCTCTTTCTTTCTCAGCAATTTCACAGCTTCCAGGCCCTGCTGGAGTTCGCCCTTACTCCCCTCATTCCCACTCTTGGACTGCAGAGCTATTCAGAAGGGATGCTGGTAACGCTCCCACAGCCTTCAAAGGGGACAGTTAATTGCAACAGGTTAAGGACCCAGGGCTTTTAGCAGCTCCTTTTGCCTTTTTTTCTCTCCTCTTTCTTGTCTGTAAGGGAATGTAATTAGCTAAGACCTGTGAAAATAACACCATCTGATGCAGAGCTCCCCTCCATACAGTGCTGTGCCACCGGCAGGACCAACACAGCAGGTGTGTTATTCTGCCAAGCTATTTCCACCATAGCAGTCCCTGTGTAGGCTGTCCCTCTCTAGAGTGATACCACTATCTAAAATGACAGAAAGCATCTGAAGGAGACGAGGGCATCCCTGTGTGCCCAATAATAGGGAGAAACGATACCAGGAGATGGACAAACAAAGCTGGTGTTGTCTATGTTCAGGTATTGTATGCCACTGAAGGAAGAATGATAAAACCTCGAAAGCGATGAAGGAGAGTAAGAGTACTGTATCTTCCCTGGGAATGTCAGTATTCAATTGTATTCAGGATCTAGAGAGTAACTTAGTTCAGAGAAAGGGGAAAGATTCTTCTCCAGTTTGTGGGCAACAGTGACAGTGCACAGCCTGAAGCTGCTTAGGGAATGTGTTCTGGGGCATAAGACTTTCTAGGCATGCTTATGGCAAATAGATCGACACAGTAATCACAAATCAGCCTTCCTTCCCCTTGCACTCTGCTTAACCTTATTTATGCTTGCCATTTTTTGCACTTTTTCATGTTCCTATTTTTAAAAATAATAATAATGAGAGGGAGAAAGAAACAATTTCAGTTTCTCAGCTGCTCATAAACAGTTCTACAACCTTTTTGTAGAGAAGAAACAGAAGGGGGAAGGGACAAGCAAATGTGGCATTAGCTTTGTGACTGTGGTTTTTGTTTCCATAAACCTTAGAGCACAAGAATGCATGAGATATTTACACAAATCTTTCCACAATTCCTGTGGCCTTTGGGAGCATTGCATTTGCATGACTTCACCACTGCGGCTGGTTTGTGCTTTCTCAGCAGCATTGCCTGCACCAGGGAGCAATCCTGGCCTTTCCCAGTAGTTCTCCCTCTCCCACTCTCAGATCTCATCACACCAGTGTGTGTTTAATACAAGCTGTGTTAATGCAGGAGTTCCTGTCCTGCTTGTTGTCCAGTTTCCCAGGGATGGTACAGGAAGTTTCCCAACTCATCTTGTAAATATAAGAGAAAAATGTTATAGTTAGTGAAAGTGGTGATCATTTATATCCTTAAGGAAATCTCAAGGGATAAGAGAGGGAGGAGGGTACTTCTGAAAGGCTACTGAAGTGAGGTAGAAGTAAGCTGGTCAAACATATAATGAAAAAATGCAAAGTGCAGCCCAGTCTTTGTACTGATGACTCACAACTATTCACCCTGCATCACTGGGTTGTGGGGAGCTGAATCCCATGGAGACATTTCCAAGTGAATAGACTACTGAACAAGAACTTGGCTATTGGGCCCTGCCCTCTGCTGCCCTGATCAGTGACTTCCAGCAATCACTCTGCTCTGTCTATACCCCATTTTCTCAATCTAATAAAGGGATGTTGCTCAATCTTTAAAAATACTTTGACTCAATGTCTGAAAGTGCTTTGTTAGGGCCAAGGCATTATTCTCCCTAAGCAGGAACATCAAGAAACCCAGCACACAAACTGCTGTTGGGGAAACAAAGCCACAATATCTACAAGAGAAAAAGGGACCATTTGGCTGTGGCAGCTTCTTCTGCACTAGTACATATCATTAAAAGTTGGATTGTATCTCTGGTCTTTGTTCTGGAGAACCTGAGGGGAAGGTGAAGGAAGGACCACACATCACCACAGCCGTACACTTGACAGGGCCACCTTGTTTTCTGAGGCTGCGCTCAAAGCAGTGCTGTACATCTCTTCCCTGCTACGGCTGAGCCCACGTGAGACTGAGCCCAGGGGCAGAAGTAAAAGCAGATTCATCTGCAGGGCTTTAACACTTGATATCAGAACCAATGTGCAATGACATAAGGCAGAAGCATGACCACAGATGGCTTGTAAAAATTCAGCTTTGTCCCTCACAAGTGAATCCATAATTAAAACTGCAACTATGGTCCATTGTACTTATCCAGCAGGAGGATTCATTCCTGCTACCACTTGAGTCAGCAAGTTTCTCTATTTACAGTAATCCCTTACTTTGTCTTTCTTTCATTATTATTAAAACAATTTAAAAGCCTTTAATGTCAGCCAAGTGGTGTTTTAAATTATATTTTCCAGGGAGAAAAAAAAAAAAGTTGAGTGTTCAGAGGGGAACACTTATTAGTTATGTTATAGTTCAGCCAGAGACACTCCAGTGACTCTTAGAAAGTGTTGAAATTACAGGTTCGTGACGTATACAGTGTTGAAACAGCAAGTTACTGCAACACTTGGTCCAACACGAACATGCAATTTCAACACTTCCTAGGTCTTTTGTAAACCCCCATAACTGACCAGAACAAATGCAAATTCTGAAAAGGTCTCAAGCAATGGGCTATATAACAAGACAGAAGGGAAAACCCATTTAATTTCCAGCACTGCTACTCTTACACAGGATAATCATTCTCAAAGTATGTTTGATTTGTAAAAAAAAACTGTCATCCAGCAGGAAGCTGTTTCAAGGCATGAATGGTCTGATCCAGTATGATAACATCCAACCTCAACTTATGAATTAGCATTTCCTTTGGTGTCACAAGAAATTCAGCAGGAAAGTACCTGCCCTGGCCTAAGCAAAAGATATTTACAACTAACCTCCAAAATGTGCTGTCCTAGAGCTTCACAGAGACCATAATAACACAATGTTAAACACAGGGATAAAGCATTCTTGACCAAAGAGAAGCTGCAATTTAAAAACACAGCAAAATTTGATATTTAAAAATACACCATGGCACTATTTCAAAATATCATTTGTTATATAACCAGGAAGCAGCAGGGCAGGCAGGATCAAGGTTCTCACAGCATTTGTTTTTAAGACAAGGAGAATACAGGATTTGCGCTCGACCTCCTCACACTGAGCTGCTTTGGTCTCACTTACAAAAGAAATGCTTTTTCCTTCCAAAGAGGCTGCAGAACAACAGCTTTATGTCCCAGCTCTGGTAAGAGGCTCAAGTGAGGAGACTCCACCTGTGCAGCACCCCATGGAAGCTGAGATGCAACCTCCAGGAGCACCCTGTGTAGCAGTGGCACAGAGGACTTCAACCACCCCGACATCTGCAGGAAAAGTGGCACAGTAAGCTGTAGGCAATCCAGGAGACTCCTGGAATATACTGAGGATAACTTCCTGAGCCAGGTATTAGACAGCTCCACCAGGGGGATGCAATGCTGGCTCATTAATGTGAGTGAACTGATTGGTGACAACAGGATTGGAGCTTGCCTGGGCTGCAGTGATGAAGTTCACACTCTTGAGGTATATGGTACAGGCAAAGAGGAAGCTTAATGTTAGGAGAGCTAAATTCCAGCTCTTCACAGAGTTAGTGAACAAAATCCCCTGGAAATCTGTCCTCAACAACAAGGGAGTGGAGCAGAAATGGCAGATATTTAAGGAAGCCTTCCTTAGGACACAAGAGCTCTCCATCCCCAGATGTAGGAAAGCAGGAAAGGAAGGCAAGAGACGGCAGGGCTGAACCAGTATCTGCTGGTCAAACTGGAGTGCAAGAAAATGCACAGGCAGTGGAAGCAGGGATGGGCAACCTGGGAGTAGTCTAAGGATGCTGTGTAGGGATGGTGTCAAGAATGCAAGGCCCAACCGGAATTGGTCTTGGCAAGGGCTGCAAGGAAAGATATGAAAGGCTTCTATAGGTACATCAACTGGAAAAGGAAGGTCCAGGAGGATGTATCTCCTCTACTGAGCAATACAGGCTAGTAACAGCAGAAAAGGAAAAGGCTGAGATGATACTCAACCACTTTTTGCCCCAGTCTTTGCTAGTGACTGCTCTACACACAGTCCTCAAGCAGATGGTTCAGAAGATGGGAACTGGGGGAGCACTGCCCCTCCAGCTGTAAGGAAACTTCAGTGGATGAAGAACTGGTTTGCAAGATAGTACCTAGAAAGTGGTGGTCAATGGCTCAGTGTCCAGATGGAGATCAGTGATGAATGGTCCCTCAGGGGTGTGTATAGTGTCCCCAGTGCTGAGACTGGTGCTCTATGACATCTTCATTGATGACATCAACTGTGGATCAGGTGCATCCTCAGCAAGTTTGCGGATGACACTAAGCTATAGGATGTGGTCAGCATGCCTGAGGGACAGGATGCCATCCAGAGAGACAGATAGGCTTGAGCAGTGGGCCCAGGTTAACCTTATGAATTTCAACAAATTCAATTGTGAGATCTTGCACCTGGGTCCTAGCAACCCCCACTATTAATACAAGCTGGAGGATATAAGGATGGAGCACAGCCCACATGAAAATGACGTGGGGGTTCTGGTGGATGGTAAACTGGACATGAGTCAGCAGTGTGCCCTCACAGCCCAGAAAGCCATATTGTGGACTGCATCTAAAGAAGTGTGGTTAATAGGGTAAGAGAGGAGATTCTGTCTCTGTACTCAGATTCTGAGCTGGTGAGACCTCACCTGGCATACTACATCCAGGTGTGGAGTACAGGAGAGACATGGACCTGTTGGAGCACGTCCAGAGGAGGGCCACACAAATGATGCTGGGGCCATTCAGCCTGGAGAAGAGAAAGCTCCAGGGACACCTGATAGCAGCCTTCCAGTTTCTAAAGGGGGGCTATCAGAAGGAAGGGGACAGGCTCTTTAGCAGAGCCTGTGGTGATAGGATAAAAGGAGATGGTTTCAAACTAAGAGAGGGGAGATTTAGACTGAATACAAGGAAGAAGTCTTTTGCAGTGAAGGTGGTGAGGCACTGGCACAGGTTGCCCAGAAAGGAGTCATTCAAAGTCAGACTGGATGAGGCTCTGAGCAACCTGATGTAGCTGTAGGTGTCTCTGTTCGTTGCAGGGGAGTTGGACTAGATGATCTTCAAAGGCCCTTTCCAATACAAACAATTTCATGGTTCTTTCTACATTTGTATCCCTGCCTCTGAGAGTAGATGAGAGACTGCGCACACGTTTCATCGCTCAGGTACAGGAAAGAGGTAAAACAAATCCTCAGTTCAGACCCAACCCCTTGGCATCGAGATGAAGCAGGGCTCCAGTGGCCACAGGCCGCCCCATGTTCCCTCAGGCTCACACTGCACAATGAAGCAATGCAGAAGACTGGGATTTGTAACAACACATTTCCTTGTGTCTTTCTGGCATTCTTCTGAATATTTCATGCTAATTTTAGCACTTTGGCAGCTGAGGAGGGGTAAAACGGAATAAACATATTGTGTCTATGGGGCTGTAAATATATGGCCCCTGACATACCAGCTTCAGTTTCTCTGCATCGATCAAAGCTGGAATAACAGCAGAAACAGCAGTTTTAGTGTTATGTGCAGCTACAGTTCTAATTTATTTTTGGAGAACATAATTTCCTAAGATAGCAGAGAGCTTACTAGGAAAATCATGATAAATTATAATAGCCTCTCTTCTGTACAACTTCTTACAGAAGCTGCTTTTTTTTTTTTTTGCTTTTTTTTTTTTTTTTTTGGACCACTACAGTGTACTGCATACTAGGAAGAAGGTACTTAGGATAGGATTTATTCGTAGCTGTAAGCCAAAATACATATTGCCTTAGATGAGAGTCAGTACTATCACAAAGAACTGTGCTGACTGGGTTTAATGAAATTGGACCTGGGTGTCAGATTTTAGCTTGGTAGAGTTAACAGATGGGATGAATTGGACCAGAAATATGCTGTGTAACAGCATTTCAGTGGAATCCTCATGCAAAAGAAAAAAGAAAAAAATAAGAAAAAAATAAGTATGTGGAATATGTCACGCTAACAGTTGACAGTGTAGCTGCAACACCAAACATTAAATAAATAAATTCCATACGTAACACAGGCACAGAAAAATTTTCAGGAAAGCGCCTCAGAGCTGCATATCCTTGCATCTATAAATCTCCATTAAATCAGTTTGAGAGGGGTGAGTGTTAGAGACAGAGCTGCCAGAAATAGCTCTTTTCCTGCAAGATGTAGAAAAGATTACAGCTGAGATTGAGACAGCAGGGTGGGGAGGGAGAGAAGGGGAGGGCTGGGGGGAAGCGAGGCAAAAGAGCTGAGCTGGAGGAGGCGGGGGAGCCGTGAAAGGCATCTCATAAAAGTCCCATTTGTTGGAAGGCTGCAGGAAGTGGAGGCAGCTTTGGCACACGTGTCCATGGTGCTAAATTAACTGTTAACACAAATAATCAAAGTGCAAGGCCCATCAAGCCGCTGGCGCCAGCAAAATGAGGGAGCGGCCAGGTCAGCTCTGCCTCTGGAGCTCGCCAGCTAGCAGGTGGAGACCAACCAGGGACTTGACAGGATGGAAGTGCTTACAGAACACACTGACCCACTGACAGAGGAAAACACCACTGCACTCCTGCTTTCCAGCTATTGTGTGTGCAGAGCGCATTTTGGTGCGTATTTTTATTTTGAATTTATTTATTATGCCCTATTTGTTTTTTTATGCTTTGGTGTTTTTTGTTTTTTTTTTCAACCTTTTTTTTCCAGCAAGTTGCTGCAGTTGAGCACTCTGGCACTCTGTAAGTTGTAACACAGCGCAGCCCTTGTTTGGCAGCAGGGATGAAGGAAGAGCTGAGCAGACAAAGGAGGAGCAGCAGCATCCATGATGGCACTACTGCTGAGTAGAATTAGTCTTGCAAGCAAGTAGAACTGCACCTCACATCAAATTTGGACGTGCTGAGGTTCATTGAAAGTCTCAAATGATCTCACTGTATTGTACTGTGGAAAAAGAAACTACTCCAGCTATCACCCTGCTCTGGTCTCAGTGAGATAGCTCCGTGAAAAGGCTGCCTAGTGAGCAGCTCCCACCTCACTGAAATGCTGAGACTTGAGCTAGCTTCAGCGGCTGCTTTGCTGAGCTGCGTGACACAAGGCAGCTGTAAACCCTGTTTAACTGCCCAGTAAAGCCAGGTTTACAATTACTTTGCGTGACCAAAGATCTGGAAAGCAATCACAGTGCAGTGGGGAATAAGGCCCTGGAATTGCAGACATCTTTTCCTCTTTGCCCAGGTACAATGCATATAGCTAGATGCTATTGTAAGTTACATACACAGTATGTACATGTGCTGTCTACGTAGATATTTACATCACACACTTTGGTTTGTTTTGGCTTTTGTCAAACATGAAAGTATTCTCTATAGATTCAGCTGCAGTTGCATATATTCAGCAGAAAAAAGTGCTTGCAATTGCAAGGCACTGCAACCAAAAGCATGTATCATTACTTAGCATAAAATATGCTAGAAAACAAAACCCAGAAATGAACCAAATTATTTAAGGATTAATATCACACAAAACCAGAAAATTTCAGTAAGGGTGCATGCACTTAGGGAATCTACACAGCTTTAATTATGCTTTTGATCCATAACTGAAAGTATAAAAATCAAATGTACTTTTTAACAGTTCTCATTAAATTTATATCAGTCAATAGGTGGCAAAATGGCCAACAAGAATATACGAGGAGAATATAATCTTATCATAGGGCCAAATCATTCCTTTTGGTGAAGCTACCAGTAACTAAAATGATAAGTCAGCACTAAGTTCAAAAGTGATATTCTTACATATCTTACAAACAACGTTTTAGGTTAAAATTTATATGAAATATGAAATTTATATGAAGCACTGAAACATGAAGTAACAGAAGAATTAAGATAATTTGGGCTGCTATACCAGCACATTCACATATAAAACCAGGGAAGATTACCATAGGGCTTAGTATGACAACACCAACAACTCCTCTTGGATGGAGTCTTCTCCATCATGTGGAGCATCCATAGGCCACTTTGACCCGTACTGGAAACAAAGTCTGTGGTAGATCCAAAGATGTACCACAGTTCTAACGGTATTTTAGACTACTGCCTTTAATAGCAGGGATCACCCTTTAGCTAACTGTAAATTTTAACTGAACCATAGCCAGCTGTATGATCTGTAGAGAGAGCATCCAGGAACTACAGCCGCAGGCATCTGGTCCAAGGAGCAGGTAAGAAAATTTACCCATAAGTCAGATAGACTGGTGAAAACTTTCACAACACAGGAAAATGTAGGAAATCTTAGGGAAAAAACAAAAACAAAACCAAACATGGATGAATTAAAAACAGAGGCACAGAAGCACACGGACAAAGAAACAAAGACAGAAAAATAATAAAGTCATAGCCCTAAATTACTAACTGTTACCCTTTGTCCCCCTTCTGATAAGTGTTAAACCAACTTCACTGAGACCTTCCATGCGTTAAAGTGGCATGAAACAGAGAGAGGTTTTCTGTAAAAGGAATGGGTAGACACTTAAAACTGTGACTTAGACCTGAAGTTAGCTGGCCCATATTACACGTGCTGCTATATGTGCCCCTGTGAACATATTACAGCCCCCTCTGAAGTTATCATTTTATGTGAGCAGTGGGTCCTTGCAAATATGTGTTAGAGATTGCAAGTACTATCACAGCTAACAAATTAATGGCAATGTTGTAATTGCTCTGAAAAAAAAAAAAAGAAAGAAAGAAAGAAAGAAAGCCAAGCATTTCCTGAGTAGGTAGGAAAAGTCATAAATTTTAAAGACTAGAGAATCTGGTTAATTGAATAAGAAAATTAAAATACAAGTCCATTAAACAAAATGCATATGATAAAAAATCCCTTTTCTGACATTGAGCCAAGCTAGAAGAAGAATGTCACTGTTGCAGTTTGATAAAAATTACTGAAGACACAAAGAAACCAAGTCAGAAAAACAAAGTTCCAGACATCTAAAGATGAGATCGCTGCAAACACATCAAGATTGAGTAAGAGCTAATTTGGCTTCTGTCCAACAACTCATAAATCCAGCTGAAATTGTTATTAGAGTTTTCAGAGTATATAATAGTTAGCACTAACTGTCTTATGTTTAGCATAGCCAATTAAATATCTATCTGTTTTGCAGTATGCCTGTTTGTTAAGGAACCACAGCCTGTGGTACCTTACATTCTCCCTATCCAAACATTGGCATCGGGCTCTGCATAACATTTGTTTTCATCCTGCTCCTCCTGCTGTGGATGGGACCTGCTGATGCATGCCACTGCTACATTTTGATCTGAGTTTCCTTCTGACAGATGCTCTGGAATAAGAACAGCCCAACAAGAGCTTGGGACACAGCTGAACTTTTGTGAGAAAATATGGGCATGAGGGCAAGTAGGTTTTCCACTAAGTAATGCAACATATATTACTCTGCTAACTGAGGAACCCACCATTCCATTTACATATTTACATTTCTGAATTGACGGTTCATTCAATTGCCAGGAAGAAATTTCTCTTCCCTACTGCTCAAAGCAAGTACAAGACCCTCACTTCTTCTAAGGAGGAACAAAGATTTCTGCTTCTCCTAACAAGAACTTTGGACAAAATGACTCAAGACACTGCTGTAGGTCCAGAACAGGAAAGAAACCAGTCACCCCTTAACACAAAGGATAGAATGTCTTCTACCCTGAAAGAATAAAGGTTAGATAAAAGGGGAAAGCTAGCCTGATTCCATTTGAAAGGCCTCAGCCTGGGGTTCAGAGACTGTTTTTTATTAACTAACATCTAAACACCAGGAACACTCCACCAACATTTGTATATGAAAATCAGAGACGCTCTCATTCCATCCAATTTTTCTGTTCTTAGTAAGACTCAAAATGTCCAGAATAGGAAATATTAATGCAGTGAGACATCCAAAAATTTGACAAACAATGAAGAGAGAAGTCGTAAGGATTTACCAGAGACAAAGAAGAGGGGGGGAAGACATAGACAAAGTATTCTCTGCAGATGTATGTTCTTCCCACTCTCCTTTGTTTAAATAACTTCTGTGCACCTTTTGTAAGCTGAATTCTAAACTCTCAGGGACACAGAGATGTATCTAGAGAATATGCATCTTAATGTGCCCAAAATGATTGGGAATTAGATGTGATTTGGCTCTTATTTTCTACACAAGTGAAGAATATTACTCTGCACAAGAGGGTCATAAGCTCCATATGACAGTGCGTAAAGTCCACCCGTGAAGAAAGCTCTTACATATTATCTCTGGCTACTGGATTTCTGAAGCACAGGGGTGCATGGAATGCACAATTAAGAAACACATCAAGCAACACAATTTCTCAATTACAAACAAAATGTTGTGGTTTTCTGCTGTTTATTTCACTGCTTAATCTCCCTCAGTCCGTTCCCAGACAATATCAGTGAAGTGTCTTCCTCTATAGGGTATTACTACATGCCAGGAAAGAACAGTGGCTTCCCAAATACCGTGCATGTTAAAAACTGAAAGTTCTCAGATTTAAATCCTCTCACTCAACTCATCCAAACAAATGTTAGTTCATACAACAGACTGTATAATGCAAAGAGATTTCTGGATCTAGATCTAAGAACATTTTTGCCAATTTCATTCTGATACAGCCTCAAGCAGCTCCGCTAGCTTTGACTTTACAAACATCAGTCATGTTAGCGCTGCAGAACACCAAAGCAAACTAGCCCTACTTCTCTTCCTCTGTCCCCAGTGGAACTAATTAGCTCAGCAGCAGAACTGTACTGAAGCCTTCAAATCCTGAGATAGCTCATCTAGTGGTTGTTCAGGGATGTCTACATTGCATTACATTAAATATATAATGCATAAATTATATAAATTATAAATATATAACTTTCATACACCTTCCATTTCTTACAGCCATGACTGTCCGTAGATGCAAAGCTCTTCAGGCACAATGAAAACGCCAGACAATAAATCTAAGAATACTGAGAGATCTGACAGCCATATATGCAACTCATATCCATGTGGTTAATCCTGTACCAATACTAAAAAGGGAGTTTCTGCCCCATCACAAATCCCAGGTTCTTATTTCACCCAGGTCTAGCTAAGCCATTAAATGTGTCTCCCACCAGTATTCCGAAGGCTTAAATACAACAGTATTTGACCCATTGCCTTTAATGAACATGTATGAATACACACTAGAACGAATTTGGTGAAACAAACTCCCATTGTTCTGAAAAAAGTTAATAAACAACTGTAAAGGCTACCACTTTCAAAGATTATACTGTTCCCAGCTCACCCCCATATTGGTTTCTACAAGGAAAAATGAGTTTCACTGACCTTGAAGTAATAAGTGGTCACTTGCAGTGGTCACTAAGATGATGTTTTTCAGAAGATCGAACAGCCTGGCTACTCCTATGAGATATCAGAATGGCTGACTGCATACCACCATTTCACAGAATCACAGAATCACAGAACTGTAGGGGTTGGAAGGGACCTCCAGGGATCATCGAGTCCAACCCCCCTGCCAAAGCAGGTTCCCTACAGCAGGTCGCACAGGTAGGCATCCAGGCAGGTCTTGAACATCTCCAGAGAAGGAGACTCCACCACCTCCCTGGGCAGCCTGTTCCAGTGCTCCGTCACCTCACTGTAAAGAAGTTCTTGCGCACATTTGTGCAGAACTTCCTATGCTGCAGTTTCCGGCCGTTTCCCCTTGTCCTGTCTCCACTCACCACTGAAAACAGTCTGGCCTCGCCATTCTGCCCCCCACACCTTAGATACTTATAGACCTGGATCAGGTCCCCTCTCAGTCTTCTTTTCTCAAGGCTGAACAGACCCAGTTCACTCAGCCTTTCTTCATAGGAGAGATGCTCCAGGCCCTTCACCATCTTTGTGGCCCTCCGCTGGACTCTTTCCAAGAGATCCCTGTCTTTTTTTGTACTGGGGAGCCCAGAACTGGACGCAGTACTCCAGATGAGGCCTTACCAGGGCAGAGTAGAGGGGGAGGATCACCTCTCTCGACCTGCTGGCCACGCTCTTTTTAATGCATCCCAGGATGCCATTGGCCCTCTTGGCCACAAGGGCACACTGCTGGCTCATGGCCAACCTGTCGTCCACCAGGACACCCAGGTTCCTCTTCACAGAGCTCCCCTCCAGCAGCTCATCCCCCAACCTGTACTGGTGCATGCAATTATTCCTCCCCAGATGCAAGACTCTACACTTGCTTTTGTTAAACCTCATCCGGTTTTTTTTTGCCCAGCTCTCCAGTCTGTCCAGGTCTTGCTGAATGGCAGCACAGCCTTCAGGCATTTATTTAACTCCCATCTTCACAACAGGCAATTCCCAAACTGCTAAGAAGTAAACTCTAGAACTCTCTGCTTCATAACCCAGGCGTTTGCCTACACTAACCCAACACCGTTTGCTGCTTTTGGTTTCTAGGCTGCATGTGATCCTAGAGTCACACAATGCGCAGGAGTAGTTAATATTGCCCGTGTGGCCTTAAATAATCCCTTCATTTTCAGTTGCCATTAATCCATGAAAGGAAAGCACAGGCAGCCTGAACTAGCACTTTCTCAGTTTGTTCTATCATGAACTGCTTTTTCTCAACGGAACTGCACACAAGCAGTAGAGATAGCTATGCCAGGAGAGGGGGCAGGGCGGAAAGAAAGGCTTTTTCCTCCTGAGGGCTTTTCCGCTTTCCTCATAGCTTTCTGCATAATATAGCTCCTCCTTTCATTGCCCAGCAGGGGATCCCAGAGGCCAGAGGCAACTTTTCCCCTTGGTTTTAGAGCAAGTATGATAGATTCTTGTTTTAAGAACAGTTTATTAGTTGTTTGCTCTTGAGTATTATATCATCACCATTACAGCAAAGTTGCTCTCCTTCTAAATTTCGTTTATTCTTTGGCACACAGGAGATGTCTTGGGTTACACAGCTAACATCTCTTTATGCACCAGTCAGTGAAAACCTTTCCATTGGCTCTGGTGGTGCCAGACAAGAAGTTGCAAAGGTGTTGAAAAAATGATCCCTTTCGGGCTTAATTCTGTTTCCACTGGTAAAATTCCCTCTGACATTGACAGAAGTTCCTTTCAGACCATTTACTTAAGCAGCTTTTTAGAATCCATGGAGGTATTCAGTTATCATATAAGCTTCTGCTTGATAAGAAATGCTCACAGGCCTTGAAGGCTGTTTATGCTGCATCTTGTTAAAAAAAAAAAAAAAGTTATCACTAAAAAATGTCTTACAGTTCAAGTAAGTTGCTGTAAAAATAGCCAAAGATGAAATATTTTGAAGAGGTACCCAGTTAGGGACAGTATCTAGTTATTTTGTTAAAACATAGTGTTTCCAAGTTCTTAATAAATGGGAACATTTCTGATTAGAGTATGTACCCATGTTGTATTATATAGCTTTGTACCTTTACTACTTTATACATTTTCAGCCTCATTTTTATCCAAGCTTAAAGTGCTTAAATTCCCAAGCCACAAACAGCAAGCAGAAGATTCCTTTTCCACTTTTGTAATAAAACTGAAGTGCAGAAAAAGATCTATTATTCAAAATGACTCTGTAGAAGCCAAAAGCATTGATTAAATGGCATTACATTCTTCCTTTTTCACTAAATCTTTGCCTAAAAAATTCAGATATTTATTCCACGTACACAGAAAATCAGTTTTCCATATACTTAGGGTCTGGGTAGGAGGTGCTTTCTCTTTATTTTGTTTTCTGTTGTTATGCCTGAAGGACTATTTTTCCCATCCCAAAATAGGCTGTGTTATCATTCTCTTCAACAAGTTCAAGAAACTACAACCAGAAAACTCAATGTTCAAAGAAGAAAAAAGGCACCTTTTATCTTATCTCTACACATACTTTTAATTCTGCCAGACATCACTGCTGGCAAAACTCTCTTCATTAGCAGAGAACTAACAAGTTTGCTACATTAATGAGTTGCAAAAAGTAACTTTACAGAATATGTTTACAGACATAATGAAAGAGGTCGAAAATCAAGAGTGTAACCTGATATTTTTCAGATTATGGACTTTAACATTTCTATTCCCATTGCTTGTCATTCCCATCACCTTTGAAGACAGCACGCAAAAATTTCAATACAGACAACCAGGCTTGCTACACAAAGGGTTTCGAACACAAATTCAGTTAAAACCAAAGGAGTTGATTTCAAATTATTTCAAGCTTGCTCTGTATAATTGATAAAATTAACTGAACCTCTCTTCAGGTCTGCCTTCACCACCAACCCTCTGGACCAGAGATTCCCATATTCCAATACTTCAATTCACAGTACAGAAGAGAAATGAAATCCAGGTTCTTGAAAAAAAAAATTTTACACAAATATCGAAACAGCTATTTTAAGATGTTGTACTATCTGTGGGTTTACCACTTGCATCAGAACAGGATCTAGCTATGTCAGTTAATTAATTTAATTGACTATTAAACTTCTAACTAGCACAGAATATCAAGTATTAAGGTCTGAGATTTGGGAACCATTGTTTCCACGGAAAAAGAGTTTGCAATACCTTTGGATTTCCTTTTCATGGTTAGCAGGATGAGGTCATTAAGGGAAGCCTGTGTCTTGTTATTCATAACAGAACACTCCCATCTGCCTTCTTGCTCCTACACAGGTAACGCAGCCAGCAGCCAAATACTCCTTCTGTGTTTACATCCTGACAGATGTTTGGCCAAAATTTTCATACATGAGCACCTGCCATTAGACAAAACAAACAAACAAACAAAAAAACTCAATTAAAAACCTACTTAAATGCTGTGATCATCAGAGGGTCCAGAAATCAGAGGTTACCATTAGCCTTTCCTTGGCCTGCCAGACAAGCCTAACCCCTTATCCCCCACACACGCCAAGGCAGAAATGTTCATACAAAGGCCCAGAAAGACAGAATTAGCAGAAGCCCTCAGAGCAAGCTGGGTGGCACTGCAATAGAGCAGCAAGTGTTGTGCCTGTCTTCTCCTGCACCACTGCAAAAATCCAGTTTCTGTCATTGTTAATTTTTTTCCAAGTTAGTCATGCTTCACCTTGATTTCTTGTTTGTTTGTTTTGAGGAAGAACTAGGCAAGAGCCCTCCTGATAGCTTCAGATCCCACCATCACACACCACAAGTGGGCAGGAGCTGCACAGAGGAGGGAGCAGGGCTGCAGATCTGGGAGAGCAGCACTGCAGGATGCCTGCCACTGGGCCTCTCGAGGCCATTACACAAGCTCCTCCACTCTCTCTAAGTACCACGATCTTCTCTGGGTATGAAATGGGATTGTTTTGTTTTCTTCGAGCTGGGATGATTCCTGCCACGTATTTGATATTAGAATCTCTCTATAGTGGTTTGCAAATATTCAGTCCCCTGGGGCTTGTGATGCTGGATCCACTAATGATTCACACAATGGCATTAATGTCATTCATGGATGAAACCACATTTCCTTACCCTACAGGGTGAGAGCAAGATGGGAAGACTGTGGCTAACATTAGGAAGGGACTGGGTGGGAAATAAAAATTGAAGTATTCAGGTCAAAAAACAGTGGGTGGCTGAATAAAAATTCGTGATTTCTGATCGTTTTGGAGGTGGGGTGAACAATAGAGATTTCACCCTCGACTGCCTGAGGACCCAACACTAAAAAAATAGACAATAAATGACCCCCCAAGTGAGCAATTTAAAACCATTCTCTTTGAAAACAGTTCTTGAAAATGAGTTGGCAGAACAGCTAGATCTTCCCACAGCAATGCATCATGAGATCACGTACAAGGAAACAGCAGAAGCATCAAAGCATGCTTTACTAGAGCATGCCCTCAGTTGCTCTGATTTCCCAACCAAGCCCAGGCCTAATGGAGAGGCTATATAGGGAGGTGGGCCCTGCCAGCCACATGCTCCTTCTAACCCTCCTGGCCTTCAAGTGGGAAACAGGCCTCTTTACTTTAATTACTGAAGATAATCACAGCAGACTGAAAGAGAGAACCTACATTTAATTGTGAACGTGCAAGCATTTGTTGAAGGAACAATTCACATACTCGCTTCCAAGAGAGTTTGCACTGATATCATTGAATCATAGAATCATCAAGGATGGAAAAGACCACTAAGATCCCCTAGTCCAACTGACAGCCCTCCACCACCATGCCCACAAACCATGTCCCTTAGTGCCACATCCACACAGTTCACGAACACCTCCACCTCTCCTGGGCAGCCTGTGCCAATGCCTCACCATTCCTTCCAAGAAGAAATTTTTACTAATATCCAACCTGAACCTCTGCTGGTGCAACTTGAGGCCTTCACCTCTCGTCCTATTGCCAGCTACCTGGGAAAAGAGGCTGATCCCTCTGTAGGAGCACCTTCCTACAAGACACAAAAAGGAGGTTGAAAAAAAATCAAAGGCAAGCAAGATCCCTTAAGAAGTGTATGAGATGTAGCCACCTCAGAGATGATCAGAGCAGTAGAGCAATCAGCTCTGAAAAACACAGCAGAGAAATTTCCAGCAGAAAGGTCTGTTCCAAGGCTGGGACGGGCCTAGGTGACTCAGAGGGCCTTTCCAGCTCCAGGATGGAAGAAAGAGGAGAGCATTCCAGCTCCTCGCAAGAAAAGAAACAACACATGGATCAGATACCAGCCTAATAACCAAGGTGCACTTTCCATACTCTCAAAACGTCCCGACTGAGAAAATACACATTGTTCACCGGTTAACAAAACACAATAACTGTCAAAAGCAGGACTCGTGCCTTGATTTGTGGCTGTAATTTATGACGCGAGAGAGCCTCGGCTCCAGCTCCAGCCCTGTGGGTGCCAATCCCACCATGTCAGGAGCTGGCCTCAGAGGCAGTACCTCTGAGCCGCGCCGCTGCGTAATTTCCCGGTGAAGTCCCCTTACGCCTACAAATCAGGTGCTGAAATCCCTCTGCGGGACAGTAAAAATGCTGGCACAGCTGACTGCCAGTGTAAAATTGTTCCTAAAAATGAGCAGGACAGGTCAAAGCCGCTTAAAAACCCACCCAGCCGTGGTGGCTGCACAGCAGATTATATTATGCTTAGCTGGTGCGTGGGTGCAGAGAACATGGGACAGAGACTGTCTCCCTCACTGTGCACTCCCCACAGCCCAGGCTTCAGCGGAAGATATAGGGAACATTTCAACCTCAAAGCCTCAGACAGATCGGGATACACTGGAGGAGGGAGAGACAGATTGCCCTTTTTTTTAATAAAAGGTAGGATTAGGGAAAGCTGGAGGTGGGGAAGGTGTAAAAAAAGCAGGCAGGCAGTCCTTACTCAGCTTCTCTCTTCTATTCATTGCTCTGAGAAGTGGACAAGCCTTAGGAAGAAATAAGACACATGGCTGTGGGTAAAGGGGGGGAGGAATTAGAAACTGTAATTCAATCTAATATTTGAGGCTTGGCAAATGCACCTATGGGATTTCATGAAAACCCCCGAATCTTTTTCATTTCGGAGCAATTAACCAGATCCCAGCATCGCTGGCTCCAGTGAGCCGCTTAGCTCTCTGTTTTATTACCCATTTCCTTTCCCCCTCGCCAGCACTAGCTCCCATCCTCACACTTGGGAAAAAAAAAGGGGGGGGAAAAGCCCCACGCTGTTACAATGCCACAAAGGGGCCACGACAAACAAGTGCCAGCCAGTGCACTTCAGAGCAAACACAGAACACACATAAATGAGGCTCACATTCGGATTAAAACGCTGTTGTGTTCAGGCATTTATGTGTGGCATAATTAAAAACATCCAGCCGTAATTTAATAGTTCCCACCAAGCACAGACATAAAGTCTAGCAATTTTGTCCCTCTGCATACTTAACCCTTCGAGACAGAAGGAAGAGGAGGCGGGGGCAGGGAGAGGGGAGAGGAAGCTGCAGCTCAGAGACAGGGATCTTCAGAGCGCATTTTTTCCCCTTCCTTCATGTTACTCCATTTTGCTTTTTACTTCCTCTGATCTTTTGCTTCTGCAAGGAGAAAGCAAGTATCCATTTTTCTGGATGCTGCAGAAAGAGGATTCACATTCAGATGGCATTTCTTCAGTTCAACAGCAGTACAGCCGAGCATGGGATTCTGTTTGCAGAGGATAACATCTGTAGCTGGATGCTCTGATTCACAAGTTGTGAAGATGCCAGATTTTTCAGGCTCAAAAATCCGCTACTAAAAAGACAGACTAATTTCACCACCATTACTCACCCAGAGCTCAAGCTTTCTATTCAGAGTGGTTCCTCTAAACCAAAGTCAGCAGTGAGAGATCTGCATGCAGCACACAGGTAGGAAGGACAAGCCAGCATCTGCAGTGCCGCTGAACTTCAGGGACACACCAGCCTGGCTTTGGGTCCCATCACTCAGGATCAGATTTTTAGTGAGGCATCTCTAGGGGCATTTTCAAACATGCCTGGCTACCAAATACAGGAGTAAGGCTGATGAGAAAGACCCATCTGCACCTCTGGAAATCTGAATGTATTAGCATTTTCCATGCCAATTCCCAACAGGCAGATTTGGGATGATATTTTCCTCCACCCAGGGTATGTTATAAAGAGAAAGGTATTAGGATGTGCTCAAATGCCCACAGCAAGGATAAAACAGTTGAAAAAAAAAAAAAAAAAAAAAAAAGAGGAGAAAATCTGCTTGGCCATTTATTTCCAAGTGCTGCAGTCTTCATTTGGGCAACAGTTCATTACCTTGACTCCGCTGCACAGCACAGCAGGACTTTGCTTAAACAAGGAACGCAGAATCCTCCCCTTATTCTGGAAGAGCAAAGACAGAAGGAAACAATGTGCATAAGTTTATAATCATGGTCAACTGTGTCCCAGCTTTCCATCAGCTGTGTATGTAACAATTAGTCTAGGATGTTAAATCTATTGGTCTCTAGAGATAGAACAGTACCTATGCATATAAAAACCACTATATTTCTATCACCAGCTGTTCAGCTCCACCCTTTAATCATGTTCTTGCCCAACAGAAGGTATGTGAAAAAAATACAGAGGGGGAAAGGAAAAGGACTTCCAACGGAATAATGTAAAACAGAGGAAACTGAGAAACAAACCTAATCTGCACCTAGGATTCTGAATTTTAAGATACTTGAGTCTTCTCTTCATCTTCATCACATCCAGCACAATATTAACAGGCATGAAAATCTACAGAAAGTGCACTTCAATCCTGTCATCCTGAAGAACAAGAAAAAGCACCTAACCTTCCACTTAGAATTGTGGAAGCCAGCAGTGCTGTGAACTTGCCCCAACTTGGTCAAAAACAAGACCTTGAAAGTCCTGCTGCCTAATTGCAAAGAAGCAACCAGGAAACCTGGTGATGCTCACAAAATGGCTCATAACCAATATCCAGAGAAAGGAACTGTGAAAGACAGTTTTCCAAAGTATGTAAAACAAAAAAACAAGAGAAAATTATGAGCATCTTATGTATATCTTGCTCATATTATATGTCTATCAGTAAAAGATTATGTGCTGATTTCTTAGAATAATTTGCTCAGCTGTCCTACCATGTGAGAAGCATCGCTGTTCTACTGTCAGCACAGCCAGCTAACCACAGCTGTCAGGTAAAGGAAGGAACTGCCTTCCATACAGCTGGGCTTGTGAAAGGTGGGATCACAGGATCGTGCAGTAATTCAGATTAGGAGGGCTCAGCATATGAACTTGGTACTTCAGAGCACTCGAGCTCTGAGCTGCCAGGCACTGCTTGGCTGCAGTGCAGCATGCAGTGGAGCCACACACTCACACCTGGGGGCATTGTGTCCCTCTGAAATTAGGTTCTCTTCCCAGGGTCAGCCTGGTACAGCATGGCACTGATACAACCATACCAGTCCCAACTCCAGAGTCCTTAATGTTGTCTCTGTGCTCCACATCAATCACACAGGTACACCCCTCACCTCTCTGCTTTTCCCCTTCCCAACAACAAAGCCTTTTGGGCTGCTGTAGGAAACAACAACATTTAAGGTTCGAATGGCCTCAAGTGCTCTGAAATGGAGAATCACATAGGTAGCGAGGACAGAAAGCTGTGTGGGAGGGGGTCAGGTAAATAAGTTCCAAATGAAATCCCACGAACTGCAGCTCAGGACTACTGAAGTGTTGGTTTTGATTGCCACTTTATTACTGCCTTTATGGCGTCTCAAATGGATTGCAGAGTGCATGGCATGCCAAGAGGGAAGAATGAGCCCCCCTGTCCTAGTAAAATCATGGGTCTCTTCCAACTAGAAATCCTAACCCTGATCTCTTTTTATATAAATAAAAGTCAGAGCAGGTCTTGCACTTACAATGTCATTTTAAAAGTGCTCTGCTGCAAACCTCTCTGCAAATGAAAACAATTTGTCTTCCCAAGGAATCCTGCAGAGTGTGTAACTTTTCAGACAAGGCAGGAGTGGGCGATGCTGAAATGAAGATGGAACAGGGTGACACAGGACACCAGCACTTTAGGAGATCTGTTTTCTGCATACTGACTCTTACTAATGAGAAAAAACCTCCACTGTGCCTTGAGCATCATGAAATTGCAGTCAAGAACAGCTAGCTGACAGCAACTGCCAGCAGCATCTCTTTTCTCTTTCCTCACCTCTACGGGCTCACACAGCACATACAACAAGGACTGCTAACATGGAGGTACCCAACCAGCTCACTAGCAAACCTGCCAGCCCGCTGCAATCAAAGAATCATAGAGTGGATGAGGTTGGAGGAGATCTCAAAGACCATCTAGTTCCAACCCTCTGCCAAGAACAAGGTTACCAACCACTAGATACAGTCCTGAGAGCACAGCCCAGGACAATAATGTTTTACATTGCATGCTATTACTGCCTTGAAATTTCCCAGGTAAAAATAATCAGAAGGCACTAAAAGAGTGGAAAGTCACACAATGAGCAGTCTTTATGTTTTTTTGAGCTAGAGCTGGCATTCTGAGGCTCCAGCCAGGCTTAGCAAAAGAAAAAAAATATTATGTCTTAGTTTTAATAATACAGGCAAACTGGAAAGCTGCCATCTTCTCCCTATAACTATTCTCCTTAATCTTCATCCACCTTCACCATCATCATCCACCCTCACTGGATGATGCAATAGATTGAACCTCTGTAAAAGATAGAGGTCCCAACATTACAAAAGAAAAAGAAAAGCAATCCTATCTGTCCTACACATCTTCTGTAACCACAGCACCCCAACATCACTGTAATGAGAAACACCTCCTTATCCAGGCCAAGCCAGTGAAGTCAGCCAGCCCTCCAGCGGCACTAACAGTACAGAACACACTTGCTGCTTCAGAAAGCTGTATCACCACCACAATGCAACCACTGCCGGGCTGCAGGCAGGCAAATGACTCATGCCTTGCTGCACAATAGCTACTGGGGGACATAATTATAGCCAAGAGCTCTGCAACAAACCGCTACTCGTAGGAAAAATCATAGAGGCTTCTTTAATGTCCGTGCAGAGCAAACAGGGACTTGGAGTCCAGCCCTGCAAGCTTGACTAAGCACTTTGGGAAGTATGCAAGCCATGCCATGAGGCTTCCTGGCACTGCCATGGCAGAGAGCGTGACACGAGCTGCAAGGGGCTGAATTCATTCTCAGTGTGTCCCCCAGAAGCGGGAAGCAGGTATACAACCACAGCTCATTTGGAAGGCCCTTCCCCTTCGCCAAACTGGTAACAGTAAAAATAGGAATCGGAATCCAAAGTCTAAAAGAATGAACCATTGTTTTTCCTAAAGCCACGTTAAAAAAAATAATAATAATAATCCCCCTATGTTTTTCTCCTGCGCTTTGCATGCTAGTCAGAAAGCACTTTCCTGGGAAATACATTATAATAACGGGCAATGTTCAGCACCACATTTGAAGTGAGCACATCCCAGTGATTAAAATCCAGGCAACAGAAATAAACACATCAGCAGGACATGCAGCGCAGTACTGAATTGGGACTTCTTTGTTTTATGGCTTTCTTGAATGTTAAATACTGTGTGAGAAAAACATTGTTCAAACTTAACCAGCTGTATTTGGTTTCTTTTGAGTGCATTACAATCTTCAATCATTTTAAGCCTAAAATCAGAAAACCCGGTTGTACTGGTAGGAGACTAATTGCAGCAGTAAAAGGTGGCTTATGTAGCAATAGTCTCTTCATTATTTTTTTTTAAGTGAATTTATTAGAAATTTGTTTTTAAATGGGGCTACTCCATGTTAAAGCAGCCCCATCTATTATGTTAAGCTAGAAGAGAAATAGTTTCCCCGTTTCTCAAATTCCCCAAAACAGCTTTTGAGTTATCAGTGGTTTTTTTTTTCCACATTGAAAAGTGGGAGGAAAGGTTTAAATTATCAAAATTCTCAAAACTAAAGGCGTAGAGCAAAGGGAAAAAAAAAAAAAACCAACCAACACAAAACTAGTGTTCAGGGCCAACGCTTTGCTTTGACAATTTCAAAACACATCTTTTCAATGTGATTTCTTAAATATGCTATTAAGCCTAATTTTCTAAACAAAATTAATTTTGAATGGGAAAGACATTCAGTGAGAAACTACCAAAACATTTGGACAGTTCCAAAACTTTATTTCCACAGTACTTTTCAAAGTCAAGCTATTTGTGAAAGCCAACCCCTTCCCAAAAACAGACTCAATTTCCATGAATCAGCATGTTCACTGTTCGAAAACTTTATGACAAGAAAGGCACCAAGGCTCCAGCCTCCGCAGACCACTTTTCCAGGAGCCTGTTGGCCTCACACCCTCCAGGAAGCTTCCACTGCAGCAAGCAGCTGCATTTAGGTCCTGCCTATGACAGACCAGAGCCCCCTACCAACTGTGGTTCTGAATCCCACAAGCACAGTATAGAGTATCTTTGCTTTGTGGCACTCCATGAGACCGCTCTAGGTGCCTGTATCTTTTTTGGTTGCTGGGACAAGGAAAGGGAAGGTATGGGAGCAGCAGGAGGAGGAGGAGGAGGCAGGAAAAGAGAGCAATGTTTTATGCACAATCTCTTCAGGAGGCAGAATTTATATATATATATACATATTTAAAAGGAAGAGCTCAGAAAGAGAATATATTCTACCTCCTATCCTGATATCCAGCAGAATTCTTCTGTCTCAGCAGCCTTGTACCTCTCCAGCCAAATGCCAGAATATAAGAGGAAAAATAAGGGGTTTGAGAAACGCTGCACCTGCAAGCATAGCCTCACACCTACCTCTGGGATAATGCTTCAGATCCTTCAGAGGTCACTTGGAGAAGATCAGCAGGAAGAGGAAGCAGCTGGCCATCCCACCCACAGCTCCTGGAAATCTCACAGCCCCCTGCACAAAGTACATACTGTGATATCACATTTTTATTTTAATCACCCACACTGAAAAGCATTCAGATGGTCTGACCCACCATTCATTCTGCCTCACTGGACAAAGTCACTCAGGCTTCCAGCTTATCCTCATGCCAAATCCCAGGATTGACTGTCTGGGACTGAGCTGACAGAAATATCACCTCAGGGCTCCCCAGCCCTAGCACCTATAGGTTCTTCTCATCTGATCAGTTCCTTGCTCTTAGTACCAGAGTTGACAGTTGCTCTCATTATTTTCCTCACTCAGGCATAGAGGCTGGAAAAAACTGCTTGAATCTGGGTAAAACTTTCTGTCCCACACTCAGACCTGCTCAGGTGCTTGCATGTGCCAGTCTCACTCATAACATCTGAGCTATGAGCATTCTATGAGAGCTACAGATAGGCCTGTACCCAAACAGGATAGCATCAAGACTTGGTTTCTAAGCTGACAGCAGAAATCTGACCGAACCATCCCACTCCTTTCTCCAGCATTGTCGGCATTTTGTGTATCTTGGGTGATTAAAGCCATCCAACCTTTGGCCTCACGCCTTATAACTCCACCCAAGGCATGTTGTAATTCCCTGGAAATGCACAGTTTGTCATGCTTTATTGTTTAATTACTCTCTGGCTTGATTTCATTGATACATGGCTGTTTGTTTTTTTTTTGACTAGCTATGCAAGGGTTTTCGAAGCCCCTGAAGGGAAGCACTGCAACCACTGTTGCTACCATATCCACACTGCTCACGACCTGCCTGCTGCCATTTGCCTATCCTGCTCATGCTCCCATGGAGAGAAGCATGGCCTACCACTTAGCACAGTGCCAGAAGAAACATTTTTCATACCTCAGAAGGAAAAAAAATGTCCCCAGACTCCCAGTTATGAGTTATCCTTTACAACATTTTGGTAATTCCTTAAATAAACAGAAGCAAACAAAGGAAGCAAGGGAGCATTTGTTGGAAATACTGGTTTTATCATTTTGACAGAAGGAGGGAAGCACTTCTCTTGGTAGGTTTTTATTCCAAGTGACATCAGCAGAGACTAAAAGAATAAATGAACAGCAGTGAAGAACCTGGCCAGTCATGTTCAGGCCTAAGAATGAAGTTTACGATTTCTAGAAGTATGCAGTTCTTAGTACACTGGATAAGCAAGGCAGCCTGATGGAAATTCTTTTCTCAAGGCTTGGCCTAGCTTAGCACAGACAGAAATCTGTGGCAGCACCAGACAAGCTGACAAGGTACCATATGGCAGGAGGACAATTATTTCCACATTAAGAAGCCCAAGGCCATTACTCATACAAATTTCCATGGAAGTTAGTTGAGCAGAAGTTAAAAGAATTCCCCCAGAACATGAAAGTATCATATGGGCATTTACAGTAAACTGCAAAATACGATCAAAGTTGGATGGTGAGCTCTAGAATCATTCTCATTCTTGTCAGCCTTTCTAATCCTTTTCCTCTCTTTATTCTCCTCTACTCAGATCAGTTGCATGAAATCTATAATACCTAGCTGAGAAATCCATTCTAATAGGAAACTGCTCATTTAGAAATGTGTTGAGAAGGAGGAATAACAAGCTCTCTCTCTAGAGAAACATCACTTATTTCCTTTCATTTTGCCCCTTCAGAGATGGGAAGTTGCCATTTGAAGCCAGCAATGTCTTTCCTAGTCAATCAGTATTTCCCAAAAACTAGTGCTGCTGCTGCTAGCTGTCACATGTATAGCATTTAGAGTTCAACAATTACAGAATTAGTTCAGTCTTGGCAGAACTTGCCTTAGTTTGGATGCTTTCATCTGCATTTGATGTCACTTAACAGCAGCTGCTATGCCCATCCAAAGAAATAATGCTCTTAGTTCTGCTAACATACCAGATACCCAAATGTGTTTCCAAAACGGGGAGTAACAAAAATGTGATATGGATGTCACTATATATATATGCATATGTGGACATATTACATATATTTCTATTGTTTAACTGATGGATATGTTCAAACTTGTGCAACAGTCAAATCTCAAACACGGGGAAATTCAATTGTATCTTTTCTCATCAATTCTTCCATAGCCTATAGGAACTATGCTGACATTAAAGAAATAATAATAACCTCATTCTCCTAGCCAGTAGAAGTCCTTTTAGAGTGTGAAATTGCTAAACATGAACCAGAACATTTTTGTGAGCCTGCAGAAAGTCTGAAACAATAACTGAGAGGGTGTCTCTCCTATGTTAATTGTTAATGCAAAGGACTGCCTAAGGACACTGAAAATGCCCACGCTGTTAACTATTGATTGCACAGGAAGGACGGAGGGACAGAGATGAGACCACCTCTTCAAAGCCCAGAAAGCATGGACATGAGAAACCAAGCTAAGGTCACTGTTAATAAAATGCTGGCTAATATTTATGACATTTGCACAAGAATGTACCTTTGTTCCCCTCACAATAGAGCCCTGTGTCCACTCCTCACTCTGCATCCTATCTCTTTGATCCTTAATAAAAATTATAGATTCATATTGTCTTTAATTATTTGTACATGAAGTGTCAGCAGCAAACTGGTTTTGAGAGTTCATTTGTAACATCAAAAATAAAACATTATTAGGCATCACCCCATACCACTGAATGTAAAAAAAAAAAAAAAAAAAAAAACCTAAGGATTTTTGCCCACTCAATGAACTATGACAACTTTACACGCTGAAAGAGAGAGAAATAGCTGTGCATGTTTTGCAGGCTGCCCAGTGGCCCACTTTCCCACAGGGCTGATGTTTTTTGGTAGTTATGGAATGACACATCCACCATGAAATTTTTTCCTATAGACAAGAGTCTGTGGTACAGCTGTAGGGGATTGGAGAAGCCATTTACAAAGTGACTTTTAACTACAAAATTCATTTTTGAGAGGTGAAGTTTCACTTAAACATTCTGATGCTTTTATCACCCTTTGAATCTGCTTTTTAAATGGATTGGCTTCCTATGAAACCAATCTGCATTTAAGTAAATGAATAATTATTTACCTGGCCTGTGATGAATAAGAAATCAATTCTATACTTAAGCAAGTTTCTGATGGTTTCTGTTTAGTTCTCCGTCCTTTTCCTATTCATTCCTAAAATTTGTCATTTTGACTAGCTGTGAGCTATTTACATAGACCTGCCTGCAATTATTTCAAGATTTCTTCCCCAAACAATAAACAGCTAGAGTCTAGCCCTGAATAACGTGTAGTTGCAGCTGATTTTCTTCCCTAGACAAATTACTTTGCATTTATTAACATAGAATTTCATCTGCCATTTTGCCTTTTAGTCATTCAGTCATTAGACCTTCTGCTGCTGCTCTATAAATACACTGAAGTACCCTGCCTAACCTAATAAGACTCTAATGGAAAACTCCCTTTATTCTGCAAACTTCTATTTTCACTTCTCACGTCCTTCTCAGAAGGGAACTTTCCCACTTACTTAACTACACCATCACTTTATAAGAGTAGTGTTGATGACTGTGACTCATAGCTGTTGGAGAGGCAGTACACCATATCTCACTGCCCTCCACTGACTCCTTCAGCAAAACTGGTACAATTGTGAAGCAGGGCTACAAAACCATTCTGGCAATCTTTCATCATGCATATCCCTGTGCCAATTCATCTAACCTGCATTACACAACTTCTTTCGGTCTGCCTGACACAAAGTCAGACACTCTCAGCAATACAAGCAGCCACCTTCCATCCCTCTCACAGTTAGGACTGAGTAAACAATTTGGCAATTTTGTGTTTGTATCACTTAAACCCCTGGGTAAGCAGCACCTGTCCACAGAATTTGGAAAAATGGTGTTATACTCAGCTTAATACTATACTGTCTCAATTTGAGAACATTCCCTTGAGCTCCTAAAAAAAAAAAAAAAAAAAAAAAAAAAAAAAAAAGTTGTAACAGCTATAAGCTTCTCCATACCAAATATCATTATAATATTTTTTATATTTTTATCTTATTTTGAGTGCTGCCATTATATTTCTTTCTTCTACTGAATCCACCAAAACTCCAGAAGTTTCAACTTCTATCTTATCTGAAATAAAATAATTAACTTATTCAAAGTTTTTGACGAATTTTCTTCAAAAATCTTTTTGGCACACATTATTATGGTTTGATATGCAGCTTGCTGAAATTTATTCCCTTTTGTACAGTCCTTATTTGGAATGACTTACACTTGCTGAATTATGTCATTTTATTCCTTTTATTCACAGAATGGCCCTGGTTGGAAGGGACCTCAAGGATGATGAATCTCCAACCCCCCTGCCACATGCAGGGCCACCAACCTCCCCATTTAATACTAGACCAGGCTACTCCGGGCACTATCCAACCCAGCCTTGAATATCTCCAGGGACGGGGCATCCACAGCCTCTCGGGGCAGCCTGTTCCAGCACTTCACCACTCTCTCTGTAAAGAACTTCCCCCTGACATCCAACCTAAATCTTCCCTACTTCAGCTTAAAACCATTTCCCCTTGTCCTGCTGTTATCAACCCTTTCAAAGAGTTGACAATTCTTTTTCAGTCTGTTTGGAGACTAATTTACAGACATGTGAATGCACACATCTCAGCAAACAGATCCCAAAACAACCTTTTATACTTATGTTCCGTGCCATTTTAAGTAATTTACTGTTTTGGCTGTTTTAATTTCCTTTCAGAGAGTTTTATCTAACATCTCTGTGGCTTTCTTACTCCCACAACAACAGTGAGCGTCAGTACATGGTGATCACCATTGAGTTGACTCTTCGGTGGTTACCTTCAAGGCCTTGTCCTGCACAGTGACTCAGAACCAAGCCAAAAGTTGTTTCTTTTTGTGTTGTTCAGCTGTTTACTCTAAAACCAGTTACTCCTGGTTTGAAAAAAAAAAAAAAGAAAAGAAGGGACTGTCTCATATCCCAGTACAACATTTAACTATCGATATAGGAACAACCGAAGTTTGTCATTATCATTGTGGTATTTCACTCCCTCTATACATAAAATTCATTGCTACATGCCCAACCAAGTGATCAACATTGCAACCACAACATTTAAATATGCATCCTAACTGGAATTCATCAGGATAACGTGACATGGTCAATTTATTCAGGTTGATTGACCCTGATTTGTAATGTATCAGGCTGCTTCCCCACCATCAAAGCTATTCTGTTATTCCTGTATGTTTTCTATTCTAATATTACAGTGGCTTCCTTCATTCTACCTACTGGCATACTTATGTCATTTCTGAGCTTCTAAGTACGTCCAACACAAACAGGATGCTTCCAGAGGGCTGAATAAATTTTGGGCACTTCTTTGTGGCTGATGTGCCAGCTCTGCCCAGATTCCAACCAAGTAGGAGAAGCCAGGCCTAGTCCAGCAGCTGTCATAGTGGCACCAGCAAGGCTGATGCTAGGTCCTCCCCATCTGAAAGGGAAGACTTAATTTCACAAGTAAAATTCCACATAAACATTAGCACAGTGATTCAGAAGATCAATTTTTTCCTCCTTCCTGAGCTGACAGTGCAGGAGGAGAAAGGATGAAGGCTCTGGTTTCTTCACAGCAGGGCATTCCCCACATTTTGAGGTCAACATAAAGGAAAGGGAGGGAAAAATTTTCCTTGTCTGTCCTACAACTTACAACAAGTCTTTTAACACTGCAAATCAGCACATTTTAGCAATTTTTAACAATAAAAAGTTATTAACATAGCTGTTTGGTTGTTCTTTGGTTTTTGTTTTCCTGAAGAAAGCCTACCTTTTCATTTAGAAATGTCATACGGGAAAAAGCTACAGATTTTAAACATTTATCATTCCTGTCAAGATACAACCCATTTTTAATAAGGCTTACCTGACAGAAAGGTGAAGAGGTTTTGGTAACTTAAAAAGGAGCCAGCAAGTCCCTTCTTACTTACTGCTTATCTGTGGTACAACCTAGAAATTCAAAAGAAACCACTATCTCCACTTGGACTGGCCTCCTAATTACACAGACTATAACTTCTGGATGATTTATAGCGTATATCTTTTAGAAAGATATGAAATCTTGCTTTACAAACTTCCTGTATAGACAGTCCAATATATAACTTCGCAATTTTCTAATAGTTACTTTGCCTTGCTTAACTTATGTCTCAATGCATACTCTAGTTAAATCTGATTACCTTTAAAATCCAGTCTTCAGATTTCGTAAACCTTCTCTCCAAATTAAAGAACTCTGAAGCATCACCTACTTTTCCCAGAAGCACATTTAAAAAATAGAGATCAAGCCCCTTTAGCCTTTTTTTTTTTTTTTTGGGGCACAGGCCAAGTTACAATGCCCTCCTGCTTCTGCACTGAAGGAAAGAATTGAGGAGCTGAAAGGAACCAGAGCAGAATCAGTGGGAGTGAACATGAACAGTGATGATGCCAGTGCTGATTTTCTCCTGCTTCCTGAGGCAACTGCTGTCCCAGTGTCCCATGATGCAGTAAAACATGCATCACGCTCAAATCCTCCAGCAGCTTCAAAAAGTCCTCCAGGTATCAAAGCCAAAGCCAAAATCATGGGTGTGTCAACTTCATGATGATTCAAATGATCACGCAAAATAAGCTTCTTGCCCAGCTCAGCAGAAGATTGCTCAAAGACATAAATCTAAATCAAAGGCACGGGCATCTTTGTTTTACTGCTAACTGTTAGCTACTGACAATTGCTTTATGATTCCAAAAAGGAACATCACATTTTGGAGAAAAAAACCCACAAGGATAGGATCTGCTCTTTATAATTAAGCAATTTCAGCAAAACACCTGCAAAACAGACATGCTTCTGCATTCAAGAAAACTAGCAAGGAAACCAGCAACTTAACAGAGCAGATTCTGGATATGAAAACAGAGGATCTCATTTCTCCCCAGTATTATAGCACGTACATTACACAGACATGTGAAAATGGCATCTCCACTCCACGGTCAATCATTTAAATAAAGTGTACACCTTTCAGCTTAGCCTGTATGTCAAGAGACTCTCAACTACACTCCTATGCTTCCTTCTTCAAGCTCAGAAAGGAGGGTAATGACTTTGAAATCTCCCCTTACTACTTCTGACCACAGTGCAAATTATCTGGATGAGAAAGCAGAGACTTCACGAATAAAGCAAATTGAAGGAGCAGCTCTGGAGGGCCTGACAGGCAATAAAGATTTGGCTTACAACTTTAGATTGCAACTGGACAAACGAGCATGTTTTTACCTGCATTTCTCTAGCAGACATCATGACTTGGTGTGTCATAAACTTGAGAAGTGGGCTGGTGCCAACCTCATGAAGTTCAACAAGACCAAGTGCAAGGTCCTGCATCTGGGTCAGGGCAGTCCCAACCACAGATACAGGTTCGAGAGCAGCCCTGAGGAGAAGGATTTGGGGTTGATGAAAGATCTGTGAGCAGGCAATGTGCGCTTGCAGCCCAGAAGGCCAACTGTATCTTGGGTTGCATCAAAAGAAGCGTGATCAGCAGGTCGAGGGAGGTGATCCTGCCCCTCTACTCTGCTCTCGTGAGACTGCATCGGAGTACTGCATCCAGTTCCGAAGTCCCCAGCATAAGAAGGACATGGAGCTGTTGGATTGGGCCAGAGGGGAGCCACGAAGATGATCAGAGGGCTGGAGCACCTCCCCTGTGAGGACAGGTTGTGAGAGGCTCTTCAGCCTGGAGAAGAGAACTGGTGACTACAAAATCTGTGGATTTTGGAAGTAAACAAATTGGTATAATGTGTTTGGAATTACAAGCAAAAGGCAAAGAAATTACAGAAATATACCACAACCAAAGAAATGAGCTTAACTGAAATTAAATTTGAATTTCTCAGTAGGAAATTATGAAGTTCCCTTCCTTTTTCTTCAGTCACTACAGCAATCAAAAAAAATCAAAGCAGTTAAAATGTTGATTTAAATCTGTGTTGATTTATTTTTTTTATTCATTATTTTTTAAAGAATAGCCATCCGCAAATAAATCCAAATTAAGTCTGCTATTGCTCTTCCTCAGCAGGAGAGCAGGCTGTAAGGCTGGGAGTTTATCAGATGTTATTTCCCTGCAGTGCAGGTGGTCTTAGTTCCTGGCTGTTTGCATGAGCCAGGCCTGTGTATCTGAGACTGGGAAGTATTAACACCACTGCAACAGTCCAGAGTATTATTAGCTACACCTAAAGAAACGGATCGTATTTCCAAGTTACACTGAAATAAAAGAATATTTCATGGCAGCGTGTAGAGTCAGTTTAAACAAAAATCATCAGACACCAGAAAGCATGCTGTTGCTCTCAAAAACTATAAACTGGGTGGAAAATACAAGGTAAGAACATAAAATTTAGCTAGGCAAGAGATCATATTCGGGGCTTCAGAAAACTCTTTAAGGCAAACAGCTAATTCAGAGAGTATGGAGATACCACATTCTTCTGTTAATTATCTGCTTACAAAAGCCCAAATCTACTTCAGATATGCAATTCACTTTAATAACAGTGGAGAGTGGTAAGCATATGTTGAGGGAAGAGTCAGTATTGTAAATAAATTGTTGTGAAGAAATTATCTGCTTTCTAATATTTTTCCCCTTCAAAACAAAAGTTTCATGAAAATTTTCAATTGACTGGATGCATCTTTAAATCTATGGCAGGTTTAAAGACCATAAAAATACAGAACTATGGGAATTATATTACTGAGAATAAAAAAAGTGTGCCAAGATTGCAAGAATGATATAAAAGATAGCCACTATATGCCAATACTTTATAGTGTCACCATAAGTTTGGAGATGTCAATGTCTGCTTCCTTCTGACAAGGTCTCCAAGTTCTGCTGAAGCAGCACTGCTTATCTGGTTACGAGCACCGTGTGACTCTAAAACTGTCGTTTTATTCTGATTAAAATGCAACATGAGAAAACTTTATTTTTACATTCTGCACTCCTAGACCTTCAGCGCACAAAGACGATGTGCACTGAAATACAGATGTGCCTTTTTGCTTCTAATGCATGCACTGATGTTTTAGAATGAAGATGAAAGCACATTACAGTTATATATCAAACTCCTTCTATCCTTCTAAACTGTAACTTCTTTCTCTGCATTGTACAGCCTGATGTTTTAGGCAGCTTCAATTCATTCAAACTATAGTTTTTCACAAGGTTTATCTTATAGTCCTTTTTGTTTGTTTGTTTGTTTGTCCTTTAAGACAAAGGAGAGAGATAAAAGCTTTCATAAAATGTCAGTGATTTGATTTCAATTATTCTGTCCTCCAAGTATTTTAATGAGATTTCACCTAGGTGATTATGGACTGAAACTAATAATGTGTTATTTCTCTCACTCAAGCAGTAGTTCAACATCAAATAGCTGCTCTTAATAACCAAAATGTACCTTATCCTCATGTTCTAAGAGCCTACTTAGAGGACAATTCACATGGCTCAAACTGATATGTTTGTTTTTATCACCTTGTTCAGAGGGCATTAGTATTTAATCCAGATGCACATGGAGTGAGACATGGGGTGAGACCACTCAGAAATGTACCGGCAAATCTTAGAATTTTTATGCTACCCTTCTCCTGTATAAACTTTCTAATCAAGATATATTGTAACTAAAAGATAGACAATACTGAATTATTTCTGCCCAACATGCAGGAGTAAATGGCAGTCACCTGCATCTAAACAGTTCTACTAGTTTAGACAAATACACATGATGTTACTTACCATCTCCTAAAACCTTAACTTCTCCACTGACTACTGTCAAGCATTTCTTCCTCAGATGCCCAGGACCAGACTCCAGTCCCATAGGAAATGGGTTGTCTTTGAGCTTTTCATTCAGTCAGCACATATGGCACAGAAAATGAACACAAAATAACAATTTTAAAAAATCATTAAAATCACCTTCAATCCTTCTAAACTGTCTCAAGGGAAAGCTACTAGAAATACTGAAACTCAGCACCAAATGGCATGCTTTCTTGCTCACATGCAAAGGTTCCCTAGCTTTCCAAAGAAAAAGCACCTGAAAGAGATCCCAAGCACCAGCAGAACCCTGCCTACATCTCTGCAGAAGAGAGATGCGCCCATTTCTACAGCCTAGCTTTCTCCTCCCCTTGATACCTGGAGCTGGCTTTTATCTGGACTGAGTGCAGTGATGCACAGCAGATCTCGCTGAGCAGGCCTGCTCACTGAGCTGAGAAGCAGCCTCAGGACTCCTTGCAGGTCCATGGAGAGCTCACCTGGGATTTGAGATCTCCTGGGCTCACTTCTGCCAGTGCTGCAGACGGGCTGTTGGGGCCAGGAGAGCAGACCACACAGCTTGCTGCAAGCACTGCCGCAGCAGCATAGCCACTCTTGCAACACGCCAGATCCTATGCCTGGGGAGCTGCTGGTGTAAACAGTCACTGCATCCTGAGATCCTACCTCAGGGAAATATTTACTCATGAAGAAGCGTGTGCTTACACACATTGCTATGCTGCAAAGCAACACGATAAAAATTTGTTCAACCGGAGATTCACTTAAAAGAAAAGTATGGGGAAATTTCAGGCATTTTAATATTTTCTGAAAAGATTAAAAATAGAAAACAAACACCACAGGGATAGAAACTCATAAAAGTAGACAAAAAGATGTGAGTAGTGCAGAATCATGCACAAGACATTTCAGTACCGATCTGCAACCTGCCTTTGGTGAACATCAGGAACTAGAAACTTGTCTACCTAAACTAGGTAAGGTATGAAAAAAACTGGTCTTTAGCTTAAATACCCTAAAGAAGCTGTTATTTTGCAGCTTCAAGAAAATTAGCCTTTCATCAGTCCTAAATGCTACTTGTACATCGTGGGTGTGCTGAAGACTGGCCTCATGTTTGTTTTTTACTCCTAGCATTTATAAGAAGAAACAAAAATCAAAATACCTACGTTACTTAACAATTTATGGTTTTACTTATCAAATACTTGAAAGTTTCTGATATTTAATACCTGAGGATTTTTTTCATATATATTTGTCTTATCATACACCCACATCATTTCATGGCTACAACAACACATGGAATCCACAAATATCATAAGCCATTACTCTTTGTCTGCAAACTGACGTGTGCCAACTACAGTGTACAAGATAATGAAACACTTCACATATTATTGGCAAAGTATATGAGCTGTTAAATATGGGACCTCACATTCTTACAGCCAAACACCTGGCAAAGTTCAAATGAATTCCACAGGTTTGGTAAAAGCTCATTTTTTGTCACTTATTCCATGCCTACCCAGAGCCATTTCGGTTGTGTAAAAGTCAAATATTTGTATTTCAGTGTCTGAGGTGGAGCATCTTTCCTATCACCCTCTCCAAATGAAAAGCAACCCAAAAAGCTTAACACTGCCAAAATAAACCTTACTTGGAGGCTGAAAAGGTTTGGCAAGACCACCATACC
This sequence comes from Centrocercus urophasianus, assembly GCF_019232065.1. Taxonomy (NCBI): domain Eukaryota; kingdom Metazoa; phylum Chordata; class Aves; order Galliformes; family Phasianidae; genus Centrocercus; species Centrocercus urophasianus. The sequence continues at coordinate 39,485,253 of NW_024884253.1, forward strand.
ACAACCTGTTTCAGCCTAGTTACTGAAATCAGCTAGGATCAGCAGAACATCATAAAAAAAGACTTTTCTAAATACCTTCTGTTCAAGGCAAAACAGGAAGCTCTGTCATAAGTGAACCTGCTCATTGCTTCCTCTCCACAGCCTAAGAAGGTCAGACAGACTGCATGAGTCACAGAAAACATAAAGACGACAGCTGGGGTATTCAGCCAAATAAATCCCAAATTTCAAATGTCTTGAAACCTAACCATCTTAATGAGCTTCACTCCAGAGAGGCTGTTTCCTTAACCTCAGAATGGACATTACAAGGATCCTCCACATGTATGCCACAGCCTGCTTTTGCAGGATTCCCATTTGACTTCAGTAAGTCTGGTGAGTGCTCAACACAGTTTTTGCTTGCTAAATGCAGACTAATATACATGAAGAGCATTCCTTTTCCAAACCAAGAATGTTCAATCTAACATTTTGTTACTCAGGTATGCTCACTCTTAGTCTACCGCACACCCATGCTGACAGAAAACTATTCTCAGAGATCTGGCTCAGCTGAAATGCTGTGATGGGAATCTTCTTTTCATAGCTGTATGACTTCAAGACACAGCCTTGTACAACATAACTCATCCTGTCAAAACTAATATAAGAAAGTTTCTTAGAGAAGATACACTAATGGATAGGTGACACACAGAAAAAAGGAACAGATCCATAGTGATCCAATGAATTCAACACTTCCATCTAACCTATGTGAGCTCTGAAGGGGAATAACACCCAGCATCCTCTCAGGGGTTATTTAAAAGCCTATTAAAGACTGGAAATGTACAGCAGAGAAGGATCTAGACCAAAAGCAGGAAAGTCAATCAAGGACAAAGTCATTCAGAACCTCTTGCATCTAGGACACTGGCTAAAACCTGTGATAACCAAAGTTATTCCCATCTGACAGATGTTCAGTAGCCTACACAAAATGAAACAGTGCTTCCAGTGCAGTTAGTCAGTAGACAGATGTTTACATTACAGATGGAACTACATGGCAGTGAAGTTAAGCAGTTTTGCTGGGTTAATACACCAGTGATAACAGGAGAGAGCTTCCAAGTTCGATACTGCTCACCCCACTCACCATTCCTGGGGTCAATCCAGGTTGCAGCTACAGTGCCATGCAGGAAGTGCTTACACTTCTGCTATCTGCTCTGTTTGCAAATACAGGAGTCCAGACAACACAGCTTTTCACACAGACACTAAATCAGCAACTGTAGGCATCTTTTATGTAATAAAAACATCTCTTAAATAATAATAATTAAAAAAAAACCAAAAAACAATACAGGTGACATTTGCTTATATTCATTATCCACTGAACTGTACCTTGAGAAGTAGCTTTCAAATGCAAATAATCCCTAATCTCAGTGACCCTGGGCTCCTTGAGAGCCAGTCTGGAAGCGTGGGCTGACTGCCATTGACTTCTTCTCCAATGAGTATATGCAGCCAAACAGCTACAGCATGGGGCTGTGTTCTTCAGATGATTTTGCTCTCAAAAACCATGCGTCTGTTGTAAGGATAATAATGTACAAAGGAAAAAGGAAACATGCAGGGTTCAAAAGGGCAACAAATCAATTGCTACTGAAATGCAACATCCAAACTATTTGCTCTAATCCATTTGAGGGTTGTTGCTGTCTGTTTCCCTTGAAGACTGCTCATTCAAGAACCACCCTCTGAGGAAAGATTTTACTAACGTAAATTTGTCCTTAAGTTTTAGCTCCTTCTTCCTGAAGAATTTCTTCCAATGTCAGAACCTCAAGCACTTTAACACTTCTCACTGGCCTTGTCCAGCCTCACCTGGGGCCACCTCACAGCCCTAGCTATGGCCCTATTTCAGCTCAGCCTGGGGCCATCCACCCCTCCAGCAGCGCTGTACAGCAGCCAGCCTCCAGCTCCACCACAGCCAGTCTGCTGCCCAGACCTGATCCTCACCTCCAAAGGTCCTCTAGTCCAACTCCTCCGCAGTGAACACGAACACCTACAGCTACGTCAGGGACGGGGCATCCACCACCTCTCTGGGCAAGCTGTGCCACTGCCTCACCGCTCTGACTATAAAAACTTCTTCCTTATATCCCATCTAAATCTCCCCTCTTCTAGTTTTGAAACCATTTCCCCTTCCTGACACCCTGCCGAAGAGCCTGTTCCCTTTTTTCTTATAGCACCTCTTTAGATACTGAATAAACTTCATTCCAAAAAACACCGCGAGGAACGCCAACCCCTTCAGCCGCCACTCGCGACGCCGGGTCTCGCAGACGCCACCGGCGCTCTGGCGGCCGAGGGGGTCCGCCACGGGCCCGCCGAGCCGCCGCCACCCGCCTCCCGGCAGCCGCCAGACAGCCAAGGCGTTGGGCAGGGCGGCATCTAGCGGCCGCTGCCGGCACCGCCGCCCGCGGCCGGGGACCGTCTGGCGCCGCGGCGGGGGACGGGGCAGAGGCGCCGGGAGGCGGCCGGCGCTGCCGGGCCGGAAGACTGGGGCGGCTCCGCGGGAGGCAGCCGGGCGGGCGGCGAGTCCGAGGGAGCGCGCGTGGCCCGCACCCTTCGCCCGGCCGGGGAGAGACCACTGAGATCATCTAGTCCAACCAGCAGCCCATCACCGCCATGCCCACTAACCGTGTCCCTTGGTGCCACACAAGTGTCCCTACCAGCAGCAAGTAAGGCTATGCAGCCGACACAGATTTCTCTTTTCTTCTCTGCTAAACTGATCAGTGTTATAGAGAACAGTGGGAGTAAGGCAGTACTTCTAACAGGAAATTACAGTTATTTAACAGCCGTGGAAGAGCTGTCAGGACTGACTGCTGTGCAGTGGCTCCCACATGGAAGCAGGGTGGACGTGTGTCATGGCCTGCAACACTGGGATGGGGCGCAGGGTCAGGAGGAGTGTTGCCACTCAGAGCTGCAGAAAGGTGTGATTGCAAAATACAGCCTCCCAAACTGGAAACCAGACCATATGCAGCTTTTAAATCCGTGTTCTCAAGAAGAAATGGCACGTAACTCTTAATGACATCAAGTGGTCACGACCCAAGTTTGAAATCTCATCTGAAGGAAGAGCATCTCTCCTAATCCAATTCCCACTATGAGCACATCAGGGCAGTGGTTCAAGGATGACTCGGAGGGAAGGCTGCCATGTCTTGACTCACCAGCACCGCTTCCTGCAGCCTGATCTTTCAAGTCTTCATCCAGTTACCAGCTCCCAGAATGAACCCTCTTATCGGGTGAAGTGTGATGAAGTCACAGCCCCCCCAGACTCTGTCTCCTCCTCCCTGCTTTTGTCTGGAAATGTGTTGCTCATACTGTTCATACGAATATTTTTCTCACTAAGGTCCCAAGTTAAATTGTTCATAAAATGAATCAGATTTGCCAGGAATTACATGTATTGTGAGAGTTGATTAAGTTATTTTGTACTTATAGATGCTGTGATTCCATGAAAAGGCTTCCTATTAGGTCTTGTTCTTCAAAAGTTAAAAACTTGCCTGACAGCGCTGTTTCTATAAAAAATGCAAGTAGAATATATGCACAAATATTAAACAAAACACCTCCCATTAACAACAGTGGATTTGAGATACGGAAGTTACTCCCAAGAGGTTTAAAATAAAAATGATTCCTCACTAGCTTAGTGATACTATGCATGCTTTATCTGTCTCCTCAAAAAAAAAACAAAAAAAAAAACCACCAAAACCAGAAGAGCAGACCTAAACAAGACATTTCACAGTGAGAGGTCAAATCTTTTAGCTGCAATCTTCAGCAATTAGCTCTGTCTGTTTCAGTTTGCTGAGGCAAACCTAATTAACAACTTCAAACGCCATTTCTCAAAATGCTGGATCTAATCTTAAAATATATAAATCACGAGGGAAAGCTGCACATAGCCCCTGATCTGCTATGTTTATTTCTGCAGAGACCTTTCACACAGCTCTATTGAAGATCACTGAAGTGTACAAAACTAATGAAATTGTTTAAGTTCACTTAGGTGAAATTTTACCAAATTGCCCTGGGTAGCCTTAAGGAGGTTTATTCTGAGCCTGCGTGGCCTGGGCCTGTGCACATTTGCATTGAAACAGCAATTAGCCAGCAAATGGGCACAAGAGGCAGTGTTCTGAACACATCCACAATTCAAGGCAGTAGGAATTGAGCCCCCTGTCTTCAAAGTAAAAGCAGAAGCGCTTAAAGCATGGCACAAGTCTGGAAAGCAGCTTTGTGACAGGATAAGCGAGGCAAGAACAAGATATATAATATAATATATAATCATAGGAGATCAGTAGATACTGTATGAGAGATAAATAGCAAATGCTGATGTTGTCAAAGAGAAATCAGCCACAAATGATCTATGGACTGGTAGACACCTGGCTGCAGCATCCAGGAGTGGTTTTAGCTCCCTGCTTCATGCACATGTTAATATAATCCCGACTCCATGCAATGGGAAAATTTAGTGAATACCAACCCAACACCATAATTTGGTTTCATAAGAAGGAAACAGAGGTGCAGAAGCCGAAATAGCCCTATTGAGCCTTTTGACCAAGCCCTTGTGTGGATACGTGACGACCCAGGAACGCAGAGCTCACCATGAGAGCGCTCCAAGGCAGGCACACAGCAGACTTAATACAGCTCAAGTCAGTCAAAGTAGTCAGCAGTGCTTTAGGACAGTGCTACATGAAAGACAACACAAGTGACTGTCTTCATCTTCAAGGTCACAAATACAAGCCTGCATCACTGAGACACTTTGAACCATTTCTGCCGGTGATTTGTTTCTCAGGGAAACTGCCTTACCAGATGTAGATGCAGCTACAAGTCTGCTTCCTCTGGAGATGCTCCCTAAGTTCTTCTTCCAGCTCTCATTGCTCAGGCCTCCCCTGGAGATCTCCCTAGAGGTGCTTACAGCTTTATTTTCCATCTCAGTTGCTGCACAAACTCAATTTTCATCCTTTACTGTGAATATCTTCTTTATTTTCTTTGGTCTTCCATCTCCATTGCCACCAACATGCAAACAATTTCCCTTCTGGCTGAGGGAAATAGGGAGTAATAGATACAAAATGAGCATCCGTGGCTGAGAAGGGTTCCATGTTGGGCAGGCATTATCAATTATAAAACAAATACAAAATCAATTAATCCACACCAGAGAAATTACCAAGGACTACATGATAAAAAGGATGCAGAGGTAAAAAAACAAACAAACGAAACAAAAAAAACCCTCAGTCTGTCCTCCTGAGAAAGCCAGAGAGGCTGTTGACAAGTGAGTTTATCATTCTGTGTCCTGCCAGCCTCTTGTTACAGAATCCAGCTACCATGAGCCCACCCAAGTCCCAACTGTCAAAAGAATTGAATGCTCTCGCTGATAAATGTAAAGAGCTGTGGCAAAAGATGTCCAAACCCCAGAGTCCCACACACAGCACCTTACATCTTTTGACTGTTATAAAACCACCCTGAGCAGTTTCCAAAATCACAGCCAAGCCCTAATGAATAACTCTTGAAAACAATATTGTGGATGTGTCTGTTAGCATGTTGAGCGTACAATTTCAATTTCTTCATTTGTAGTTACTCTGTGCTAATAACCATTATGTTCCTTTCAAGAGACAGCAGAGAACAATGCTGCTGCACCCAATCAGGGACATCTTCTGGAAGGAGGAGGAAATTGTGCTTTTCCAACAGCAATTGAGCAACTTTTCGGGGAAAAGGCTTCTGGAGTGCAAAGCAGGTCAGACAGAGAGTGGAGAAAGGCACAAGGGGCCTGCGGCACAAGTAGAGAGAGGAGAGCTCTGGGAGGCAGGGAGCACATTCAGAACCAAATGCCCACAGCAGTATAAGCATTTTTCCCAGGATGTTAGAAGGCTATTGAGGATACACAGTGCAGGGAGACACTGAAATTTGTGCGCTGAAGGACCAGAACATAAGGAAACATTGTGTAACAGAGAATAAGGCAGAAGAGCGTTTAAAAACCTTATTTTCTGTTGTCTCAAAGTTCAAGGGGAAATGGTTATAAACCGGGAGAGGGTAGATTTAGAATAGATATTAGAAGAAATTTTTTACTGTGAAAATGGTGAGACACTGGAACAGGTTGCTCAAAGAGATTGTGAATTCCCCCTCCCTGGAAGCATTCAAGGCCAGGCTGGATGGGGCTTTGAGCAACCTGATCTAGTGGGAGGTGACCCTGCCTATAGCAGGGGGTTAGAATTAGATGATCTTAGATGTCCTTCCAACACAAATCATTCTATGATACTATGATTTTATGATTCTTCTCTTTAAAAAAATCATTGTTCTACTTTATGTCATAAAGAAGTTCATGCACTCTTTGACAGCATATATACTAAAATTGAAATGAGACAGAGAAGATTAATATGGCACCTGTACAAATCGATTTGGGGGTGATAGGAAGATTCTACAGTACAGAAAAAACAGACATGCAGAGCAAGTTCAGCAGCAGGCTGCAAACTGACTGAGGGCTGGAGCACAGTTGTGAGTTAAGCTGAGAGAGCTAAGTCTGCTCAGTTTGAAGAATAGAAGGTTCAGAGGACACCTGTCTGCAGCAGCTACCTGACCTCAGGGTACAAAGATGGAGGCAGAATGTTCTTGTAGATGCACAGTGACAGTCAACAGACATGAGCAGAAACATGGGAAACTCAAATTACATAACAAGGAAAAAAAATAACATGGAAGTGGTCAAATGCTGAAGTAGAAGGTGTGAGATCTCTATCTTAGGAAATATCTAGAGCTTCAGAGGGTATGACCTGATTCAGTCAGACCTCTTTTGAGCGTGGAGTTGGACAAGACAACCTCCTCAGGTCTGGTGTCTTCCAATATAAATTATTCTTTGATTCTATAAAAAAAACAGCTTTCTCAATTCAAAAATCTACTGGTTTTAGATGTTCTTCACTTTAAAGACAAGAAGCAAGAAAGATCTTTGGCAGAGATCCAGTCAGTCCTGTTGGCTTAAAGAAATGTCATCATATTTTTGTTTATGTTAAGTGATGTTGGCTTTTTAGAAAATATATTACTGCTTCATATTTGTATGTCCTCTAAGATACAGCTAGCTTAGGTGCTTGATTCAGCAAGGTACTTGTATTTTACATCTTTTCTGTTTGTTTTATCTCTGTTCCCTATTCTCAATCCATAGCTTTCATCAAAACCAGTACCATCCCCACAAGGGATTGCTTATCCCCACAAGGATTGAAAAAGTGTATTCAGATGGCAGGCATGTGGTTGCAAGGTAATGAAGTTCCCAATACAAATAATTTGTTTGCCTTTCTATTTTCCTAAATGGAAATACATCCTCATCCAGTGCTTATGCTATCTTCTTACCTTCTAAATTACAAGTGTTAGTCAAAGAATGATTAGGTTCCTTAACTGCATACAAGAATACATCATGTAAATACCAGACCTCTTGAGTCTTGTGCATTATTGCTTTCCATCTCGTGCTTTCACAGAAAACCCACACCTCATGCACTTGCAGTGCAGACTTGCAGTGCAGACTCAGCAGTGGTCCCTCTGCTGACCTGCTGTAGCTCAGGGAAGCTTCCTGGCTGCTCTCTGAGAGTGTTTACAGGTCTATACAGTGCCTCCCAAATAGGTGCCCTATAGCCATCCCTATGTAATGTGTTCTATAAACCAAGGACAGCCTTCACACAAGCAGACACACTTCTCTCTTGTGTGTCAAGGCAGGCAAAATGGGAAAGGTCTAGCCGCACAGCATACAACTTGGGTGGAGCTGTCATGCCTTCCCTTGATCTGCTTCACAAGTAAGAGATTTGGGCTGGGACGAAAAGACATCAGGAGTTCAAAGTTCACCTTTCAGATTTGCTGCAGATTGACTTTACTGTCCTCAGTAGTCTACTTCATATCCACATCTCATCTCCACCATACCCAAGAGGGGTGGTTATAACATGACCACAGCAGAAACTCTGGGACTTGTTATCTACAGAGCTCTTTGCAAATATAAGCTGCACAAAAAAATATGAACTCTTGTCTATCTCCTTCAAAATAAAATAGCAGAACCTGGTAATTTCCCACAGTTTCTCAGGAGTAAGGAATGTCTGAGTGACTGAATGTGGAGGCTTTGCACAGAATCTGTGATCCCAGATAAGCAAGATTAGCCAGATTCATGAGTTACTGCAAGTCACTCAGCCATTCCAGTGCTTTGGCCTCTCACAAGGATACTAGCTATCTGTTAACAATCACAAATATTCTGGTTCTTTCAAAACCTCAAGTAAGCAGCAGTAACTCCTCCAAGTGTTTGAACCTTGATGCCAGCGTTCCCATGCCACACTGTGTTAGACATCTAGATAACTGTGCCGATCATGTATTTCCTCTTGCCTAGGCCTTTCAGGAACGAACAAGCATTCCCTTGTATACTGCTATGATTCCCATGACTTGATGGTCACACTTAATTAACCACTACATTGTTTGAGAGCTGGTTACATTTCATTTCATTAAATGATTTCATGATCACCAGAGGTATACTGACAGCCCTGTTAACTGAAGCTATGTGAAAAGAGCCAGCGGAGACTACAGGAACATTCTGCAGCATTTCCTCATCTGTGATTTTCCAGGCACTGCTCAGAGTACAGTTGGTTACATTTCCATTCCTGTTAGTTTTTTGGCACAAGGCTATCTCAGCCTTGAGGTAAGAGTCCATATCCTATTACAGGTACCTTTAGCAATGTTGGTTTCTGAGTCCTTACAGTCATATTTTTATATAAAGTACGTACTAAGAATTTCATCTGTTTTCCCTCCTTTAGACTCCTTCATCCATGGTAGGCAAATAAATGCAATTAAGGAAGGACAAAAATCAAATTTAAAAATGTAAGCAAGAATAAGTGGCAAATCAAGAAACATTAGAGGGTTCTACAGCATGATAAACTGTGCAATTTAAAAATGCACAGCAGTTAATTCCAATGTATGTAATTATCACACAACTAAAAAAAAATACCAGGAATGGTACATACCATACATAAAGATGTGCACTTTACAGGATATCTGAAAAACAATATGTTAAGTTTGCATGCCACAAAAAACCCTCAGGATAGTTTATGCTCGTTCACAGCAATGTTTTAATTGAACAGTGGGAAACTTGCAACACTGTAATTCAAACCCAGATCTAAATTTTAGTCTGCCTGTTTTTTAAGCTAAATTTAAGCTTAAGAGAGTAAGAAATATTAGGAAAAACACCATCACAGAGAGTGAGATGAAAGAGGGGTAGATGCATAGCACAAACTGAAAATATGTAATCCTTGTGACTTGGATTTTGTTTAAAACTCTATCACAGAGACTTGTGTTCAGAAATTGTGAGAAATGATTTGTATTTTTCATAAAACCAGTATTTTTGTTTTAAATATCCAGTCCTTATTTCAGGTCAACTGATGGAATAGCAGAAAATTTACCACTCACTATTAGCAGACAAGAAAAACAGAAATATCTTGTGCCAAGCAGTCAGCTGATGTGTCTACTTCTTGCTGCCATTCCTTGGAGACTTATTTTATATGTGCATCATGGGAAACATATATTGATGAAAAGTTTCCTACAGATTTCATCTATTTTCATGTTTCTATATGTATTACACTATTATGGTTCATGATGAGATGGATTTGTCTCTGTAGTCAAGAACATTGAAGGAGCCTCTTGTTTCAGGAAGTCCTGGGGGAGGAATTCTGTTTCACATGTCTTCATGAACACACATATATTAAATGTGTGTTAAATAGCTAGATTAAATAACTAGATAATGGCAGAATGTAGTGTGTCTTCTTCCCCCTACTTCACAATATAGTTACAAGATGTTCCATGTAAATTGTGTGAACTTTTCATTAGAAATCATACTTGTTGACACAGGACAGAGGGATTCTCACAACGTCTTTTATAATTGGCTTGCACAAAGTATTATTATAAATAGTTTATATTCTTATAATATTTTGCACACATGCTTTTCACAGGAGCTGTGGTGGGTCCATGCTATCGTTCCAATTTTAAAGGCACAGAAAATGATTTGCCAAGCATTTAAGTGACCTGTTCAAAGTCAGGTAATGAGTTACTGATTTCCCAGCTGTCTCCAGCACAGTACACTCTGACTACAGATTGCACTGAGACATTTAGCCACAGATACTGTCAGCAAAAAGCAATTACATTACCCATGCCTCTGTGTGCTTTGTATATGCAGGAGATAATGAAAAGGAAATCAACAGTTTTTAAACAAAACCACAAATTCACAACGAGGTTATTCAGATTTGATTATCACAAGAAAAGTTGATTCTCGCTGTGTCTTAATCTCTTTACGGATTAGATCTCCTATTCTGCTAGCACCATCAGCCAGTAAAACTCTGGACAAATCAGGCCTAATTCCTTCAAGATTTTTTTTTGCATTCTTTGGGTAGGTGAGGCATAGGCTGACAGTGACAGCAACCTTACTAAAATGCTAATGAACAAAACATTACGAACTGTAACATGATCTGAATACACATCCAGCCCTGTGCCTCTTTGATGGATGACTGAGAAGGCATTTCTCGTCTTGTACATGACCATATTTTAACTGACCATTTAAAGAGCTTCTCTCATGTACCTACATACATTTCTGGTCTGCCAGCTGTTTGCATTGACTTGGACATTTCAGTTTTAAAGAGCTGTGCATTCTCTGTGGTGCTACAAAAGCAACGTTATTGTTAATTAAGACAAGATCCAGCAGGGAAAATAGGAGAAAATCCAACAAATCTTTGATTCATAAGAGACTCAAAGCTGCGTGATTCAAATACCAGAAATTCATTTTCAGGAATTTGGCAACTTTTTAGAAACAGTAAATTATTACTGGTTTTTCTTGATATTCATTATAACAGCATTAATGGTGGTGAATTCCTTTGTGCATATTAGGTTTTGATATTCAAAGCTGTGTGAATCCCTACGGTATTTAACAGAATAAAATTAAACATCAATTATGAAGTCATAGAAGGAGATCTAACAGTGTCTTCGTCCAAAAAATTGTTCACATTAATTTATTAACAACCAACCCTTTCCAAACTTTCAAACATTGCATGACTACAAAATCATGACGAATTATTTACTTTTTTTTCTAGTTTCTAAATATGCTGCTATCAAAAACTGCTCTGACAATTTATCATGCTACATCCCCATTATGAGAATTTGTTACATACCTCCCTACACATGACCTGAACTAAAAATGTTCTCTTATCAGGATAAAAGAGAGAAAAAGAGCCTATTCTAGCAGTCAAGAAATTGAAGAACTTTAAGCAATAGAAAGGCATGTCAGATTTCTCATTCACTTTCACTTCGTCCTTTGGATTGCAGTAACACATAGGCCAATATGAAAGCCCAATCCCCTGTTCCTTTCAATGGGCTGCTTCTCTCAAGGCAGTATTTCCTTTCAATTAAACTTACATGGTTCAACATAAAAACGCTGGTTTGGAAGCAGATGTTCAGTGGTTGGAAATTTAGTCCTAGCTCAAAGGTTTTGCCAGCATAACTTTGCTGCTAGGGGTCATGACATTTTTTCATTGGGAGGCACAGACACAGTGTGAAGAAAGACTCCTTAATATCCATCCTACAGATCTGATTTTATATGCATCTTTCATAAATACATGAATTCCTATTCTGCCTCTCAAGCATTTAAGTCAATGAATTTTGCAATCGCCAAACAGCTGTAGAGATGTAGCTCTAGGCTACAGCCCCACATGTCTAGTTACAACAGCTTTTAAGCATCTCTTTTCCAGAAGGGATCAAGTGGAAAAGCTCTGATTATTTTTTCTTGAAGAAGCATGAGCTCAGAAAGAAGCGACAAATCCCGAGAATGCATCCATAGCTTTAAATCCACTATCCACTGCCTTAAATCCAGAGGCTACTCCCCCCATCAGGGCTGTGTGCAGACAGCTGGAGTCTGAGCCTCTCCTCCAAGGGGTGAGGCATCAGGTCCTTCCTGGTGATCACACCAACCACTCGATTCTGCAAGTCGACCACAGTGAGGTGGCGCAGCCCCAGGGTGCGAAAGATGATATACGTGCGTTGCAGTGAGAAATGGGCTTGGACTGACATGGCCGATTTGTTTATGTATGGCTCCTGTAAGACAAAGAGGGGAGACACGGGGAGAACACAAAAATGTGAGCACATCCCTGCCATGGGGACTGCAAGCAGAGGCCAGGGTGGGAGAAGAAGTCCTAAACCTGAGGGATGTTTGCTTTTCTCTCTCATGTTTCCCATCCCCAATTATAGTCAGAATGTCAGGAGATACCACAGTAAAAAGCACTTTTTTTTTTTTGCTAAACCATCAGGTTTACTGTACATGAGCTTTTATGACTAGAACTTTCCAAACTGACGTGGTCTGAGTTTTTACTTTGAAATAGCCAATGACCCCAATATTTCTTAAGTCTTAGATGTTTTATAGTTGCTATTTCATTACACCACCATTTCTTATATCCTGTAATATTTTTCAGTAAATGCTTATAAAAGTCAATTCACGAAGAAACACAGACTGTGAAGAAGAGGACAAAGAAAACAGTCACACGGCTCTGGGAAGAAGACTGCAAATACTGAATTCTGGTCACAGAAAGCAATAAGGTCTATAACTTGATAGGAATGCAGCTAAACTAATTTTATTGTTAACCGAGCTTATATAGATGTTCACTAAGTTTTTATTTTTCATGTAATTACACAGCATCCTACTTGTGACTTGGACATTTTCTGTCAGGGAAGATATATTATGCCTCCCAGTGTATTCTTTCCCAGTGGAAAAATGAAACAAAAAGATGATAAAATAATACAAGTAAATGCATAGTATAGGGTGACATGTTCACTCTTACCCTTTCATTTATTCTGAAAATATTCAAAGACATAAGGAGAAAAAAAAAAATAAAGTAGAAATGCTTCATTTCTTCTATGCCACATACATTTTTGCTGTGGAATTCACTGCCACAGGAAATCATTAAGACCAAAAATTTCAGAATGAATATTTCTGTGGATTCCATAAAAAGACCTTTCATGAGGAATAACAAGTTTTTGGAAGAGATGCTAAGCTTTCTGCTTCAGGGATCACATAAGGTACAAAAAGTTAGGTAGCAATGAGCAACTTCATTGAACTGAATGGGTTATCCATGGCAAAAAATGTTGTGTGGCCCAATAACTCGAGCACTGGATTCAGTCCCAACAGAGCCAGCTTCTACTCCTGTGTATGACATGTTTTTGAACTTTGGAAAGCCATGTGTTCTCTCTCCACCTCAGTTTCCCCATCTATTACAAAAACTAGATAATGTGTTTTAGGAGCATTTCTTTCTCGATAGCTATCTCAAAAATGAGGAATCTAGACTAGATGGATGTTAATCTTCATTGAACATGAGCTGATATTACCTTTTTAAATAAAACCCGTCTGAGCCTAAGCTCTCTCTCACCTAGATTTCTCACTGTGCCCGCCATTTCAGTTTCAGTGCTGAAATTCACTGAGGCAGAAACTACATTTATTTTGTTTATAACGTATTTATTTTAGGGCTTGCTCAGTATACCAAACACATTATTGCTTTTGGACCCAGTATTTTAGTACAGTATTTAGGAAACAAATGTGGTAATGTCATAGCAGGGATTAAAAAAAAAAAGGAAAGGGGGAAGAAATACAGCTTTATTTATAAGTTGATGTATAGGCAGTGCAGCATAATGGAGACTAAAAACTCGAAAGCATTGCTTTATATTTGCTTTATAGGTCTATAAGAGCCAAACAGTGACATTTAAATGATCTATTCCATTAACATTGTATCATTTTGTCAATCTGGAATGTATTTTAATCAAAAGCCCCCTTGAAATGGTCTCCTTTGTTGTATTTTCTTTTTGGCTCATTTTATCAACATCTGTTATGTTTATACAATATGAATTAAAACTTCGGAATGCTGTTTGTACTCAGCTACTTTTGTTGAGAGTGTAACGTCCCAGGATTGGCAGTGTTTATGTAAATCAGTGCGGCTGACACAGCCATCATAAACAAATGAGAAAATATAACAAACACATTGTTCATGGAGGAAATGTTTGTTTTTAGAGTTGGCTTCAGCCTTACCAGATTGATGAAGAGTTGCTGATACCGGGGATCTGTAGTGTAGCGATTCAGCAGCATGGCCAGGAGCGACGGCTCGGGCAGCTTCTCCACTGTTATCTGGAACAGGCAAGAATCCATTTCTCTCTCTTTCTGCACTGCACATTAGAACCCACAGTTCAAAAGCCTTCCAGTTTGTCTCTAGGAAAAAGTTTTCTAGCAGAGCTACTCTGGCAGAGCTTGTCCTTTTTAAATTCTTCTGCCAATCAAACTTAAACTACCACTCAAAATAAAATGCTCCGTACTTCAGAAAAAGGATTTTTTTTCTTAGTGTAACTAACTGTGTCTCTATTAAGACAATGTCAGTTGCACCGGCCTAAGGGTGAGATTTTCCACACTGTTACTAAGTGGTAATTGCATTATGAAATAGTGCAGAAAAATGCAGTAAAACTGGCATCAGCCATCAACTGACCTTCCATCCTTTTACATAGGAATTCCTATTTGTTCTTTGACACCTCATCCCATGCATAATTGCCCTGTTCACTCTCAATGTTGTTTTGCCAGCAAAATTTCCACTTGCAGACCAATCCTCAGTGATATATGATGACTTCCCAGTTGTGCCTGTATAAACTGCTTGAACTCCATTACCAGTCTTGTTTTGATGAAACACGATTTTCTTTTACCACACTTAATGTTTACTATTCCTAAAAATCCTTTAGTCACCTATCATAGCAAAAATGCTATATGCTTTTCAAGTTTGAAAACTTTTACAAATAGTAATCACTCACAGAGCTTCTATCCCCACACAGAATTAAATATTATAATCTGCTGTTTGTAGAGAAGTCGGGAAAGAAAGGACTGGAACAGCCTATTTGAGGAAGGACGTGCTTTGCCAGCACTCTTGTGCAACTCTCAGCTTCTGAGTGGCATTATGGTTTATGACAGCTGTGCCTAGAAGCTCTCTAGTCATCTTTTAATTTAAATTGTACCTGACCACTTCTTTCTTTCTTCTCAGCCACGTTAAATGAATTAATGTTCTTTCATGTTGAGCTCATTCTAAATCACCCAATATATTCACTGATTGAACAAGGATAGAACTGACAGAAAAGATGTTACCTTCTCATAGGGTAGAGGATGTGAGAAGGAGAAAGATTCGTTGTTTGTGTCTGGTTCAAAGATGTGCTCGTTCTCCAGCAACATGTACAGCTCTAACCTAAAGATTTTTTTTTTTTTTTTTTTAAGAAAAAAAGCATAAAAGAAACAAAGGGACTGCATTCGTTATGAGAGACAAATTTTATAAAGCAAGCACACAACGCTTTGCTATCCATCAGATATATAATGGATAGAGTATTAGTGGGCTGATCACTTATTTCACCTTCCTAAACTTCCATCATCAATTACAGCATCACACAGGTGTTTTCTGGTTTATGTTTGGCTAATTGAATTATAAGACATCACCTACCTACACATGACCTGGATCAGCCTGCTTGGCAGGAGGAGCTTATGCAGTCAGTAGTTTGCACCCAACAAAGCAACATAAATAGTATGCAAATACAGCTATTTGCATTTAAGGAGATAGCCTGTTGTGCCTTCCCACATCCTTCTTAAGTAACATCCACATTAAAATGAGATCTGCAAGAAATTCACGACCCATTTTAAATCATCAGTGAAACCTTTTCTCACAGTACTACTCTCTAGAATTCATTAAGGCATTTAATATTCTTGCTAAGTCCCTTAGTTTAGGATATCTTTATCAATCATTACATCATTTCAAAACTTTTTTTTTAGAATTCTCCCATTCCATACTACATGTAAGAAGATTTGACATGCAATGCATTTAAAATGTCATTTATATCTAGTGCTTCTTTGCTTCACCACTGTGTGTACACACGCGCTCCATCTGCACTTCCCATTTCCAGCTTTTTGAATATATTTAGATAACAAACATCTTGGAGACCACCACAAAGCCTTTTAGTTTGCAACATGCTTAACATCATGTTAGCCCTCCGCCATAGTTACAGCTAGCAGCTACTACAGAAATGCAGACATGCAATACACTGCTAAATGCTGTGCTTGAGGGACCCAGAGGAAACCAAGCACACAACCTTCACTGGGGCATTGCAAGGGAGCTATAAAGTGGCTTCTGTGACTGAAACGCCAAAAATAACCTGGGAATTTTTCAAATAAATATTTCTGTATTAGAAAATACTGATTTTCTGAAACCCCAACTTATTATAGGAATTTACTGCTTTTAATATAATGTCTCCTGGGAAAGATTAAGTCTGCTTCAAGGTGGGATTAGCACTCAACAGCAGAGGACTTACACCAAGTAGACCTGCCTTCCAGCTCCAAAAGCTGGTGGTTAGTGGCCCTCCCTAGGGATAGGATATGGAAGAACTAGGTTCAAGCCCTTCTCCACGCTCTCCTTCAGAACAAGCACATCTGTGGCTATGTCTGGCATGTCTTCGTGTTTCCAGCTGGAGAGGTTCCACACTGAGTAAACAGGAATCTGTAGAAGCAGGTCCCCCACAATCCCTGACCAGCAGACTCTTTACCATTTTATTATTTTCTTTCCAAACAGTCTCCCCTTTACTACTCTGTACTTCTTTGTCCTTCATCTGGTGAAGCTGGCTCAAAGCTCTAGAGTTCAAAAACTTGCCATGAGCACTCACACATGAAGATGTAAGATTAAACTGATTTCCAGCATATTACAGCATGTTACATGTTTCTGGTCTTCAATATAGCCCATCTCTTCTCCAAATTAAATCCAAGATACTTTGGGTATGGCTATCTCTGCATTTGTATTCATATTCGGAAGACACTTTTGAAGCAAACCACCCCATTGCTTCTACCTGCCATGTTTTGGTTAGCATTACAGAGTAGTCTCCTTCCTCTTGAAACTGTTGGCTGTTCCACCCTGAAGATCCACTCTTGCAATCTGTATTTTCTTAATGTAGACATGGCCTTGGTATCTCATCCAAGGATCCCAATGGGATTTATGAATAACTGTGTCTGGGATATAGATATCCTCTTGCTGTAGGTGTCCCTGTTCATTGCAGGGGAGTTGGACTACATGACCTTTAAAGGTCCCTTCCAACTCAAACGATTATGTAGTTCTATGATCCTATTACAGTGGAAGACCTGAGTGTACAAAGAACTTGTGGAAGAAAATCAGTTTGTCATGTAGACAATTAACGGACGGGTTTGAGGACAATGATGAGAACACCTTACAAAGAACAGTGCAGACATGCTGCAACAGATAAGATCCATTCCTTTTAGACTACGTTTGGAGGAAGAAAGGGAGGAAAATACAATATACACAACAGAGAAGAAATTATCCCAGTCATGCCCTATGAAATACCATTGGTGCTTCACTCATTTTTTCTTCAGGGCTCTCTACAGCTTCACATTTTATAATCTTTCACAAGTATGTCTCTAATCAATTCCAGTAAGAAATAAACACACAGATCATAGAATCATGAAATCATGAAGTTTGGAAAAGACCTCTAATATCACCTAGTCCAATCATCAACCCACCACAACCAAGCCACCCACTAACCATGTCCTTCAATGCCACATCCACAAAGCTTTTGAACAGTTCCAGGGACAGTGACTCAATCACCAGCCTGAGCAGCCTGTTCCAATACCTCACCATTTTTTCTGAGAAGAAATATTTTCTAATATCCAACCTGATATCTACATTCCAGTCCTAGATCATCCCGTACAGCTCCACAAATTCAATTTCTATAATGATCACTGGGCCAGGAACACTTTCATCCTACCATATGTATATAGACTTCAAATGCAAAAGTTATGACCCACACCAATCTTTTGCCAGGACTCTGTATACTCAGGTCCAAAACACCTCTCAAGCTGCCCACAATCCAAACTTCACCATTTTCCACTTGAACATCATGGGCTGGAATTAAAAAAATAGCAATGTTCAGCACAGGCTTAAAGAGCAGAAATGTTCGCTCATCACCAGTGGTTTGTTGGCTGGTTTTGGCAGCTCACAATTTGCTCAGCAGTGCTCTTAACTAAACCCAGAAGGGAGTCACTTAACAGGGCTTTGGGAAGTGTGAGAGAAATTTTGCTAGTCAAAAAGAAAGTACATGCAAACACAATGAAGGAAATTGTTGGAACATTTCTGATAAGAATCCAAGCCTATTAAAAACTGCCATGTCCAAAAGAAAAAGAAAAAAAAAAAAAGAACATACATTATTTCACTAGGACTTCCAGAAGTCATGCTTCAGAGGTATAACAACACCGTTCTTTGATGTTACATACAACATCCTTCCTATCACATCATCAAGCCTTGGAAAGCAGACCAAACATGTTTCTTGCACTATTTTGTGAGGTTTAACAGGAAGTGCTAGGATTCAGATTTGGAGTCTGCAATTGTTCGTTTACTCTTTATTTATTTAAAAAGGAAGAAAACCCTTAAGTAGGGAATCTCATTTCAAAGATACCCTGGCAAGGCACTGCAGTAGTTTCATTTGCTCTGTCTGTTATAAACCACACGTTATGGAATACACCTAATTAAGATAACACATTATTATCCCAATATCCACATGTCAGATTTGGCATGGAAATCAGGAATGAAAAGTATCTGACAGCTGATTGTGTCACTCTTTTCTTGTCAAGATGGCCAGTTATCTGAGGAAACTACAAATTCTAAATATTGGAGGAGTGACATAAAAAGGAACTGCGGCTCCAAAGTAGCTGCAAATGAACAGAAGAAAGATTAAATGGTGATGTCACTGCCAAAAGCATCCAAGGCAGGACTCTCCCATACTGAATGGATAAAACAGCTACACAGTTGGGACGGAGGGAGGAGGGGGTATTAAAGAACCTGAAATATCTTATTTCTCCTACATTAATCCACTAAAGGTAACTGCTTTGCTTTTATTCCTGAGCTTTTATTCTTTGGTGAATATCCAGCTTAGCGGGGACCAACAATTAATGCGTTCTGACCAGAATGGAACAAATTTCTCTTCTATATATAAAAAAATGCACGTCTCTCTCAGAGCTTCTCCCAGACATATTTAAAAGCCCAATTACATTATTGTGAAGTTTTGATTGATTAAAAGATGACAATAGAACAGTAACAAATAGCAATAAATTGCATACTGATGTGGCAGAGTATGACACCCTAAAACTTTTCTTTCCTCGTCCTCATACCTGACTGGTAGCATCTTGCACCTCCAACTTTCACAGCAGTGAGTGCTCAGAAGGTCTTGCAGGGCTTGATTGCTGCTCTGCTCCCAGAGAAGTTCTCACATAAATGAGCAACACTTGCAACAGCACACATGAGAAAACTCTCATGTGAACTGTAAAATATACATTCTACTTAAGAATAATTGTTGTTCTTATGTTTTTGGTAATACAGATGTTAGTATGCTAAATACATTTTTCCTAACGTCAACTATCACTGTACCTTTACTAAAGAGTTTTTAAAAGTATCTTGCATGTGACAAGAAAGACAGTAGATAAGAACTAGATCATCTATACAGGAAACTGATTTAAAATCCACGACTTCATTTTTCACATGCTAAAAACACCTCAGGGTTGTTTCAGGCTATGGAGCCTAAAACATTACTGTTTATTCATGCGTTTGGTTCTTCAAAACAAGAAAGAGCTTTGCATGAGTTCTTGGCATTTAAGCTATGAGCTGATAAAAAGGTCATTATCAAGCACTAGATTGAGGTTGTCCGGAGCTAAGATCAAATCCTGTCTATGCCCCACTGCCTTTCAAATGATGCTGAATAAATATTTAATCTCTGTGCCTCAGTCTTTAGATCTACATAAGAGGCATTTCTTCTACCTCAGAGCTGTGCTTTGTGGTTAATGCTTATTACTTAAGTTGCCTTCTGTCTGGTTTTATGGATACCATCATCTTGGTGAGTTGAGCAGACAGTAAGTCCCAGGCCTCTATATGAAAATGCAAAGGCTGCTGTAAATAAACTGCAAATATAAACTTATTTTCAAACCTTCAAAAAGAGTAGATTCTAAAAAGTTATGAAAACAGGCTCAGAGTTGTCTTTCTGTACAAGTTGGCTTGTTACCAGGCAGATTTTCAGTTCCAGAGGAACCCACCACGCATTTAAATGACAGGACAAGTATGTGATCAGACTTTCCATTCACACAACAGTTTTCCCCATGCCTATATTTGATTTTGACATTCAACAACGCTCTGCACTTGCCTAAAAGCCACCCACATGCTGCAGCGAGGCTGCATACGTTTTTAATTTGGCTCTCTGAGTGAGCACACAGCCTCTGCAGCACTCCAGCTTTCTCACCAAGAGGCTCCGTCACAAAGTCCTACAGCACCTGCACAATTACTGGCAGGGCAAAACAGGCCTGCTAATTTTAAAAGTATCGTATAATGCCACTCTTTGGAAGAAAGGTTTCGCACTTGAGATACAAAACAAAATCACTGCCACAGACTCTATAAACCTTCCTCCATCTGTGCTACTCGCGTCCAGGAACCCTGACAATACATGGGAGGATCATAACGTCAAAGGCTTTTGTTGAAAGTGCTGGATTCTATTTATTTTAATAGACAAGATCACTGTACATTACTTCATTGAAATGAATTGGATCAGCTTTTCAAAAGCAGTAAAAACAAACATGCTGACAGACCCTACCCTCTCCTATGAAAACCACTGCACCAGCACTTTGATACTGCAGTCAGCTCCCTAGCCTGAACCTAAAAAGAGCATTCAGGTTGCTAATGCTTTACCGTCCCCTTTTTTGTTTCTTTGCTGTGTTTGAACCACTGATGGTAGTGTTTCTAGCTTTAATCAGAGTAGAATCACCATTCTGCAGTATTTAGAGCAAGAGCACAGGGAGGAGGCAGGGGGACAGCTGTCCGTGATCTCGCAGTATGAAACAAAACTTCATTTTTATCTTCTTATATTGCACGAACTTTGCAGACTTCTGTGTTTGATTGGGTAACTTAGGATTCCTGAGATCTAAACTTAGCAACCTCTCCATAACAGAGCCAGAAGGAAATGGCTCTCCAAGAGGCTTTCAGTTCTATAGCAGTTATTTCACAAGTTCAAGCAACAATTCTGTCATCATACTAAAGCAAATATTGCTAACATAAGTAATAAATTTTTGCATTGAATGTTTCAGGTCCCAATTTGTCTTTAATGTTCCATTTATCCCTAAGCTGCTGCACTGCATTGTTTACTGGAAGCAAGTAATTCAGGTTGGATATTAGGAAAAATTTCTTCTCAGAAAGAGTGGTGAGGCAGTGGCACAGGCATCCTAGGGAAGTACTGGAGTCATTGTCCTGGATGTGTTGAAGAAACATACAGATGTGGCACTGAAGGATGTTGTTAGTGTGGGTGGTGGGGATGGGCTTACGGTTGGACTAAGTGATCTTAATGGACTTTTCCAACCCTAATGATTCTATGATTCTATACTCACTCGCCTGCTAAGAGTAATAAATGTATTGCCTTATTAAACAAGTGTGCATGGACTTTGCACATATGTGCATGCACACACCTCGAGAATAGCGTTTCATTAGTCCCAACCGAGAATGCAGACTAAAGAAAACTTCCAGAACCAGCACCTATAGCCTGACATATCTGGAATAGTTTGCAATGCTGTATCTCCTTTCCCACACCCATATCAATATGCTGTACTCGGTTTTACTGCAATGCTTGGCAGAACGCATTCCTGACTCACAAGGGTTTCTGTTCACTGCACTGACTGGAGGCATGGCATACCTAATAAGCTGCCATAAGATACGCATACACACACTACTTTGGATCAATGATTTCTCTGTTCAAGGATGTTACTGTGTAATACAGCTTTAAGTTTTCAACTTTGTCATATTTTCTAAACTCTGATCTCTTCAATTTACTTTCAGTTATGTGACATTCCCCTTTAGTGGAGTGAAAGCATGCATTAGCTAAACAATGTGGTTTGGATTTAGTGTTCCCATGCATCATCATGAAAATGTTTGTCTCAGCAATAGTGTCATTATTGTTACTGGGAACAGCTGCTCCACCATGTCTTTCGATCATGGAAAGCAAAGCGTCTCCCTTCTCAGACCAGTTTACAAGCTGGGAAACTAAAGTGAGACCATCAGGCAGGAGGTTTATGAGGATGATGTGTTCTGTACCTGGCTTCCTCCTGCCACAAAGGAAGCAGAAAGTGCAAGAACAGCAGCAAATCTACGTGGCACAGAGCAATGTAGTTTGGCTCCCTCCACTGGTAGCTCCTCTGCCTCTGGTCCAGGGACCAACGGGAGCCAGAAACCCTCCTCTCAGGTGCAGCTCGGCTCTGCCAAAGGTGTCATGCTTTCAGCCAGAAGGAACAAGAGCAGGGAGCGTGCTGTTGATCAGGAGAAGATTTAACAACTCCCCCAAGTTTCTGAAGAGAGAAGACGTAATTCTACATGCTCCTGCTAGTACTCTTAGGATTGCTAGAGTGAATTTTCATACTCAACTCTCTGGGAGCAATACTGTTCCACTGGGCCCACTGTCCCCATGCCCACCATCACAGCAATGCTCCTGAGTTCCACAAGCACATTTCCTGTGACTGGTCACATGGGGACTGGCCTCCAGCTCACCACTCTGAGAAAGACCTCCAGAGGCCATTGGGCCTTAGCTGAAAATGGTAGGGGGTGGAAGTGGATGATCTTTAACGTCCCTTCCACCCTAAACCATTCTAGGATATTATGATAAGATGGATTTTCAAATAAAATCTGTTTTACAGCATGGTAGGCCTTTTTAAAACGTCCTCAAAAGGGAAACCATGCTTTCAGGCACTGAAGGGTGATAACAGTGCATTTCTGAAAATCCACATTTTTTTAGCTTTTCAACTACAAGAAGTCCACAGCTTTTGACTACATTTCTTCTCTGATTTAGAGCACTACATTCTACTTCTTTAGATACCCAGCTTTCCTCTGAAAGCAGGAATTGGGCACTTCACACACCTCACTTGTAACAGACAAACTTAATTTGGGGAAAGCAGTTACACAGTAAATACACTCCCATTTAGCATATAAAAATTTGTAATATAACAGTACAGGTAAAATGAACATGGTAAACTACAAGGATTTCTGACATCTTTACTGAAAATATTTCTGTTGAAATTTCTTTTTGGCGTAAAAATGAAAATGTTCCCATACAAATGCTGAAGTTTCAGTAAACTTGATGGGTGGGAAGAAATAGGGTTTCCTAGGTGAAAAAATACACACAGAAACGTAGGCCTAATGCCAGAAATGTCACATCCTGTACAGAAGTAGCAGAAAACCACGTTTTACCCATTTCTGCTTAGATATATTTATTCTGTACAGTCTGCTTATGGTCAGAGATATTGTGGTTTCTGCATAATTACTTTCTCCCAATCAAACTAAATCAAGCAAAAAAAAATATTCCTTCATCTAAAAGATAGACAAACAAAATGCAGAGTAATGGCTAACAGCTGTGTAGTGCAACGGCAAAAAACAAGGAACCCAGGCTTGAGCACTACAACAGGGGAGCTGTGAGTGGAGATCTGAGAGGTTCAAGCATGAACAAAATGGCTTATTTGCTATGGTAACATTCCCTGATGGGCTACTTGGTTGTGTTCATCAACCCAACAGTCTTTCCAGGCAAACTGTATCAGAGCAGTGTTCTAGGCAGAAATTAGCATAGCCAGGCAGCACTCAGATTCTGCCTCTCTGCATTGCTTTTCTTTAAAAGAAAAAGAAGGGACTGACACTGGCCTAACAAGCCACCAACATCCACCTGTTTTTCTTCAGTGAATGCTGGGAGGTTTAAACTGCAGCACAGAAAATCTCAATTCTTCCTTTTCCTTGGAAAAAGTGAGTTAAAGCCAATTAAACCACTTGATACTGAAATGGTCTCTGGGAACAACGGGGCATTTACTGGGGGAAACTAAATACTTTAACACTAAATACTTTAAGAGAAGGGTTCCTTAGAAACAAACATCTAGACTTATTATCCATTTTGGTGTAAGAAGTCATAGAGGACAGGAGTGACACAAGGGCATGTGGAGAGAGGCAATCATACATGGGAGGTTGTGCAGCATGGTGGCAAAAATGTCATCAGTGACTACTAGGTACCACCACCCCCCATGTAATTTCCCAGTTGTGTCCACAGCCCGGGAAAATCAGTGAATTAACTATAGCTTTCCTCCAGAAATCCTCCATGTCTTCAGTTTTTATGGTAGTTTACATTGTAAAGTAACCTCTGGCAAAGGAAAATGGAGCAACAAAACACAAGTGATGATGTGTCTAATCTGTTCACCACACAACAGAATCATTTCATTGCCCCACAACGGCTCTACATCATTACATTGTAACATATGTAGAAGTTCTTTTTTTTCCCCTAGAAAAACTAAGTTCTCCCAGAAGTTAGGCAGAAATATCTTATCCTGCTGCAGCAGGATGTGCAGCCACATATGAGAGCAGCCAAGACAAATGAGACAGGGGACCTCCTAGGCAATTCCTCAGTATGTATTGACAGCCTCACACAGTGTCCCAGGCAGAAACGTTCAGGGCAGTCAGGCAGTGCTCCTGTCCTCAGGTCTCTCCAAAGAATGAGTTCCACTGTGAGTCGAATTGCCACCATAGCCAGGAGAGCAAGCAACATAAGCCATGACACAACACTCAATAGACTCCAGGCTAGCACCTTCTTAACAGCCCAGCTCCCTTTCTGCAATTGCTGGGAATAGATAGGGGATGCATTTCAGCAGCAGAGAGAAGGAATTGCCCGTTTCATTTTGAAGAACCGTCATTGCTGTGGGAGAAATGAAGGGGGGAGGAGGAGGGTGCATTTCCCCACATTGCACACAGTAGGCTGCATTGCACAGAGCAGGCCAAGCATCCCTATTAATGCCGTGCATGTAGCTCACCAGCCACATGTTCCTCAAACCAAATTCTGTGATGGTTTCCCAGGCATGCACACAGCACGGTCCATGGCATAGTGTCAAAAGAGTTACTCTGAGGAGATCATTGTTTTGGAAACTTGCTTCTCAGATACAGTTTGCTTCCTCTTTAACAATTTTAAAGCCAAGGAGTTTTTGTTAGTAGTTGTTTTGATTTTCTACTGCTTACTCAGTTGAGGAATATAACAGCTTCAGATTTAGGTTATCCATGTAAAATGATCTCACCTTTGGTGATCTCACCTTAATCCCCAGTGGATAACCATCCAGATCACAAAGTCTAGGAGAAAAGTCTGGCCCCGTTATGCGGGGCTTGAAGATTTTTGTTTGTTTATAATTTCAAACAAAATTGGAATATCTGGGTGTTTGCTCAATCCAGCACTGAGATGCAGTTGTAGGCTCACACAAGTCCCAGCCAACACTCCTTGGCCTCAGTCCTTGCTTTTGTAAGAACTGACACTGACCCTTTGAAAAAAGAGTCAAAATCATTCATATGCATTACACTAACATAACAACACTCTGTCCCTGTACAGCAACTCACATCACTGCAGTTTCGAGGTGTAGGCAGGTACTAAATGAACTCTGCATTCAGTAAAATTTTCAGTGTTTCATCCATGTGTATTTTATGACAAGAAATGGTACAGAGATACACAGAAGTGTGAAACAGTATGAAAAAAATACAAGCTGTTGTTGCCTTCCTGCAGCCTTTCTAGGTAGGTCTCTTCTTTTCCTTCTTTAGCTCCTTGCCCCTACTTTTTTTAAAAGTAATACCAATGTTTTTGTGCCAGAAGAAAAAAAACCCAAACATTTAAGAATCAATAATAACGTCCATGGAAACTCACAAGAAAAGCATAATGGCAAATACTATTGGATCTTCCCCCATCTGCACTTTTTAAAACATGCCAAGCAAACTACATTTTCTCCATTTGAACGTTGTTGATGTATAACATGGAAAAACAAATTTTCTGTCTGTGGCTTTGTCACCTTCACATGGGATTGCAGTGGATCCCATACAGTAAGAGAATAAACAACACCATTCTCCTTTAAGGAGTTCACAGCATTTCTCATGTTGATCTTAGCAGTTACATGCCACAGGAGCTGTAATTTTATGAGTAAGATGGAAAACCAAATCCTAGCTACTTATGGTTATGAATACACTAATTCCATGACAAATCACATTTTTGGAGGCTTGTTTCAGAGGCTGGCTGCAGAGAAATTCCTTTCCTGGAGTTGGTGAGGAACCGTGGCAGAACAGCAAAGCTACCCATGTTCCCTGCTGGGAACAAGGCACCCAGACCTCATCACAGCAGTTCTCAGGCAGCTGGACACATGGTGAGTGAGAAGGGTGCTGACAGAGCGTGCCAGATTGCAGTGCTTGCTCTCAGACAGCCATTCACTATGGGTTTCACTGGTGCGGGTAATAAACGTTGGACTGGACAAAAAAAAAACCCTCACATTTGCTGCTACTTTGTCAACTATTTAAAATGCTATCTTGATTCTCTTCAAAACAGTCTGACAGCAGCTCATTCATGCTGAGAGTGCCAGGGGAAAAACTATTTTGTTCACCCCCTCTCTCTGAATCCATTCTGTTAGAATGCAGTTGTGGGGATGAAGCAAACTACAAGCTTACCAAAATTGTCAGGTAGCATCAGATTGCCTCTAAAAGTGCCTCTTTTTGGCATGTGCTCATGGTCATCCTTTTGACCCCTCTTTTTTGTTTGCTTCAACAGCTTTGTTCTGCATTAAGAAGCACAACAGCATTTGTGTAAACTCAGCGTACCCCCAGCAGCCTGAGACTCTCACTACCGGGTAATTTGCTGAATTAATGAGGAAATTATTATAAGATTATCAGTTCAATTTAGAAGAGACTTTGGCTTGGTCTGTTGTTAATGTGTTTTATTGGTGAGTCCAGCTGAGAACTAAACAAGTGTGCTACTAGATGGCATATAATATTTTCAGATTGCTGCACACTGCAGACTATCAATCCGAAATTGAAGTTTTAGCACCTTAGCACATTTATTGTTAGCATTTATGACAGCATCACCATGAAGGAACAAGAGTATATACTACACACAAGTATATGGTACTGCAATTATTGATGTTACTTCTTCAGGCCACTGCAACCCAAACAGTCTGTACTGTACAACTTTCTCTTTTCAAGCCAGTATTTCTCTGAGAGATTCATGCAAAGTTCCCAGGCTTCATTAAATATTCACCCACTTTCTATCTTTATGCTCCAAAATTTCTGCTGACCATGGAGCTATGTGCGAGATAGGCTCATGTGGTCCAGCTGTCAATAGTTCATCCTTGAAAAGTTGCTATAAAACAGGCAAGGAGGCAAGTCCCAATCAAATTTCCACTCATGATACGTGGATAACATTTTTCCCCATCCAGATCAATAGAAGAAAATACATTTATCTAAGTAGTTACCAACTTCTTCCCAATTAAGGGTGAAAAACGTTCTCTACAAGGGAACATGTTAGAATACTATGAATATTTAGCACAGAAGACACCATGTATTCATATTAAGGTTATTGGAAGTATCATTCATAGGGCTTTGCTATGTGAACTCCTATTAGGAAGCAGTTGTACATGCATCCTCTCCTTTCCTCTAGGATACTCAAGGTGGGAATTTAGTCACTGCCTCTCCCACTCCTGACCGACCGCTCAAAGAACAGTCTTAAGACTCCTTTGTGAAAGAATAGAATCATTCTTGCATATAATGTACAGTATCAGCAATACTTCATTTATCAAGATATTTTATATGACTTTTGAGAGTCCCCAGTGTAAGAAGAATTCCTTTAGTCTAATTCTTGTTTACGCAGCATGAAATTTTTAGTGACTTTGTTGCTTATCTTGTCTGTGATATGATTTACATTAATCCATTTCCTTTAAAAGCATACAGTAAAGAAAATGAAAAAGGTCAACAGAAGAACAGGCCAACTTTGAACTGACATAGGACATTTCATGAGTCACTAGATTCAAATCCCTTAAAATTACTGTTTCTTTGAAACTTTAATGTTCTGAAGTACAATTTTCCCTTTTTCTACAATTCTTATAAGATCATTTTATTGATACTTTTCAATAAATCCTTCATGAAATAGATAGCCATGCACCTCAAGCTTTTCAAAGTCCTTTCTTATAAAAGACACCTGCTGTTCATGCTAAAGAAAGTAGAAACAAGTTTCATATTCATCCCATATGGTCTTCACAAGCAGATGTTTAAGAAAAAAGAAATTAAAATAGACATAAACATCGCATAACATCAATTTGATAGCATTTTTACCTCTTAATGGTTCCTTGAAACACCTGTGCCTGATCTGACTTGGTCCTGCCAACCACAGGGAATCCACCATGGCTTGTGCTTGCAAGAAGCCAAGCCAAGGAGGCAATGTTTTCCTTCAGGTGAAGGACTCTCACGTGAGGCTCCATGACATCCCTGGCAGAGAACAATTCTAGGTTCAGCCTGAAAGGCACAAAGCAGACAGACAAAGGATCATGTAGTAAGTAAACAGGAAATGAAGCATGCTGTACCATGTTAGCATTTGATGAGTTTATAAACTGTTAGTAAATTACTTCAAGATCGAAGTGAATTTGCTTTATTTGCAAGTTAAAAAATATAATTACCCAATAAAATCCCTTATCAAGCATTGCCTTTCTTTGTGTGAGAAATGTGATAAATTCAACCATATGCACGACATGGTCATCTTAGAGTACTGTAAGAGTTACTTATGAATTTGCATGGCTTCTCTTATTAAATACATATATATATATCTTTAATCTGAACTGAAATCTTCTGGAATTCTGGTTGATTCCAAATAGTTTAATATTCATCATTTTGGAGAAATTCAGCCTTGCACTCATTGTTGTAATATTTGTTATTGCATCAGTAGCATTTAGGAAGACAACCCCTTCAAAATTTTCTCACATGTTGTATTCATTTTTTTCCAATATTTTGTAACACTTTTCAGATTCTAGGCAAAGTTTCAGGAAATGTGAACATACATTAATTGAAAAACTTGTATACCCCTGCTTCTGACACCAGGATTAGGTGAAAAACAAACACGCTTTCTGCAAAATTCAGCCATAATTTCTGCAGAATTAAAGTAAACCAGATTCTGACAACTGAAGTCAGTGAAGTTCTCTAGTTTTAAACTTGTTTCATACTTTCTGTTTTTCAAAAATACATTAATTATTCTGATTATCTTGACACATCATAAGCCAGAATCTCCTGTTCAGACACAAGCTGACACAAACCACAGACAGAGACAACTGGAACATAAATTTGCCCACATCCTGTTTTACCAATGTACCTTTCATCCCTGTGGTAAGAGCAACTATTTCCATATGTTGTTAATTATTGTCCTTCCCCCTG
This sequence comes from Centrocercus urophasianus, assembly GCF_019232065.1. Taxonomy (NCBI): domain Eukaryota; kingdom Metazoa; phylum Chordata; class Aves; order Galliformes; family Phasianidae; genus Centrocercus; species Centrocercus urophasianus. The sequence continues at coordinate 39,514,547 of NW_024884253.1, forward strand.
AGAGACTCAGGGTGATTTTTTCAAGGCAGTTACTCTCATGTTTTGTGATGTGACCACCTGCCTAAGAGCAACTGACCTGAGAAGACAGTACAATTCATACATGGCATCAACATGCACAGCTGTTAAACAAGTTTCTTCTTCTAAACTGAGATGGATTTAAATGAATCTGAAAAAGAACAGTCTTGTGTGGATTGAATCACATCAAACCTGCACTATTATATGAAACAGACTACAGGCAGTGAAGATTTGGAGCATCATCTTATTACAGTCAAAGATCCAGAATACATCTCATGGAGAAATGAACCTCTTTGAACATTTTCTTTCTGAGATAAAACGAGTAGTGGTTTATCAGTATTTAGTACGAGTCGGTCAAAACAACACTGAAAAATCCAAATGATTTTTGTTTTTATTTCTTGATTTCAGAGTACTACCAGTTGATGCGCTACAAGTAATGGAACTAAGTGGGAACCAAAGATGCTGCTCAAGATGAGCTATTGTCAGAAGTCTGCAGTTGTGGCTGTTTGTTGGAAAATTGCATTTTCATAAATGAGTAACTACTATTTGTCCTCTTCCTCTTTTCCATCTCTAGAGGCCAAATACAAATCTGTATTTGCTTGTCCTAAGCTCTGTCTGTAAATGACATACATTGTATTGCTGTTAAAAATAGTGTACCTAGCACAGTGGATACAGTGTAAAAAAATGATTAATTGTAACTGTTTACTGAATTATGTGATGTGCAAAACCTGAATGATTTCTAAATAAGAACAATGTGAATACTGCTACATTACAATAGTTTCTGGAGTGTAAGAAAATTTTCCAATTTCACAACTTTACATTTTTGCTCTATTGCATGGAAAGCAAATGTTCCAAATTACTGCAGAAGCCTATGAAACATCCGTAGGTTTTCTCAAATCAGCCATTTGTACAAAAGTAAGGCATAACTTTTTACACAGTTTTGTCATCTTGGCTTTTTCTGGTATTATGAAGTTCTGTATCATCTACACCATTATCGTAGGGCAGCTTTTTCAGAGTAAGACAACACACTAAGGATTGGTACTGATTTAGTGCTCATTGGCAGTGACATTTCTTTCAATTACTCTTCCATTTATTACTGTAAAGAATAATCTTGCTCTGAGAGGAAAGCAAGCAAAACAGTTATCTCATGGAAGATATGAGGCCAAAGCATCTTTGAAGAAAAGAAGGCACTGGGTGTCTTACTACTGGCTGCTGTCACTACTCAGAAGTCCCTGTTCATTTACTGTCAGAAAACCAAACCTGTTCTTCACTGGTAGATCTGAACGTGGCTAAGTAGTCATTCTTCTCATGCCAAGAGTTACAGATCTCCAGCCATCCCCACCATGGGAGTCTCCATTCGCCATTCAACCTACTATAGGCTCTGAAGTTCCTCCTGTGCAGCTAGGGTTCAAGCTGATGTTAAATGAGTACTCGACACACTTCTGCCAGGAACAGCCTTTACAACAACAGCTGGAATCCAAAGCCAGCAGAGGAAGCTTGCAGAAGAGCCAGAAGGAGAACACTGACAGTGAGAAGGCTGAAAACCATTTCAGGCACCTACAGGCGCATAGCCCCACCAACAGCCATGCTAACAGCTCACAGCCCTTTGGGCAGTAGCGCTCCCCGCAGGTAGGTCATATTGCAAAACCTATATATATGTCCAAATGCTTCCCAAGGACACTTTGCTTAGCTGACGTATGCCACTGCTGTTGCACACCTCTACATGTGCAACAAAGCCCTTGGTTTCAGAATGTAACGTCGAGCAAGGACGTTTCATTTATCATTTTGAAAATTCCATCATATGTGGAGTAGCAGGAGGTACTTACATTTGGATTTTATCATGTTGATCTTTCTCACATGTTTAGACTTACCTCAAGGAGAGACACAATGCTGCAGTCACTCTACTAAAATAGATCCAGTGTAAATTTTCCTTTTATAGGACACGTGAGAACTTTTTCTCCAAAAATGTAATTCACTACAATAGTGTAATATGTTATAGTATTAAGACTATTTCACTGAGGTTATGATATCTGAGTTTCAGGTTCCTTTTAAGAGCACATCCATGACTGGGGATATAACATGGAACAAAGAAAATGTGCTTTACAACATAAATAGGACGGTCATTTGGTAAGAAGCCAATATCCCTGAGTGGTAAACTGTCTTAAAGTGATTCATGGAAATGTAGTTTAGTCCCTGTTGCTATTAAATCCAGTGGAAGTTTTCCCACTGAAATAAATTGTTAAGGATCTTACCATAACAGATCTAATCATAACATGGAGGTTTCCTTAGACAACACGCAACGCAAGGGAACCTTTCCTCATAAAGAGTTTACTCTGTATTTAATGCAAGTTTCAAGTGATTAAAAGAACTTAAAGGGTGGTGGGAGGGAAAGAAGCATAATCCTAACTCAAACATACTTTAGGGACCAAGGTGCATGAGAACACAGGCAGTGTGCTCGCTTGGATTTATTCATGAACTTGCCCTCATCTTTTTTAACCGTCTCTCCATTTCTGCACTGAGAGTGTTTACCCACTGACTTGCCACAGGCCATCACGCTCAGAGCAGCCCAAAATTTTATTTGGGCTTCTTGTAAACCATTGTTTTATTGCCCTGACTGGCCACAGTAACTTGTATAAATAGTTCTCAGGATCTTGTTTTGGGGTTTGCTTAATGTTTACGGTGCTTTTTGAGATCAGGCTGAGTGAGAACCCTGAACAATTGAGCAGACAGGTTGACTAAAAGGAACAGACAGGTTAGCTAAAAGGAACATTATCAGGCTGGAGATCATTACAGTGACTTACCTTGTTATAAATGCATTACCAAGTTTTAGAATTAGAATTAGATTCAGTTCCAGTTTCCACTAGCATGCATTTTCTGTGACTATGGCTTTCTTTTTTCAAAATGCACTTCACTTGGCCAGAAAAAAAAAAAAGCAGATTTTTTTCATGATTTTCATTTTAGTACAAAACATATCCCATGGTTATGAAGACCTGCTGCTAAATTATGAATAGAGATTATTAGTGTTAGCTTTCTTTTTCTCTAACATCTTTTTAAAAACCCTATTATGAATAAACTCAAAACGTGGCTGAAAGTTGCTTACATTTAATTTTTTTTACTTTTGGGGTTTTTATTTTGTTTTAAGTAATAAAAAGACATGCAAGTAATAGACCCACCAATGTTCTTTTCAATAAGCCATTTGGCTTAAAAAACAAAAACAAAAAACCCCACAATCTTACCTTAAATTTGTATGTCAATATTGATCTCACTATACAGTAGAATTGTATATATACACACACAATGCTTATCATATGCAGATGACTGAATTGAGTAGATTTGCAAGTGAATTAGTGAATTTTGTGAAAAAATTATTCTTTCAGTATGCTCCAGAATAGTCACTGAGATCAATAGATGGAAACAAAAAAGCTCTGTGAAACCTAATTACACTGGAAAAAGATGTCACAGAATTTTTAAGTTGATTTGCTATATTCAGTGCTAACCCCTGAAATATTTAAACTGGTATAAAAGGAAATTAAATGAAGTAAAGCATGGTGTAAAAAGATGCAAGTGCATTCATGCTAGCAGTGTACTTTCATCTAATTAGATCTATCTACAATCAGTTTTCAGTGCAACTTCGCTCAGCAGACAAGGCCTACAGCTTCTTGCTGTCTTATTTTAGTTGAACACTAAATGGAGGGAGGAATTCTTCTGTTAAACCAGGAGCCAGAAGTTTGGCAGAGTTCAGTCTCTGTTCAGTGTATCTACAAATATTTATACTGACTGTAAGATGACAAGCTTCCCAGCATCTCCTGGTCCTGGCTCCCTCCATATTCTTAAATGAGGGGACATTCAGCTATTCAGTCCAATGGCCTTTTGATAGCATAGCACTTACTGTGAAATGTGTTGTTTGGGTTAACTGAACGTCTCTGTCACTTATTTCCCAGAGAGGATTGGAAAGTTATATATGTTTAGCAACTACTGTATGCTAAAGACAAATGGATTTCTCATAATCTGCTGGGAAAATGTCTCTACTACTTGAAAAATTGCAGAACAAAAAAAAAAAAAAAAAAAAGAAAGAAAGAAAAAGAAAAAGAAAAAGAAAAGAAACAGATAAGGAAGATTTTGTGTTTCGTAAAAGAAATGGAGGGGGTATCACAGGATGTTTGTAGGTTTTCTGCTAAGACCTTGTTTCTGTGTTTTTCCCTTATGAAGTTTTTCCTACCAGCACTGTCAGTATAAAATGCCACCATGTTAGAAAAATAGCTCCTACCAGAGTTGTTTATAGGAGAGCATTTAGTTTTAAAAAAATGCATTCTGTTGTGCACCAGACCTTGGGATAAGCAGATAAAGCTGTGTGTAAGTGTGGTCACTTGCTGGAGCTACTCAAAGAGCATCTTAAAAATTAATGCCCCAAGCACACCATGTTTTGAGTTGTAGGTAAAAACACAAAAGACATAGCTCTTGGCTCAGCTCTCACAGTGCAGGTCCAAAAACAAATTGAGATTGTAACTAGCTGCCTGATTTAGTAAAGAGCCATGTCTGACATGGGTCACTGCACCGAGGCTATTGAAGGGCAGCATCCAATGGGCCTGAGCTATTATTTTCTTCCTATAGAAGAACCTTTGCTAGAAATGTGGGAGATCCAAAATCAGCTCATCCACGGGGATCTGAACCCTCACCTCAAGATCTCAAAGATGGGTGCATGCTACAGTAACCAGGCTCTCAGGGAAATGATAGTAAATGCCCTTAAACCAAGGACATTTGGCAGCGCTATCAGTAAAGCAAGCCTCATACAGGAAATGTGTAGATGGCTCTAAAGAGACTATATATCTCTGAATGGTTGCATTGTGAACTACAAGTCACCACTGGTCATCATATATAAATGTTTCTTAAAAATTCTGTTAGTACAGCCCCCCTCCTTCTTTTGTGTGTAGTCATCCTGATTGCTGCAGCAGGTTCTTCACCAAGTGGGAGAAGCAAACAACATATAGTCATTTACTAGTGTACATTTTTTCCAGAATTCATATTCCCTGTATCCTTGGAATTCTCTCCTCAGTCCTCCTCAGGATCGTGGCCCTGCATTCCAAGCATCTATGTTGTACAGCAAGGAGCAACTCTGGGACACTGCATAAACTTCATCAGCACAAAATGTCAGGCACAGCAACGCACCTAAGAGCCTTCCCCTTTCCAAAGAGACCTGTAAGATGCCTCTACATCTAGCTATGCAGTATTTTCTCTTCTAGTAGGTAAACACCTACCAGAGAAAAAAGCCAAAATTTTCCTAAAAACTGAATGAGTAATAAATTAAATACCTGTATACAAAATACGTACCTCACAGACATCCACATTTACACATTATCCCTTGTATCCGTAGTCCTTGTGCACATACAGATGTGTATAGGTGAACACAAAGAGAAAAACCTAAACAGGGTTAGGGTAGGCTGTCTTGATGTCTTATGCGTTAATGCTGGTGGACATACTACTTATTATTAGTGTATTCAGAATGGAATGACTCAGTTATCTTTGCATTTTCCAAGTTATTATCTTAGCCTGTAAGAATCTTTTTTTGTAAGAAAGAAATCTTAAGATTGTGTGGACTCTGCCTGCCCTGGCATTATATCCAATCAGAAGCAAAGTCATTTCTCAAAATGACACAAATACAAGCAATTTAAATTCAAGTAAATGTTTTGTACAAACTTCCATAGGAATAAAGTGAGAAAAACAATTACACTGTGTGCTAAAATAAACGTCTCATGATCTTGCCTATAACTGAACAAACTGGAAAATTGATGATCTCTGGATAGATCACTGCAAAGCAACTTCCAAGGGAAATTCGCAAAATACTAAGTTGGCTCTTGCACTTCAAATGCAATGACATGATGAGTTTCTTGCAGATGTATGCCAAAAAAACTAATACAAACTGGAAAGAAGAGAGGAAAGCTCCTGTGAGACCATTTACATAAAAGCTTCATTCAGGGCCTCCACCCTCATGTACTGTACCAGCCACCTTAGCCTTTCCACTCTGCCTGTTCCAAGAAAACACTGACTAGTATGTTAGAAATGTTGGCTTAAAAATGTTTGGGAATGGACAGTGACAGCAGTGTATGTTTTAATAACCAGATAGATTATCAGATGATCTTTTGTCAAAATTATGTACAGAGATTTAGGTCTAATAGACCACAAACTGAGTAAACTAAAGCGATACAGATGGAAAAGTATATGAAAAAAGAGATTTCTGATTGCTCAGTACCTCTGAGAATCAGTCACTTTCTAATGGATAAAAGTAGTTATTAAAAAATAACATTGGTATCTGGAGATACAGATTATACCCTATTCTCGGTCCAGTAAATATAAGCTTGTGATGCTTATAACCAGGATTCTGAGCAAAGGCACTCCTCCTTCCACGTGTACTTGCATTGGGAAATGCATTCAAACCCTCAAACTGCAGCATTCCCATTTTTAAAATACCAGCCCATTTCTTATACCACAAGCATATCAGGAACCATAATAAAACACCGCTAGTCACTACCGACTTTCTCCAGCATTCGGTTCTTGTGTCAGTTCATGTTTAACATTTTATCAATGATCTGAATGCAGGAGTCGAATGCATCCTTACCAAGTTTGTTGACAATACTAAACTGGAAGGTGCTATCGGAAAGATGAGAGGCCTTGCAGAGGGATCTAGGTACACTGGATGCGTATGACACCATTTGTGTCAACCCTAGAACATCCAGGAAGGTGGTGAGCATCACAGTCAGCTTTCTTCCAGGATTAACTAAAGAAGCAGAGAAACTCAGTGATCAGAGTCACTTTTCAAGACGCAAACTAGTGTCTGTTTCGTGATACAGCTAATGGGAGAAGCACTCCATAGGATCTCTGTTAAAAGAAGCAGTCAGAGAAGGCCATATAGAAGGAAATGGCCTTGAGTTGCAGCAGGGGACGTTCAGGTTGCATATTAGGAAAACCTTCTCCAAAAGAGTGGTTGGACACTGGAACAGGCTGCCCAGGGAGGTGGTAGAGTCACCATTTCTGGAGGCATTCAAGAAACATGGGGATGTGATAATTAGTGACATGGTTTAGTGGGGAAATTCTGGCGGTACATGGGCAGTTGGACTAGATGATCTTAGACATCTTTTCCAACCTTAAAGCTTCCATGATTCTATTTTGTGCTTTTTCCTTGTTGTAAATACATAGCTCTTTCTGTCATGACAACCACTACGAGAAGTTCCTAACACATTTTTATGAGGATGTAGCAACACTCACAAGAACAGAAAAGGTGGCATAGACATCAACAGCAAAGAGAATTCATTTCAGCTTAAAGTGAACTCAGAAGCAGTCTCCAGCACTACAATAAAGGCAATGTGTTTACATGTAACTCAAGAACACCAAATACAACTCCAGTATAGATGAACATCTGTATTTCAGTAACCAGCAAGGATTCCCTGGGGACTTCAGTGAGCTTTCAGTCAGAACCATCACTTCTTGAATGAATTCAAAGAGTTGTTCAATGACATCTTCATGAGATTGGCTGCTCTGCCAGCACAGCTGGATTTTCGGTAAGGTTGGCTAGCTTTAAGTGGAAACTGTCAGCATCTGCCAACAGTGGCCAGACACCAGCACAGACTCAAGCAATTAGTGGAATACCCATCCAGTGGCTGGGGATGATGTGTGTACGTGTGCATGCTCCACCTGTGTGTAACCACATCTGAAAGCTGTGGTGGTATCTATACAGTCAGCAGCAGCTTGTCCTCCCAGGTGAGTCATTGGGGAGCCTCCTTCTAGCCATGTCAGCAGAAGCCATGTTGTTTCCCACAGCTGAAAGTCGCTACATGCATTTTTTGCATACAGTCCTATAGAAGCAGGAGTAGCTCACTCACTGCCAGACAGCTAGCTCGGAAACACAGGTTATTAGTTCCAGATGCTGCTTCAGTGCACTTCCTCCAGTGGAAAGTGTGCAGTAGTAACTTCTTTTGGTTTCACAGGACTCCCCAGAAATGGAAAACACATCAAAAGTCCATGTGGATTTGTCATCCCTCCCTCAACATCAAGCAGTCTGTAGTGCCAACTGAGACATCTGTGGAAAGACTTCTTCATAATCCAAAGGGACCTGTGTCACATTTGCTAATGGTGCTTTGACATATGAGGCCTGCCTCCCAGTGGGCCTTACAGCAAGAACCATAACCTCGTTATTAAGCTGCCCATTGAGACAGCACGCCCAATGCTTGCAGCAGGCTTGCCAACCCCATGGTGGTCTCATTCACTTTTGACCCTGCTTTTGATAGGTGAAAGAAGTACCTTGAGTCAGAAACCACAGGAGAACAATCGCTTAAAGATTCACCATTTGTGATCTGTCTCTTTGTGCTTCTATTTCTTCTCCCAGCACTTTGCCCAACTGCACCAATATCACTCTTTCAAAAAACTTAGAAGTTTGTTTCCCTTAAAAATCTCACAACAGAGTACAATATTCACTTGCAAATTCAAAACATTTTCTTCCTAGCACACAGTGATTGTGATCAGTATGCAATCTGAGTATAACATACCATTTACACAGTGAATGCTGCAGGAGGGGTGGAAATCCAGCATAAATTGTTCATTAAAAAAAATGCAGGAGAAGCTGAGCCTGCACATTTTAGACATATCAAAAAATATAGTTTCTCAGAGCCTGAAAACATCCCAGTGTAAAACACTTTGGGCTTGTGAAAAGGTAATCATGCAAATACACAGACCCTGTGTAAACACTAAGTTATTTACAAGTTCCTCCAAGGATTTCAGTCAGACAATTTGTTGGCTCATCTTCACCATACTTGCCATTATTTTCCTGTATTCATGCCTGCATTGTGTATACTGGGTTCTGAGGACTGCAGTGACGACCAACACTCTTCAAAGTACAGGAGGTCAGCAGGGAGCTATTAGCCAGCCCATAGCCCTTTGTGTCAAAGGAGGGTGCCACTGGCCAGGCCATCACAAGCCTTGCTCTCAGCCAGCTCCATGCTTATTCCTCGTCTGCTCCATGTGACACTGGTGGCACAGCATTAGCTGCAGCTCTCATCTGGAGATTTTGGGAAAAAGAATGGCTAAGGGTCGGAAAGGTTTATTTTAGTTTGGAAGAAGAGTTGTATCTGCTGGTATTTATTGTAATATGGGAAGAGTGATTTGTTTTGTTTGTTCAGATTCCACTCTAAAAATAAACAGTAAGGCAATCAAAATCTTGGGCATCTTTGTATAGTTTTACCAATGTAAATAAAGTCACTTTGATTCATGTGGTACCTTTAGATAGTGGATTCATTAAACAACCAACATTAGAGGAGGTTGAAAATCATCTTCCAGAGTTCACAAGGCTTTTCCTTTAAGAACTAACAATACTTTACTAACACAACAGATTCTGAAAGCCACATGAGGTATGTAAGCATTTTCTCTAACTGAGAAAATTGGGGAAAAAATTGTTTTGACCAAAGCAATACAATGAAATCGGTCAGATCTGACAACAGAACTGCAAGTTCCACTTGGTCTCCTGCTTCTGACCATATAGCCTTCCTTTCTGCCTCATCTGAATATTTGTATTGATACTATTATCCTGTTTGCATGTGACGTTTTTCTAAGAGACATTATGCAGATTTGGACACTGAGATCACTTCATGTTAAATTTTAAATTTGGGATGAAATTTGATATTAAAAAAATTTGAGAAAACAGTGCCTCTTGTCTTTGAAGCTTGAAACTGAAAGGCCCTTTACATCATTTTTGTAGATCATTCACTGTCATTAAGTGTTTTTTCCCCAAAATTCTATGAAGGGAATAATCTGAAATCTACAAGCTAAAGAGCATCATTCATCACCACCTGTCAGAGAGCAAGAAGTACATCAGTAATGTAAGTATCCAGGTTAACATACACCTGCAACTCTGCCCAGCTGATAGTTCACCTCTCATTCACATTAAGACAATCTTCTTCAAATAGGTCCATGCACATCAAATCCATGTGCACTTTTTGTTTAGGAACAGTTCTGGGTAATTTAGAGCCAAAAACAGTCTGAAGACCAGTGTACAAGGAAGCAAGGAAATACCAGCTTCTTTCCAGAATACCAAGACTGTGAAGGTAGAAAGGCTGGATATTCCCACAGAGAACTGGTGCAGGGCAGGAGGGCACACTAAGTCCTGTCAGCCATCTCACATGAGCACTACCGAGCCCATGCTAAAAACAAGGCAAGGTAGTGCAGCTACTCTTTATAAAGTATCAAGTTACATCTGGCCCTGCCACAGAATTTCATGGTTTTGTACAGTTGCTTTCCAGGTAATGGAATCATGCTAAACTCAACGCTCATAAGAAAAGAATAGGCCAAAAAAAAAAAAAAAAAAAAAGGATGGAAAACGGTCCTTTGCTATGCTTGCTTATGCCTGACAGAGAACCAACTTAAAGTCCACATGTAATTTTAATAAATTTTATCCACATCTCAACATCTTCCCTCTATCATTTCTCCAGCAGCCAGACTTCTCCCCAAACAGAGCATGGCATTGTTACAGCAGCTCCCTTTTTCCTTTGTGCAGCCAGAACAAGATCCAGCTCCTACCACAAACACTCTACAAAAGGGAGACTGGATGCCTTCTGATCAGAAAACATTGCCAAGTCCACCCTTAATGATCACTTTGAGGATGAAAGTGCCAAGTGGCTGTGGGACACGCTGGCTTTTCAAGGGGGTGAGATGGGGTGCACCACATGCAACCTAGTGAAAAGTCTCTGAATGAACATTTGTGTCAGCAAGATGAGTGAGGAAATTTTAATATACCAGTTACTAGACTAGGCTCAAACCAAAAGCACACCCCTGAAGTCTGGTGATTTTCAAAATCCAAAGCCTCATCTGAAGAGTTTGCTAATTACACTGATTTCTGTAACAGGCCAAACCAGGACATTGGATTCCAAATAACCCTCCAACTTGGGTTGGCTCAGATTCTGGATCCAATGTCTGCGGTGTGGAAGAAGAGAAAACCAGAAGGGATAAAGGGAAAAAATCACCCTTGCTCCATGGATCTCTAATACAGGGCCACCTCTGATACACTTTAAAAAAATACATAATGAGACCACTATAATATATATTCCAGCCAAAATTCTTGGCTCCCAAAATCAGCTTTATATGGTATGCAATATAGAAACACCCAGGAGACGCTATAAGAACTTTGACAAGGCTAATATTAAGCTAGAACAAAACAGAACTACTGGCACCAGCTCCACTCAGCTCTTAAGTAAACTTGTCCCATTAAAAAGTAGCCTCTAAGATATTTTCTCTCTGAAGTGTATAGTAGCTTATAAAAAGCAGGAAGAGTTGCCAAGATGTAGATGTGTTCAAGTACTCCTTACCCTCATTAAAGAACATTCCCTGGCAGCCAGCAGCTCGGAGCATTCCAGTGAGCCAGATTTTATAAGAGGGGTGTTTACGGTGGTGTAAGACGTAAGCTGGAAATCATGGTGCACCGTAGCAGCCGTGTACTAAATAGCTGTCTTTGGGGCCTTATCAGTCAGGGCACAGGATACGACTTGCAGGATGGTCAAGCAAGTTCAGATATAAATGAGTATTAAGAAAACAAATGACAAGGCTTTCTGCTCTGTAGGAAGAAAGATATCGAGAGATTCCAGTGCCCGCAGAGGAGTTAGGTAGTGGAAAACCACAGAGGACTTGGTTCTCAATTCCTCTGGTTTCATATGCAACACGGAGATGTCTTCAAAGCAAGCAATTACGTAATTTAGCTTCTTAATGTTCCCCCTTATTTCCACAGGAGTTAGGAGTTAAATTATTTTGTGGGTCTGGATTTTACTTGTCTCGATCATTTAAAGGCTACTTTCCCTTTTCATTTCAGCGTCCAACAAATCTTCTGCCTGGGGGCGTTGTTCACTGGAAGAGGAATCAACTAATTATCTAAAACAGAAGGTCTTTTCATCCGTAACACCTCTGAAGAAATAGGAATGAGAAGATCTGCATTTCTCTCTTACAGTATGAGTGCTAAGTACATATAAATATGTCTTGTTCTCTAGAGTTGCTCATTTTTCCTCCTTGCTACCACCTAGTCACTGTTTTTCCAAAGGCTTTTCAGTTTCACTTGAAGAAGGATCCCCATTTTTGTGGCTCTAAAGCAAGCTGATAGTTATCCAAACCATTCCGGCTGCATACGGAAATACAATTTATCACCTGTTGATAAATACATGCTGTCAGTAGCTACACAGCTGACCTCATTCCTTGTCATGTTTGGGGAAATCCAGAAGTGCATGATTTGTATATTTTGTGATTTCAGACAATAGTATCATTGAAGAAAGAAGATGCTGAACCCGCCCCATATGCACCTGTGCTTTGCCAGAGACAGGATAAGTTTGTCGCAAATGTCAGCTAAGCTGCCCCATCAAGAATAAGGAAACAGCCTGTGCAAAATGACAGCTGGGTACAGACACGTGAAGAGTCCCAGAGTGGAATACTCCCACACAGACGTCTGAATACTCCCAGAGTGGAACTTAAAAACAGCAAAGAATCAGATAGTCGGAACAGTCCCTCTTTGATAAAAGACTGGAGAAGCAGATAGGTAGGCTCCCACAGCATCTTGTTAGCTGCAGACCAGTAAGATAGAAAGCAAATGAGATAACTTAGTCTGCATGAAAAATGCTTGAAAAGGAAAGTCCCAGCCTGGCACCTTTCTGTAGAATTTTGAGTAAAGTTTCAGAGATGCTCATAAGTGAACAAGAAGCAGAGATGTGGGAACGTGAACACACAGGTTTTTTTGTGTTTTGTTGTTGTTGTTATTGTTGTTTCTGTCTGATATGAATCTTGTTTTTGTTTTTCTTTTTTATGGCTAGGTAAAGTAACAGGATTTAGAATGCTTACAAAGACTACATGTGAGGCATCAAATGTTTAAATTATCACATAACTTTAAGAGGTGGATCATCAGTCCAGAGTTGCCTCAAGTCAATGTTCAGGATTTTGGGATGTCTAACTAAAAAAAATCAAGGAATTAAACCACATCTTGGAGGTCTAAGGTGACTGAATGGTGAAGTTTCATCTCCTTGGGGAAATAGTAAGGTGACAAAGCATTCAAGAAATGCAGTGGAGACAGCAAGCAATGGGCCAGTGCCATAGCTTATTCAAACTGAGAAGATTTAGAGCAAAACTTGGCAGCCTAAAAGGTTCTATAAAATTTTACCAAGCCGTAATACTGTGTATTTTGCTTTAGAGTATTAGTGTATTCCGTGACCAGAAATTTTCTTTAATATTCCTCAGGAAGAAGGGAGAGGAGTGGAAGGAATATTTGATTATTTTTATATGGATGAATATGTAGACAGCTTGATAGATTTGTCCTTCAAGTGAATAGGACCTTATTCTGAACCAGGAAAAAGGCTACAATTCTTTCCATGGACCAATCATCCAACCGAAGCACTACAGGAAACTTTATGACTTCTTCCCCTCTGTTTTATCTGCCATGTTACATACAGAAGTCATCTATTATATCACAGATTGTTTTTATTTCCTCCTATCACATTGCTGGCTTTCTTTACCTCCTGTCAAATACAGTTGGATTGTACCCAGCATTCAATGTGCCTGCTAAAAACATTCAGATTTGGCTACATTTAGAAAAAAGTTATAAAGTGTGGACAGAACAAGTCACTAATATTTTTTATCTTCTAAAGAGTCATTTGAATACGTGACATTTTCCAGTAGAGTTTAATACTGAGAAAAAATGACAGCTGAAGTGCCCTACAAATAGGTTTGGTCATGGATGTATACTACCAAAATATCCCTTAAGTAAAACAAAAACTCTTTATGTGATAAATAAATAAAATCATTTTTCCTTCCATTTTCCACTATGATACTTATTTCATTCATAGAGGATATCTTACAGAATTGGCTTTTCTGCATTCTTTTATAGAATATAATAATATAGTTCTCATTACTTACAGACAAATGTGGACCCAGCATCTACGTTTAAGAGAGAAAATGATTCCTATTACTGATTATAAATGGTTCAATTACTGGCTGTAAATGCTCACCAACAGACTGAAGTTTCAGATACTGACTCACACACTGAAAAACACACAGAAATTGGTGGGTTTCTCCCACCTAATTTATGAAACACTTTTTTTCCAGGCTATTCCTTCAGTCCTCAGTCAGTGGAGGTGCTACCAGAAGACAGTTCCCCTGACCTGTCTTAAATTGCTATCCTCAGATGGCAGAATTCTCTGCCTGAAAATGTGCCAAACACACAGGAAGCCTTGTCCAGTCATCCAGATGTTAGATAAGGCAAAATTTACCATAAAGGTCTGTGGTAGTTCCTCCACTCTGTGGCTTCTGCTCCAGAAGAAACAGTCAGAGCTGTCTGTGTAAACCTCAACTAGATTCCCCACTGGACCAATCACACTAATAAATAGAATCTAACTAGACAGTTCATGCATTATAGAGCACTTAGTGCCCTCAAGACTCTGGTGAAAGTGGTAATTTAGGTGCTATCAAAAACTCTAAGAGAAAAGGATTCTCTACTGTTCTGTTCACACAGCACAGCACTCCATGGGGTCCTTTTTCAGGACCAGAACCTCCTTTTGCTGCTTTGTCCCTCCAAGCTCCACCACTTGTAGGACACATGCAGAACACAACAGAAAAAATTCAGCAACAAAAGAGACCTCACCGTTCTTTCCTGTGATGAACAAAAGGTTCCACATCCAAGTAGGGAATGCATTTCAGCCTCAGGAGGGAGCTGTACAGGGATGTGTTAAAAATGTCACCAACCATCTTGGCCGTCATGACAGCCAGCATTATCAGCAGCAAGGACTGGACATCATTTGTGATCTCTACCTAAGGAGAAAAAAAAACATTTTTTTCATACAACTGGTGACATCGGCAATGATTGCAGAGGACTGCCTACTTTTTTCACAGGGGAGTAGGAAGTAATTCAGATACCCTGCAGCTGCTATAAGTGGAAGGGCACTTTCCCTCCTTTCCAGAGATGGGAAATCTATCAACACTTCCACCAAAAGGCCTTGGCTGATACAGTGACAGCTCCCCCCTCCCATTCCCATCATCTTGAAGCACTGTGCTGACATTGAAATTCATGTCTGAGTCCCATATTTCAGGTGGCTTGTGACAATTCTGCAGTTATCAGAGAAGGGTAAGTAGAGATGGAGTAGTTAGATTGTTTTAAATAGTTTGGCAGTGTGACTAATATTAAAAAATGCAAATAAATCCAAGTATTTTTCTTTCTTGCTGAGCTCAGGAGATATAAAATCATTTTCCCATACTGCTGCTTCCTGACAGAACAAGCTCTTTGTACTAACATCATCTCGAAGAATGCCAGAAAAGAGAACAAGGAGCTCTTGGCAGAAGTCCAGCTCAGGAGATCAAGAAGCAGGAACACTGCACAGTTACCATGCTCAGCAGCATCTGGCAGTACAAGGCTGGTGCAGACATCCTTTTCCCTGCGATCATGAGTCGATCAATATGGCACTGCAACACCCATTTTAGGGAAACAGAGTGCATGTGCAGATTATGGGGTAAAGTATCTAAGATAATATGTCTTACCTAAGAATATCTGCACTTTCGCTCTGCATAGTTAGGGTACGGTCAGATGGGTGGCAACATGTTTAGCATGTTTTAATATCTTATCCCCCCATTCAGCCATTTGGTTTTGATTCCACTGTTGGACACAACACCATATTGTTAACTCACTGCAATGCAAAGATTAACTAGGTTTTCTCATCCTGCAGACTTCATGAAGCACACCAATACAACTGCCTTTGAACAAAGGGTTCAGAATGAATCATTGTATACAAAGTACAGAGTAACGTGAATGGACTTCAGTCTGTTTACAGCTTGTTTAGCTTGGAGAAGAGAAGGCTCCAGGAAGACCTCGTTGTTGTCTTCCAGTACCTGAAGGGAGCTTATAAACAGGAGGTGGAGCGGCTGTTTAAAAGGGTGGATGGTGCTAGGACAAGAGGGAATGGTTTTAAACTAAGACAGGGGAGGTTTAGGTTAGATATTAGGAGGAAGTTTTTCACTCAGAGGGTGGTGATGCACTGGAACAGGTTGCCCAAGGAGGCTGTGGATGCCCCATCCCTGGAGGCATTCAAGGCCAGGCTGGATGTGGCTCTGGGCAGCCTGGTCTGGTGGTTGGTGACCCTGCACATAGCAGGGGGTTGAAACTAGGTGATCATTGTGGTCCTTTTCAACCTGGGCCGTTCTATGATTCTATGGATTCACAACCAAGTCAAACATTTTTCTTGGTCAAAATTACTGCGCAGAAATATTCTCTTTATGCTACTTTATTAAGGGTTTTATTAAAAATTTCTCTCTCCTTCCCATTATTTCCCCTTTTCTATTTTAATATAAGAAGATTATTCATTGGCAGTTATCCCAGAATTAAATATGCAAACTTTCCTCCTAACATTAAACTTTTCTCCAAGTCAAACAAAGTGAATTGCAGTATGTTGTCATTTACTAGTCCTCATTAGGTAAAAACTGTTAAGTACTCCAAGCATCCACATTCAAAGAATGCCAGTAAACATATTTCTGCCTGATAAGCTGTAGTACATTTATCCAGGCTTTATATTTTCACCCTTGTGTCTTCATTCTGGGTTCAGAATGATAACATCAGGGATGATTTAGAGTATATGCCAATGAGGGGCTCATAAGGCACGTTCAGTCATGCACGACAGGGTCATGTAACTGTCCTTTCTGCTTGGACATAGCTGAGGATTTTTAATAACACCACAGCATTCTTTGAATGTCTCTTTAAACCTAGCATTTGGCTGTTTTATTTTAAAACACCAGGAACATGTCAGTTGAAAGGAAAACAGCAACTGTGGGATTTTAAGAATTGCTTCATCATATCTGCCACAATTCATTCACACAGATGGAGACTCTTTATTGTGGATTCCTTTTTAGGTTATTTTTAAAGAATCTTGCTATGGGGAACTCTTCTAGAATAAAGTAAGCATTAAAAATTAATATTAAAAACACTCCAAAAAGCTATAAAAGAACTCTAAAACTCTAACTTCAAAAACTCTCTAAACTCATACTCTGAAAGCTCTCTCAAGTGATTATTTTAACCTATACTAAAAAAAAAATTCCTCCAGAATATGGTGAGATAGTATTCATTAAGTTGTGTGGACACATTACTACCATTCAAAAAATCAGTAGAAACCCTCTGGGGTTCTGAACAAGAACTGAACAAAACCTGAATGCAGACTAGAGAACTGAAGCCATGTGTTCTTCCAGGCACAGGAAGCTAGGCATCCAGCAACTGAGACATCTGCCAGAAAGGACAAAAGAAGCTGCTGCCATGGAGTTCAGCCCAAGCAAAAGGCCCAAGAAGGCTGATTATGGGATGTAGCAAGCAGACATTACTGCTTGCTTTGTCCAGAGCACCAGAGCATGTCTGATGCCACGAGAGCCTTGGGGTGCTGAGATGAGGAGAAGCACTGTTTGCTCATCCCAGAAGCTGCAATTGTGACCATCTCCAGAACAGTGAGAACTATAAAGCTGGCTTTCTAGGCTCCCATCCTTGCTCTTTATCCCATTTTATCCCTTCTTCCTACCCTCCCATCCTCTAGTGGGAACAGCCAAGCTGGCCTGGCCTGCGCTTTCTTCTTTTATTCTCTCAAATATTCAGCAGAATTTTACATCTGCTATTGAGAAACTCTGTGGCTGGTGCTGATTTTCCCCAGCATTGCAGCCCTCCTGCATGGGGATGGCTCTTCTCTACAGCACTGAGTATTTGCAATGCAAACACTCAGAGCAAGTGCCTCTAGGTTCAGCATCAGGCTTTGCTTCCTCCAAGAGTTAATGCTTGCCAAGCAGAAACGCCGTTTATCTTTGGCAGCCCGGCATGGCTGAGGTCATTAAAGAAAGACGTGTTAAAAGCATTTTGAGCAATATCTTCTATATGTAAGTAAATTGAAACTTTAGCCAAAACAGAACAACTAGAACAACTACAGTTGTCCTGAACTCTCACTATGGGTTGAAAACCCAGAGACAATTTTTGTGATACTGAATTGTCTTGGGAATATGATAATGGTAGAGCAAAATCTTAAAGCAGATGACTTAGAAATTATATAAATGATATATATTTGGAGCACAGCATAAAGAATATATACAATTATTTTAGAATGTCAAGAAAACTTTGCATGAAAATGCAATCCACTGTGAAACTTAAGATGAAGCTGTGTACACTAATTATAGATCAAGTTATCTGTGACACTAGCCTAGAGCAAAAGCTTTATTAAAGATCAACCTGATTCCACAACAAGAGAGCTAGAGAAAACCTTATGTCCTACCTTTTGGAGGTTTCAAGCTATAGAATAATGTTTATTAACTACAGAAACTTATCAAATATGAAAATAGATGCTAGAGATCAAATCAGAAATGCTGGGGAAGGGAACTGCAACAAAGAAAGTTTCACTTACAAAAGTGCAGTCACTCACATCGAGAAATTATGCATCTCAGCGGTGAAGGAGAAGGAGGAATTCAACAATACTTGTCAAAAGTAGCTAAAAGCTAAGCCCATTAGTGACAAAGATGATGACAATGAAGCAGTAAAGTTCTCCTTAGGGTATCTTGATGAAAATCAAGGAAGTGCAGATTAATCCAACAACTGTGATGGATTCAAGTCATCTTATACAAACACACAGACACCCACAAACCTACATGCACATATGTGCACTCTGTAACACTGTGTGAGCAGTCCCTGTGCAGAGAAGGGCCATCTGTTCCCTGCCATGAGAGACAAAGTGCAGAGCCTTGGGGCTCCTCTGCATGGGGAAGTCAGCACATGGTGAGCCCGGGTGTGAATTTACGGCACATTAACTACCCTGCACTAACTGCCCATTTGGGTACTCTTGGCACACATGAAGAGAAAAACATCCTTCGCCATCAAAAAGGAGCAAGCCTAGCTCACACAAAAGCACTCTCAGTAGGTTCTAGAAGTATCCACTTAGTGAATTGGTGCCAAGTAGCCAGCAGGCTGTAAATTCACACTGGTGCTCTCCGTAAGCCCATTCTGCCTGCAGACAGGTCCTGGTGAGCTCTCACCAAGCAAGCCCAGCCACAGCCCAGCACTGCTAGGAGCTCATCTGGTCCAGGGCTGGAAGACAATGCAGCCACTCCTTTAACACCCCTGTCTGCTCACACAACTTCCTAAAGAACCTACAGAAGGAACAACTTACACAGAGCACTGGAGGGAGAGAGAAAATAAAGGTGACGAAAGCAGAGGGAGGGGGAAAATTGGGGCAGCCACTAAACGCCTTCAACTCTTCAGCAAAGAAACGTGCTGTTTCATTTATTGATATTCGTTCCAAGCCTGCGTTTTAGGGGCTGCTCTTTAGGATGCAATTTACACTCAGTGCATATTGCCAGATTTTTTTTTATTTTTTTTTTCCTTTTGATCTTACGGGTCCAGCAGGCTGTGCCAAAAATTTCTTAGCCTAGGGCACCCATCTCTACAGAGCCAGCAGCATTAATAGATGCTGGAAACAGTCGGCACTGACACTTCATACATCAGCAGCCCAGTAAATTGCACCTATTTTTTTCAATATTCTCTCTATATACAAAATATTGAAATATGTCGTTTGCACACACATGCATGCAGACCACAATTAATTTATTAGCACAGTTATTCAAAGCTCTTTAAATGTCCTCTTTGTCACTGGAGGCACTTTTCAACAACCCCCACGGTCCCCAGTTTCTCAGGCCTCCACATCATTATAATCCGTTAGCCACCTTCATGTTAGCTCAGTTTTATTATATAACACATAATTATGCATTTCATTAACAGCATCACCAGGCACGGCACATCAAAGAGAGAACGGCAGCTGCCCAGGAAATTCAAAAAGATGCAGTTTACTTAAAGCTCACTGTTAAAAAATGCTGCCCCCCACTTTTCAATCAAATGATAGTTAACATACTTCAAATGTTTTATTCCAGCTCAGAAAACAGGGGCCAAACAGCCTTGTTAGAGGCAAGGCTGCTGATAAAGTGAATATTCCATGAACCCTTGGTATTTCCAATAACACAGAAGAAAAGATTGCTAGCCAGCAACACGGCGCAACCCAATTTTCTTTATCAGAAAATCACTTAGTAAAAGAGCTCTCTCACTATTTGCAGCTTGCAGTGACAAATGCAGAAGAGAAGACGTATCAAATTTTTTAAAAAGAAAACACATCCTCAAAATGATTTAAAATATGTTAAAATGGAAGAGCTGCCTGGCAAACTGAACAAATGAAAGACAAAACCTCCTTCTCATGATATAATGATCAGCATCTTGGGAAGAGGCTAACTCCAAAAGAAATATTTTGTCATTTTTCACAAGCTTACACACACATAGCTGAAAGGCCTAGAATTTGGAAAATATTCGGGAAAGAAAAGGTATAAGGCAATGTGTCTAAGAGTGACTTAAAAAAAAAAACACACGAGAGGTGGGAGAATGGAAAGAGACACAAATTCTCAATGCTGCCAACCAAACCCAGTAGTTCTGGAGTTAAAGTTGTAGCTGGCACTAAACAACAGCTCCAGGCACAGTTCCCAGGGCTACAAATGATCAGATTTTGTGGAAGATTAGACAGTTCCCCAGGAAGACACCTTTCATTTTCCTCAGATGCAGCCATAACTTCTCCAATTGATTCAATACACCAAGAAAAAATCACCCATGGTCAACAGAACATTCCCACAGGGTAGAGAGTTTGTAGTCTAATCATTTGTTTCTTGCTCAGGAGCAAGTGCCAACAAGGTTGTAAACATGGACTGACATGAAGAAGGGGAGCAGAACAATTCCCTGTTCACTGCAGCAGATGTTCAAGCAGCTTTCTTCAGAATAGAGATTTGTGGAAATAGCATCTCCTTGGACTGCAGTTATTTATACTCTCACAGCCATTTCATAAACAATGCAGTGTGGCATTTCAGTTTCTTCAATGTCTGGATAATGATCTGCTCACACTTAGTAACCTGTGTGTTGAACACTTGAGTCAGTTCACTTCCCACTTAATAACATTCCTAACAACACAAATAACTGCAGTGCCATTATTGTTCACTATTTTCACCTGGGATTATGCCAAAAGAGGCACCCTTCCTCAATATTGATCCAGCTGAATACTCCCTCCATTAACCTCTCCTTTTAAAAGTGAAGAATCTTCCTTTCCTGTGCACTTCACCTTTAAAGAAATTTTTTATATTCCTAGGACTACATCCATTAACTCAATTCACTTTAATGCATCACCTTATCACTCACCACCATCACTGCTGGAAATTTTTGAAGAAGTGGGATGCTGCAATAGAGTAAACATAAATCTCTTTAAAAGTCCTGCTAACCCCAAGAAGTTATGTATTCAAGTTCCTCACACTGCTGAAAATGATTATTTCTTGCAGCCTCAGGCAAACAAAGCTGTGCATCATGCTCTACAAAGGGTGACACACCCAGGGTAGGTTCACTGGAAGGAACTTCCTGCCAAATCCCCAGTGCCAGGAGGATTGCACAATTAGCGGGATTCTTCCTCGCATTCGTAACTCTATTAACTACTCCAGACCATTAAAATGAGAAGGCAGCCTCTAACACCCCAGAGCTTAATTACTGCCAAGGCAGAGCACAAAAAAATATCTTAGCAAGAGCGTGTACTTTTAAGCAAAATGGTTCCCATTAATCACACTTGTGCGTGGTCTCTTAATCCACTTTAATTCCTAATGTTCAGTGAGATCAAGTATCATCTTCCTCTGATGTGGATTTAAATAACTGCATGAGTTCCTCTGAAGCCGACCAGCGTTCTGTTGATGACTTCCTTGTTTATGGAGAGAACAACTTTCCCTAATTCCAAGACCAAGCATAACAGTGGGAGACTGCTAGAGAGAACTTAGAAATACCCAGAACAGCTAAGTAGTCCCTGGAAACGTATCAAAGTCCTCTGAGTCTCAGTCCTTGGGAACTAGGACAGAAGATGCTATGCAAAGCAGAAATGTTTGATTTCTTGTTTCAGTCCCTCAAGGCCTATAAATACACCTGTTTTGACAGGCTGTGGCAACGGATGCACTCATATAGGAAATATATGGGTGATTACAGCAACTTTTGCCAAGATCCCCTAGCAAGATATCTACTTGTGATTTCTTTGTAATCTGTCTCGCTATTCTGTGTGCATAGTAGACACAAATCCTGAAAGGAGCTTTCTGGTCTCTAAATCTGTGTCCCAAGAAGGCCTGTTGTGTCAAACAAACTCCTTATCTATAAACACAGCAACATTCTGTATGTTTCCTGTTGAACATGCCTAAACATTCAGCAAGCTTACATATAAAATCTATTCAAAAAAAGCACTGTACTCCATAATAATCCAGTTAAGAAACTGTGTAATGTTTTAACTCATAACATAGCAGAATTCTTTATTATTCATGTGCATTTTTGTAAAATAATAAAGAGAGCTGTAATGAATCTCTGACATATTTAAGTGATGCTAAAATCAACAACCACTGCCACAGCCCTGGCTCCCAAGGTCCAGGAGACGCAGGAGAAGGAGTTCCAGGACTACAAGCAGCTGCAAACCTGACGGCGGATTTATCATGGCTCTGTGCATCTTCCTCACCATTTGACAAACACTGCATGCCACAGGCTGTGAACTTCATCTCAGCTTTCACTGCACTAGGAGATTAGACTTTAAATATCAGAGCAGAACACTTAAAAAAGCCTATTGTCAAAGCCAGCATAGGAGGTCATTCGCTGAGCCTCTAGTTTCTTAGAGAAGTGCATTACAAAACCTGATGGCCTGAAACTATTCCCCATCCCTTCCTCTGTGAGAGAAGTTTCACTGATTTCGCTTTCTAGACAGACAACTGCCAAAAAATACACAGTGCTCTTCCTCTAGTTGGAGCAAACTCAACAGAAAGTAGTAGGACTTAATGTATGCAACACTTTGTTGTATATTACAGTAACTACGTAATCAAACAGTTGCAATTTTATTTTCATGTCAATTTGAATAAAACCAGGACCAGTACAAAGCTACTGTACATCTCCCCTTCTTTGTAAAAAGGTGACATCACTTACAATCACATTAGGAAATATCTTTAAACACACCGTTCAGACACACTGGGCTTCTGACAGATAGCTTAATCGGAGCCAACACTTACCCTACTACAAATAACTACAGACTTGGAGATTCTGACTGCACTTTTAACTCTTCATTAAAAAAAAAATAAAAAATCAGACAGTTTAGTAACAGAAAATTAGATCTTGTCAAAATAGCTTCTGTGAACCATCTCAGGTGTAATAAAAAATGTTAAGTGAGCTCTAAAGTATTTAAGTGAGACAGAGTGATGCACTGAATATTCTAGCACTGGGAAGAACCTGCCAAATGAGTTTCCAGACAATTAGGCATTTCCTCTGCCTGCTTTGAAGGAAAAACGATTTAAAAAATCTTGAATATTACATTTGTCCCCACTTTTCCAAAAGACTTTACTTACTAAATTTGGTATTAAGTAAGCCTACTGGAATGTACTGATCTATTTTAAAGCATTTAGAGGAGAGGAAAATTTGAATCTCACTGTAGAATGAGCACATACACCTTCTTGCCCTTTTGGGCACGTTAATCAGCAGGGCAAAAAAAATTCTTTCTTGTTCAGAGCACAAGTATGTACTTTTTCTAAAGCTAGGGTCACAATCTTGTTTCATCTAACACCAATATCAGCCAACAGAGGCTGACATGACCTGCTTCCCAGAGCCTCCGTTACTCTTACATAGGCATGGCCCTCCCCACAGGCAGCCATGTGCTCCATTTTCCTTCCAGAGCACCAGACTCTAATTGCCTCAGGAGCCCAATGTCCCTTTCACGCCCCTGTGTCTTGAGCAAGTCAGAGGGAGGCATAACCAGAGGTTTCCCAACATCTGTGCTGCCAAAGGATGTATTAATTTTTTACAGTCCATTCTTTCCGTTCTCTTTGTCTGTTCTCTCTTAAGTATTGCATTCACCCTGCAAAACAAGGAGAAGAAAGGGAAAAATACGACTCAAGCCTTCCAAAGAAATTCTCTTTTCTTTGAACAAGGATCAAGCTAAGGAAGAGCATGAGGTGGGAGTGGTACAACTGGAATAGTCTGAAGTCAGCCTTCATGATATATGACCTGAAGAACCAGGCAGCTAACACCATGCAACTTCTACCTTTCTGAAATGGGGCTTTGCTGGTTTGCAGGTTGCAGCAGTGACTGCTGAAGTGACCACTGTCAGTTTGGGTAGGTTTTGTTTTGTTTTGTTTTTTTCCTTTTAAAGATACAGAAAGCAGTTCAGGTCTGGGTCAATAAGCTGGCCTGAGACACATCCACGTGTGCTCAAGAGTTCTTTCACCATCACTCCTTCATATTTCAAAGCGAGAGAAGAGCCATCTCTAGGACAGGTCCCTTTGGCTACCATTTGTGATCCTGTTTTGTGCAACATTTCTCCTTTTCCATGCACTTTCACAGCTTCCTCTTGGGGCCTGCCTCTTTGCTTACAGCAGCTGCACACCTTCACCAGGGCTCACTGCCATGACCATATGTGTCCCTGACCCAGATGAGGAGAGGAGAGCAACATTTTTAGACTGCACAACAGAACGTGTCCTTCCCATCTGGGCAGAGGAAAAGCCATAGTCCTCCTTGGGGATCTGCCTCTCTCAGGACACACAGGAGGAGCCTCCTTCCCACCAACAGACCTTGCTTGACAGAGCAGCAGCTGGGCTGTGTGATCGCTCACTCTCGTTTCAACTGGGTCCAGGAATCAAAACAAGGATTTCTGGCCCCAAGCCCCTATTCATTAGAGCAGCTGGTTACATGGAGCTTTTAATTTAATGATAATAATAATAATAAATGATAATAAACCCCCCTCTGGCTGGAAAAAAAAAAAAAAAAATGAGGTAGGCTTATTGTAGTAGCTTTTGTCCCATAGATAAATCATTTTCACAAAGTTTGGAAAAAATACTACTGGCAGCATTCTGAAGGTTTTTATGTTAAAAATATAACAGAACTTAATGGTTTCAGATGCTTTTTGTGACAATGTAAATGAAAAATGCCTTTAATTTGGAAACAAATTAAATTTGGCAAAGAATTACTACATAAAACAGCCCAATTGCACTCTGTAATTTGAAAAAAATTAAAAACAGATAAGATACTGTGAAGTAAAAATAACTTCTGCACATTAAATTCTCATGAACTTTCATTAAGATTTGTATTACTTGTCCCAAATGTACAATTCAGTGTTGTAATACACCAGATCGCTTTATTTATAAAATACCTTTAAAGCTACTGTAAGTTAGAGCCAGAAAAATGACGATATAAAAATATTATCTTCTCACATTACAACCTCATTTCCAATGTATTTAAAGAAGAAACGCAGTCTCCATTTCAATATTTCAGATGCAGAACTGAACTTTCTAAAAGTTCAATGCCATTTGAATCCATGTATAATTCAGACATATCTGTTTGTTTTACTGATAAAACCTGGTGCCAAAGCTGAAACAGCACTTTAAGAGATATAGCTAGATCCTCTTCTAATTCGTGAATTAGAACAAGGCTAAATACAAACTAACCACTGTCCTATGGTTGCAGTTCTTTATGGATGATGAATGAATGAGAAGGGACTTGTTCTGATGTTCCTGGGCTGAGTTCACAAAGCCACTATCCGGTAAAAAAAGAGGGTTACTTTGTTTTTCCCTACAAGCATGCACTTCTTATGGGATGTTCCAATGACTTGACAAATTGTTTATCATCCCCATAGGGCACTATTTCTTAGGTTAAAACCCAGAAAGCTTTGATTTGGAATACTATTGCGGTGTCTCATGAGAATTTTAAAATTGGACATAAGTAGGCATCTCAGATTAAACTATGTCTCCCATGATGCACCATGGATTGCCCCCTCCTTCCTGGAACAGGCCAAGAAAGCATCGTTAGTGTTTCATGGGAAATATTTCATCTCTCATAGAAAAATGATAACATGAAACAACAAAGATCATGGCAAGATATTTTACATAGTTTTTGCTTTATTTTTTTTTTCCTCAGTTGTTTAACTTTTTGATGAAAAACCCAAGGTATTCATGAAAACAATTCTGAAACCCTAATTTTCATCCAAAAATAGAGTGGATTTATTTTAAGTGATTCTAGCCAGGGTGATGCTAGAAAAGCAGCCTATTGCAGACTTAAATCTTCATAGCTACTCCCACTACAAAATTAGGCAGTTAAGAAACTTTTGCTATATTTGGCCATAAGATATCACGCATGAAGAACAAATTGAATGAGCAGAAGTGAAGAAGGGAATACAGGAGTTCCAGGTGACAGGAGTAGCCCCCCTCTGAACGGAGGAAGCTGCAGAACACAGATGAGTGCTGGTGTTTGGCACAAGGAGGAGCATGGAGCATGCCTGTGGGGCAGTCAGAGCTATCAAATCATGGAATGGTTTGGATTGAAAGAGACTTAAACATCATCTACTCTTAGCCCTGCTATGGCTACCTTCCACTATATCAGATTGACCATCTTGAACATTTCCAGGGATGGAGCATCCACAGCTTCTCTGGGCATCCTCCTTCTCAGGGAGTCTTTGCTCTGCTAGCAGGATCAAAACAGCAGCAAATAAAGCAGACAGTAGGCAAGTTGCCACTGAAAATTGGAAAAGTCACTCGTTCTGACAGAACAAAAACATCACAAAATATACCAGTCAACACAAAATTTCTATTAAAATGCTCCCTCTTATAGAATAGAATCATTTGAGTTGGAAGGGTCTAACTTCCCTGAAATGAACAGGGACACCTACAACTCAAAGCCTTGTCCAGTCTGAGCTTGAACACCTCCAGAGGTGGGTTATTACACCACCTCTCTGGGCAACCTGCTCCAGTGCCTCACTACATTCATCATTAAAAAAAAAAAACACCTTTTTCTTACATTCAATCCAAACCTCCCCCTCCTTTAGTTTGTAACCATTTCCCCTTGACCTATGACAACAGACCTTGCTAAAGAACCTCCCCTTCTTTCTTATAGTTCCCCTTATAATGCAAGGCACCTATCAGATCTCCTTGGAGCCTTCTCTTCAAAAGAAGTTGCTAGAAAGAAGTGGTGTGTTAACAGATGTAAGCTGATTACATAGCCACAAAAGATCACTCCAAAGAGCACAGTATTAATGACTTGCAGAAGTGAGCAGGGGGAGTTCACCAACATGCTACAAGGTATAACCAGGTACCAACCCAGACTCAAATATAGCAGCTCACAATCCAAGCCATGACTCTTCAGCACCGCAGAGGTGGAAAATACTACAATGCAGCTGTTCACAGCGTATTAAATGGATTTTTTTCTCGTATAAGCACTTACGTTTAATCCGCATGTAGTACATATCACAACTTTTGTGCCTGCCTAAGGTAGACGTTATTCATCTCACCGGTTAGCCCAGGTCTCACTTAAGAGAATTTTTTTTTTAATTTTCCTGGCCCCCAATGGTCTTTTTTAGCAACAGTACTAACAAGCAATGCCATGGGCAGTCAGGATTGTTTTCATTGGCACTACCTGTTAGGCACCAGTTGTGAGATATAGCCTGACAACCCCACTCAGCAAGAACAGATCCATAATTTATACTCATTTTAGTGTTTTCAAAGCCATCCTACATTCTTGCATCATTCCTACTGCAAATGGTTCAAAATGCAGCATCTTCTAACCACTGGGCAACATGGGATACCAGGCAGATTTTCCATGTGTTTTAAGTCTTGTGCTTTCTTCTCTAGCATCTTGCTCATCCTATAACTTCACACTAATTAGTTAAATCACATGACTGTCTGTGCTATATGCTCGCATCTTCGATGTAGAATAAGACATGCCTTTAATATCTACTACCATAATGCCTACAGCTGATGCTCTGCTTCAGTTCCTTGTGAAAGGATTTAAGCTTTAAGGAGTAGCTCAGAGGAAGTGAGAAGGGTAGCCACAGAATTTGCAGTAATACATCCTGTCTATAATTTGAGGTAAGCACATTCTGTCTGATTTTGAAATACTGATGAAATGCAGAGAAAAGGATGAGGTTAGAATTTAATCACTACTACCTGCTGATACAGTTATTTTATTGTGTTTATCCAAGAAGATCTGTAATAATGCTGTGAAGGATATAAGAATATCATAAAATAAATGTTCGTTTTAATTTCTTAAAAATGTATAAGAAGTATGCAATTTCCTTACTACACTTCGGTTGGATATTAAGAAAAATTTTTTCTCCAAAAGAGCAGTGAGGCAGTGGCACAGGCTGCCCGGGGAGGTGGTGCAGTCACCATCCCTGGAGGTGTTCATGAACCGTGTGGATGTGGCACTGAGGGACGTGGTTAGTGGGCATGGTGGGGATGGCTGATGGTTGGACTGGGGGATCTTAGAGGTCTTTTCCAACCTTAATGAGTCTGTAGAACAGCAGTCACTTACAGCAATATAGTTAACTATAAAACATGCTCTGCCAGAATACCTGTCCTGATACAAATACCAGAGAGCAAAAAGCACAAACTCTCATCTCTGAGCCTTCAGTACTGTCTTTTATGAACCAGCTGACTTTAAAACCAGTTTGTTCTTTCTGCCATATTAAAAAAAAAAAAACAAAAACAAAAACAGGCAGACATCAATAAGTAACTTCTCATAATGCTCCAACCAACTACCAGATGGTCATTTTATTTCAGAAGCAAGAGACTGCTCATTAGCACAAGCCGCTCACTCAGCAGCCACACCCACCATCAGCTAGAGAATGAAAGACCCAAGGCGATTTAATCCCCCCATGGAGAATTTCTTCTGGTTTCTACAATGACATTGCATTTCCCCATCCATATCTTAAGGAACATTCTATTTTCTCCTCTATTCTACATCTGTCAAAAGCTTGATATTTCAGTGTTTCACACTCAGAGGAGGCTTTTGAGTCTTAACCTTTTCACAATTAATCACATTCCCCATATCCACCAGTAAAGATCTCTTTGAGAAATAAATTAGGCCAATAAAGTGATATATTGCTTTAATTGTGTTTGAACAGAACAGACAGGAAAGTGGAGAGAGTTAGGGGTATTTTGCATTATGTGTGAACAGAAAGGAGGACAATACAGAGAATGAAGGATCCGAATCAGTGTAAAAAAAAGCCCTTCTCTGCAGCTGGCTTCTGAACAGCTTAGCTTGCCCATGGGAGCATCACCAGTACTGGACAAGAACACTGATCTTAGGCTAGCCTAGTACCATCCTACTTCTTCAACCTTTGCAAGGCAGTGTAATTGAGAGGTAAAAATACAAAAGGAATGATAAAAATACAGAAAGTCCTGGGGACAAACCACACTGTGTAGGAAGAGGCTATTCCTCTTCCTACACCTAAAGCCCACTGGGACCAGCAAGCTCAGGACACTCAGCACAAAAACGTAAGAGACAGAAGGCTGTGGGAAGACACAACACAAGGCTGGTCCCTCTGCCTGCCAAGGAAAACGTCACCACGTCTACCATTTGCCACAAATAGCTGAGAAGGATAAGGGCAAAGTGTCAGCATGGGGGATAAAAGGAAGCAGCCCAAAAAGAAGAGGTGGGTAGGAGCCTGTGGGGTCTGCCGTGAGGAAAAAAAGGAAAGCATTTTACAAACCTGTTCACTGCAAGTCCCACATTCATAACTGTTTCCAAATGGGAGGCTATGTGAAAAGCCAAAGCAAACACACTCAATTCTTTTTGAACCCATCAGACAATATAGGAAAAATATGTGCATTTTATGGTTTGAGGGCACAACCTTTTAATTATGTTTTTGCATTGTCATGTCCAAGACCTTTTTTCTCCTCAAAAATTAATATTTCCTCAAGCAGTGCAGCTATTTATCTTGGATGAACATGAATTGAAACGCAATCTCCCTGTGCAGAAAGAGGCGCAGAAGAGTTATAACATGACACCTAGGGGAATTCAGAATACATTGCAATGCGATCCTAATCATTCTTCTAGTGCCTTTTCAACTGATTTTTGTATAGCTCTCTAAGCAGTTCCCAGCTATTCTTCTGCACGTGCTGTACATACATGCTCTGGGAGGCTTTTGGACAAAAAAACAAGTGCAGGTAATTGGGAAGGCAGGGAGAAATTGCAGCAAATAAAATACAGTTGGTTTTTTTTTTCCCTGTTATTGCTGAATGAAATGCAGTTCTGTCATCCAAGACTAGCAAGTGTTCTGGCACACCTTCACTTCTCAGTTCCCTACAATGAAGCCCAGCCTCACGGGCACAAAGCGAAGGAAGATGTCAATCAACTGTGTTT
Organism: Centrocercus urophasianus; assembly: GCF_019232065.1. NCBI lineage: Eukaryota > Metazoa > Chordata > Aves > Galliformes > Phasianidae > Centrocercus > Centrocercus urophasianus. Next base: position 39,544,788 of record NW_024884253.1, read on the forward strand.
GCCCCTCATGATTTGTATCTCCAGCAAGACCTTAAAGTGATGTTTTACAAAATACTTCAATTAAAAGTTATTGAGCCACTGCAAGAAAATTCAGGCTAAAAATTCTCTGCTTTGGAAGAACCATTACAGTCAGTAGCAATAGGAGCTCTCAGAAAACTTATCGTTCAGGCACCAGTTTTCCTTGCTCAAACACCATAGCTGGCCAACAAAACATACAGATCTTCCAGCAGATGTCCAGTAGCAATGATATAAGTAAAAATAACAGAATGCATTTGTGCTTAATGGGAAAACGAGTGCTAAAACATCACAAGGACACTGAAGTAGGAGTGTTTTCATAATCAAATTATTCCTTCGTAACAGATAAGTTGCTATGCACATGTATCGCCTTTCAAACGAAAACATCAAAAAATGCTTCTTACACAATTTCCACAGCTTATCACTGAAAAGAACCTAGTTCTGAGTGCATGCCAATAAACAGACCCTTTATCAAATGCTGCACGGCAGTGTTCTAGGAGAGAAAAATCCCCACTTGGTCACTTCAGGTGAATTCTGACATCTTCAAAGATTTTAATGAGATTTGTTTGGGCAACAGCATCCAAGACTTGCTTAAGTCATAGATCAAATTTCCACACTATGAAGACTTCCCCCTTGTGACCTCAAAATCATTCCTGTGTTGACTGAGCTGAATTTTGTCTGCACCTTACAACAGACTGTCCCCAGGTGTTGCAACTGAGCTACCATTTTTTTGTAATCCAGAAGGAACAGAGATAGCATATTCTCCTTCTCTGTAAACCACTGAAGCCAATATCATTTATGTGACCAAGAAATGTTTAAAAAATAGGATCAGATACTGAGACTTCTCTAAGTGTTAATTCCAAACCTATGCTTTCACAAATACAATGTCCCAAGAAAATAAAAGAAAAAGAAAAAAGGAAAAGTAAAAAAGAAATAGAAAAAAAAAAAAAGCTCTTCAGACAAGCTAGAAATAAGTAGGCCAAGAATATATATTTCACTGTGGTCCAATGTGTGTGGGACACCATCTGTGGTTCATTTAGCTGCAGCAGCAAGAGCTCAACTCAACCATAGCCACACAAATACCTGAAAATTTAACATACTCACCATGATAACAGTGAGGGAAATGGTTAGTCTTGACACACCACTGAAAAAGGAGGCAGCTCCAATGGCAGCGAAGAGACCTGGATCAATCCATGCTCCGTATTTATTATTTTGAACACCAAAAATGGAAACAAGGATCAAACCGATTATTCTGCCATACAAAGCTCCTGTGTACCTGCATGCAGGAAGAAAAAAAAAAAACAAAGCACATCTTTTGCCAGTGATCCTGACTCCCAGAAGTGCTTCTAGAGATCTGTTTGTCCCACATTTAATTGATGAGTTCTGTAATAACTCCTCTCCCCAAAATAGCTCTGTCATCCTTAGTTACTATGAATGATTACTTAGTCCTAATCACTAGCACAAAATTGCTAAATCTACTGTATTTTGTAGATAAAGAACTATCAGCATGCCTTGCTTAATATTGCTCAAAGACAAACAAGAATGGACTTTACAGGAATACAGTCAAAAGTACAGGCTACAGATGTACACACTCAGCTATTTCTGACAAAGACCACACTTTTAGAGGTCCAGCCTTATACAATTTCTTACAACTAAATCTACCTGTGCTCCATAAACCTGGCAAGTAAAATTCTACAGCCACATACTGAATGAGCAAAATGAAGTCATAGGTAGAGCTCTGTGAAGCTAACCAGGAATGAAGCTGTGAAGAGAATGCAGGACTCCTCAAACTAACCATGTGCTACGCTAAAGAACAAAAACAAAACTTAGCACAGCTGCACATGTAATTGCTGGGGTGAGACACAGCATTTTATTCCATTTGCAATTTAAGATACACATCCTAGTATCAGCCTGTGAACTGGATTTGTACAGACATTCACCTTCCAGAAGTTGTGAACTATTATATATATATATATCTTATCACATGTATGTTATATATTATGTGACTTGAAGAACATCATCGTACGCCATTACTAATTTTTTCCCATTTATTCATACAATTGATTGATTTTATTGATGGATGCAGTTACAGTAAATAAAGAGTGAGTAAAAAATTAGGTTGCTGGATGAAAGACTTGACCGTCAGTATCTATCAAACAAATATGCTATGTTTCAGTTATTATTATGTAATAAAAATAATTAGACAACAGCCTGTGAAGTGTAGGAGAAAAGGAGAGGGATATGGAAAAGGCAGGCAGTTGCACACACAAATTTCATTTTAGAATTTTTTCAGTATTAGAATTGCATTATGCCTGATATCCACTCTCCATCCGTGGCTGCTTACTTTCTGAACACTTCGGTGTGTACATCAAACCTCTCGGCATGACTGTGAGAACTATGCTCTAGTCTATCATAGCTTTCTAAAAACAACAACAAAAGGCCTATATGCAGTTTTCTCCAAAGTCTAGGGTGTTGATATCCAAGATTAAGATTCATGCTATTATGTGCATAGGAAACAGATGAAAAGTCTGGATCTGAACCCATATTTCTACAGTTACAGAGATGAAGCCAGCAGCCTAGACTCTCCCTGGGGCCCTAAAGGATTCAAGTGATCTGTACTTGGAAAGTATACAGTTTTGGCTATCATCCTTTTACAGCTATTCTCGGATGACTTTTTTTCATTCTTTTCCACAATTTTAGTCTCTCTTTCCAAGCAAACCATCCTGTTCCACCTATACAACCTCCTCCAAGCATTTATAGCTTTGCCACTGCCAAGATTTCAGCTTACAATTCAGGTTATTGCTACTCAACACAGGCCTTCTGCATAGACAGAGCAAACCAAGATGAATGAAGCTTACAGCATCGGGATAACCACGCCACTGGCAACAGCAGAACCTGCAGTCCAGCAGCTGAGGATGAAATAAAATGCCAAAGCAGTGCAGAGAGATGTGTATCCAAATTCCTCATGAGTCCCACGTTTAAAAAGATATGTGATCCCTCGCTTACCATTCTCAACCAGAAGAGCAGCAGCTGCAACACAGAGGAAGAGATGTCGAGAGATGCAATACAATAAAAGGATTCTTTACAAAACTGCATTTGTATCAGTTCTCTTTTGCCTAAACCCGATAACAACTCAGCAAAATACATAGGATCAACTAATTTGTGATCAAATGAGAAGTGCATATAAAGCACTTTCAGGAAAACAAGGAACGTTATTTGTTCTTTCCAGTCTGCTCCATGTGATGTTAATCTTGATTTAAATGAGGAGAAACAGCAGCCAGTGAAGCCAAAGAAAGGGAGATATACTACTTCAATAGCACTCTTTCCTCATCCCTTTCAGAGGTAATAATTCAGAAACTTACCAGGACATTTAGCTCAAGCATGGATTTAGGTTCCAATACATTAAATGAGAGCACTGCATTTTGAAAAAACAAAATCAAAAAATAAATAAAAAATATCCTATATTATGAGTAAATATATTTGGATGTTACTTCTGGTTACATAATTTTTTTGTTCCTGGGTGTTACTCACTTGTCTCCTTACCTTGATTGAAGGTTTGATTAGAATATCTGACTCCATCTGGACCAATCCATGATGTGTTCAGTGAACATCCGTATTCTGAAATCTCCCTCTTGAATTGGTATATGCTTAAATGTTAAAAACAAACAAAAATTATTAAATGAGTAAATATAAATTATCTCAGTACCTGCATAGAATGCATCTTTTAGGTATAAATTCTACACAGACAGCCTACTTTACCCTATATCATAGAATCATAGCATAGAATCCTAGAATGGCCTGGGTTGAAAAGGACCAAAATGATCATCTAGTTTCAACCCCTCTGCTATATGCAGGGTTGCCAGCCACCAGACCAGGCTGCCCAAGCCACATCCAGCCTGGCCTTGAGTGCCTCCAGGGATGGGGCATCCACAACCTCCTTGGGCAACCTGTTGCAGTATGATACCATCCTCTGAGTGAAAAACTTCCTCCTAATATCTAACCTAAACCTGTCTCAGTTTAAACTGAGTTTAAAACCATTCCCCTTTGTCCTATCACTATCCACTCTTGTAAACAGCTGTTCCCCTTCTTGTTTTTATGCCCCATTCAAATATTAGAATGCCAATGTCCCCAATTAAGTTTATTAAATAATAAATCTTGTTTACTGGATCTGCTCATGATTCATTGCATTGAACTAAATAACTTGGTTAATTTTTGATCATATTCCTCTGCACAAACCTTCTGTTGTAAAAATAAAATAAAATTACAAAACCAGGAATTACATTGCACTGAGTAAAATTGGGAAAACAAACAAACAAAAAAAGACTGATTAAAATGCCCACCCTGGCCTTAATATCCTCATGCCATTGTGACTCTGCCAAACTGGATTGGTAGATCAGAAATCTGGCACTCCTGATGAACAGTTATTTCCACGGGCAAGCACAGCACCCCAAACTCACAATCACGTCTACAGTTGGACAACAGAGACAGAGAGATCAGGAGGAATACAAGGTTCCCACAACTTAAAAGATATTTGCCCAGCACATTCTCAACCCTTTCCTTTCCAAGTCCTGGCACTACTTATTTCAACACTGGAAAACTTGCAGCTCAGATCACTGGTTATCACATGCCCATGACCAGCCTTTCATACAGCCTTGCTGTTCCTTGACACTTTCTCAATCTCTGTCATCTTGAGCAATTGTCCCCTCCCAAACGAATATAGACTTCCTTCTCCTAGTCTGGGAAGTATCCAGCATGTTTTAGACATCACCACAACCCAAACAGTAACAACATGAACTCTGTTCCTGGAACAAAGAGCCGGAGAAGCATGGTATTTAACCCACCTGATCTTTGCTCAGAACTAGAAGGCAAACTTAAAATGTAGCCAACATCTAGCAAAAGGAAATTTTTTCCAGACCCTGGATTGGCAACCAAAGCAACACAAGATACTTCTCCAGTCCTTTGTTTGCTTTTTATGTTAATCCAACCTTCAAAGAATACATTCCAAATTTGTGATGGTCAATAAAAAAAAACAAAAACAAAAAACTTATTTACTCCATCCTGCTTGAGAAATCAGATGATTGTGTAACCCACTTATAGCAAACCTCAAGTTCTATGCAAATTATGCCTTTTCTACCGGTAAAAGAGTGCAAATGAAAACAAGCAATCTCAGAGCTAATTTGATGCTTGCAGCAATGCCAAAATGGCAGAGAGAGAAATGACAGAAGAATGCTTTCTACAATTAAAGCACATGGTTGAGCAGGAAAAATAAAGCACAGAGAACAGAGATGCAGAACTTGTTTATGCACAGGCTTCTGTCCCACTGACTCTGTTTGAAATCAGTATATTTAGCAGAGACAGGTTTATCCCTGGTGCAGATGGGAAGACAGCATTGGCACACTGTGTGGGCTCTGCCAAGACCTGCTACTGGAAGAAGCCCATTGCTCCTTTACCTCCTCCTGCCTCCTTACGACCTCCTGTTCCACCTGTTTTCACCTAGCAATATCAAGGGCTGCAGGAAGTGCTATGAAACTCTTTTGAAAGCACAGTTCCAACACAAATTCATGAGGATAAGCTATGATAGAAGGAAACACGGTCAATACTGGCACAGACACTTCAGTCCCATCTGGACTTTCAGCTGTTGCACTGTTATGGTTTAAAACCAACAAGCAATCAAAAAAAACCAAACTATCATGTACTTCACTTGAAGAGACAGATCAGTACAAAAGACGAAAACAAGCCTCTTACTTTTTTTTAAATTATTGCTACGTGGTTCTTATTGGATCTTTTAAGATGGCCAGCGTGCCTATTACTTACCTGTTGGATATTCAAAGGTAAATGATTAAATATCCCATTTTAATTTAAGACAAATCTAATTGATCCTGACTAAAATCTCAGGATTGCAATGATAATTCTCATTTTAAATTTCTAAGACTTGGAGAAAACAAACAGGATTCTTTTCCATGCTTGGTCTTGTACCTTATTACAGACTCACTGCAAGTGTTACCACTACCTTCAGCATATGCATGACTTTGCAAAGTCGACTACAATTTGGTGCTTTGTACCCTTCAGATCTATTCATTTTCTACTCTTTAAAACTCACAGCCACACCAAATGAAAAACTGACACTGAGACAGTTTAGCTTCTAGGTTGGATTAATCTGACTAAAAAAAAAAAAAAAAAAAAAAAAAAGAGAGCCATGAAATGTTTGTGGTTTCAAAAGCTTTTCTGTTAGAGCAAAAATAGTTTTGTTTTTAAAAATAACATTTTGGAAGTATTTAGTTCTTAAAATAAAAAAGGATGTCAGGGTGAGGAAAAGTCTTTTCCTGCAGCAATCCAAAAAAAACCATAGTCACTAAGTTACGTACAAGTAGGTGACAAAGATTTCTTTATAAATAACTTGTAAATATATACTACAGCTGACAACGCTAAACAAGGTATTGCAAGTCAAGAGATAATCAAGAATTGTAGCAGAGATGGAGAGGTATGGCTGCTTTTTGTGTACTTAAATAAGCTGTTCAGAGACCAGTCACCAGTGGTGAGTTATTTAACACTCACCATTGATATTATGCAATATGTAGCATACTGCCTGCTTGCAAGGAGGACATGTAAAGTTCCGTGCTGCCAGTGACCATTTGCAATAACTGTGAAAACAAACTATCATTTGATACGTATTTCTTAAGAAAGATACCTACCCTGCAAATCCTTTATCAAGCTTAAGGATCTCTTCAACTATTCACTTATTCTCCATTTATTAAAATACAGTTTGTAATTTTAAATACCCTTCTTATAGTTTGTGCTGTACTGGCATGCATCTCTGATGCATTTGTCACCTTCCATGCTCTTATACAGATGACTGATCAAGGATCAAATCATGTCCCACAGGCAACAGCAGATGGCTGAAGATGAGAATAATCACTGTTTTTCTCAGTTCCAGCTTTCCAGTTAAAGCACACTATAGGCATGTGTACTTTGAGGTAAGACTCACACATCTTTTAAAGCAAAAGTCATATTCTAAATTGGAAATTTGCTCGGGTGATGCATATAGTCACATTTCAGGCCTTTTCCATGTTTTATCTTTTTATTGGTTTTAAATTTCTCTTATTTCTTTAATTTGACATGACAGAAAACGTTTCTTGCTAGAAAAGTCTGTGAGATTAAATTTCAGTGATTAATAGATTAAGCATGATTCTTATCTCTGGATGAATTCCTTATAAACAATCAGTTTTGATGCACCTCTGAATTTCTCCATCCCAAATCTTTGTAAAAACCGAGAGAAATTGTGACTATTTACACATTAATTGAAAATTCAATTACATATTCATTTATATATTAATTGCAATTTGTTGTAAGAGTTCCTGTTGACTCTCCCCACTTACATTTCTGAGCTGTTTCTCAGCTGATAGTTTCCAGCATTCATGACAGGAGTGCAGGGAAAGAAATACGGCAAATACACTGTTACAGTCGTAGTACATACCTGCAGGTATTATAAAAAGTAAACAAATTATCATGAGGTGTAGGAACAGAGAAAAACAGAAAGAAAATTGTCTAAAAATCACTAATGCCCACAGTTACCAAAGTTATCCTTTAGATCTTACCCACATAACCCAGACTATCAGCATTTACCCATAAACAACTAGCAAGGCCCAGGTTCACCCATCTAGCTTCAGACACAAACTCCATTAAAGCACAGAATCATTAACACTTGAAAAGACCTCTAAGATCACCTTGTCCAACCATCAGCCCATCCCCACTGTGCCCACTAACCACGTACCTCAGTGCTACATCTACATGGTTTGTGAACACCTCCAGGGATGGTGACTGCACCTGGGCAGCCTGTTCCATTGCAAACTGTGAATTAGTTTCCACCTCTGTAACCATCCAAAAGCCACAGCCAACTCCAGAGCTGGATGTTAGGCCTGTGCCCAGCCTCCCTGCCACACACCACAACTGCTGATGGAGATGTGTCCATGCAAGGTGTTGGGATCTAAGTGCCTCTCATTAAGGGCCTCATATTTGGGTCGGTACTTAAAATTATGCTGAGTGTTTAAAACAATCCATCGCCTCCATTTAAATTACTTCCTGATTTTTGCAAAATTATAGTCCTTGGTAAGTATGAATAAAGAGTGTACATGACAGGACTCTGTTTTGGTTATATTTATTTTTAATTTCCAATTCAAAAATAATGTTAGGTTCTTAGTTTAGATTAATTTACCTTTCGAAGCAGATGAAGATACTCCCCACCAAGACTGAGAAAAATTAAGTAGGCGTGTAGAGAGAAATTACTGGAATGCATGGTCATACGAATAACTTTTCCAAGCACAAGGTTTCACACACTCTGTGGACTGCTATAAAACAGCTCATGTAACATGTTTAGAGAAGGCCTTAAACTGAGATTCAACCACATGCAATTGCAACCATTTGTCAGAGAATTATATCTCCAAGACTATCAACTTTTGGGCAGAGTGTTGGTGGGCAGATAAGTGAAACTGGAAGCAGTTCAGTCTTCAAGAAGCTTAGGCCAGGCTTTATATCTGAGAATGTAACACTGGGACAGTTTAAACCCAGCTCAAATTTTTGCCCAAGACCCAAACTCAACTGGCAGGTAGGACAGCTAGAGCAGAGCCAGAGGCTGGAGATTTAAAGCAGTAGCCTATCTTCACAGCTAAACAGAAAAAAAAAGTATCCTCTGAAATAATCTTTAAAAGTTTTGACAGCTTAATACATATGTATATATCCCGATATTGTTCACCTTGCCCATGGAAGCACTAAGCTTTTTGGAACAGAAGCATTAGTCAATGAGATATAAAAAAAAAAGGAAAAAAAAAAGATAACTCTGCCAGATTCTTGGCAAAGCTTTATCTATACTGCAATTTCCTCACAGAGAGTAAGGTGATGAATTGAAGTGAAGAAAACGCAGGCCAAGGCACAGAAGGGCACTTAGGAAGACAGCTCTGCCTAATCTATGGGCTGAAGATTAGATATTCAATTCCAGTCAAAGGAATGGTACTCCGGGTTATGTTGTGGGTGTGGAAGATACCATGATGGGTCCTCGCCAAGTTTAAACGCAGACTGGTTTATACAAGATTATTTTTGGTTAAAGTCACTGTGACACAGTTTCTTTCAGTTGCCCAGCTATGTGAGTTTATGAAAAGAAAAATAAAAATAAAATTAAAAAAATAAAAATAGGAACTGTACTGTTCTTTCTCAGATCAAACAATTTCTTTCTTGCTGATTTTTTTGCCAAGTTATAACAAAATAAGGACTGTGACCTGAGCGGGATCTCCTAGAGCCAGTAAGAAGGAAAACAGAGTGAATAAGAGTTCATGTCATAAAATCAGTGCAAGAAAAGCAGCATGTTTGTGTTTTGTTTTTGTTTGTTAATGAAAAGAAAGACAAAATAAATAAATGGCAAAGCTTTTGTAAGCAAGGTAGCCAACAAAACATATACTGTTCTCGCAGTTTCAGCTGTGATCTGTCAAGGTGATCGCTCACCACTCCATTAGCTTTTGGAGTCAGTGAGGAGCCACTCCTAAGCAGTGTGAAATAAGCATTTTTTTTTTTCTGTCTGGCACTAAACCTTTGCTAACTGATGTTAAGTTTAATCCTTCAGTATCTTCTAACAAACAGAATCTTGCTGGCTTCCATTGTTGCAAGTTTCTTAGGTTTTTTGTTTTTTTTTTCTTGTCTTGTTTTTCATCCTTGTTCCAACAAGTGATAAGGAACTGTATGATTTTTTGCACGTAAGTACCTTATGCAAGGCTTTTGTAATGTGTTATGAGAAAGCCAAACCTTTCCCAATAGTAGGGAAAGTGGCTGTCCAACAGAGTTCTATCTCCAAATTGTTAAAATATTAATTACTGTAAATCTCACCTTTCACAGCTTCATTTACACAGGACTAACAGGATTCTCACAAGGGACTCTACTCCTCATTCTGCTGACTGAAATCTCATTGCTCAGGGATTTTTATCAGTGTTTATCACTGCAGTGCTCAACAGCAGAAAGTCCTGACTCCACCGAAAGACATGGAAGCAAATTGGAACAGATGGAGGCTGGGCAGAGGAAGGGTGCTCACTGAAGCAATAAAAGTCATTTTCCCTACCCACTTTATCCACTCCTTCAAACATGGTAGCAAAAAACTTCACCTGATCTTCTTCACCTCGGCAACATACTGTACAAACACAGCTCCAAGCTGAAAAGCTGCATCCTGCCACTAAGAGGAGCTAAAATCCAGTTATCATCGATGATACGGCCATGCTCCAGTGCTGGGAACTGACAGCAGATCCCTCCTCCTCTGTTCTTCCTCCTAAAGAAGTCCAGGTTTCCTCTCTCTTGTGCCAGCAGAAAAGAAGGAATCAGACTGCACAGCACACAAAGTTTTCAAGGACTAAATGAAATGCACACTTTTTGATCTGACGGAGAGGAAAAAATAGCGCAACCTGTGGGAATTTTACACACCTGTGTACCAATCTGTGGAGAAAATGAATTGCTGTAACTTGCAGAGAGAGACTTGACCACATGCCTCAACCTTTGGTTATTCTCACTTCAAGCTCTAAAAGCTTCCCTCCTAGTATTTAAAATACTGTTTTCTACCAGTGTCATTCAGGTGGCTAATACAAGCTGACTGCATTGCCTGAAGATTATGTCTTACCACAGACTCAGAGTAGAGACTGTTTAAGTCATGTCTGGGCTGATGGGAGAGAGCATCAATACGGCCCTCCCACTGATCTACAACTGAATACCCATCTCACCAGGAGAGTGGGAAATACAGGTCTGCTTATAAAAAAAAACAAGTGCACATAAAACTTATTGGTACGTTTCCTAAGAGAGGGTAGAAGAAAGGATATTCAGTGTGCACCAATATTCCCAAAGAAAGGCCATCTCAACACTTTAAAAGGTTGGAAACTCTTCAAAAAACTTACTTAAAAATGAAGAAGGGAAAATTATGACAAAGAGGTATTCACTAGAGAAACTTACACAGTGACCCAACTGAGTAATTCACTGGATGTGTAGTAGAAAAGCTCTGAAGGATTCTCCATGTTTAATAACTTACTTACATTGTAATCAAACCATAAAGTTGAAAATGATGAAAATATCCAAAATATGGAAACCTTTTATCTGTACGCTTTTTGTTCTAATGACACCCCACAGGATAAAGTCAAACAAAGTCTATAGGTAAAATGACACCATCATGTCTTATCACAGTATCTGAGACTCCAAGCCAACCTCCATCAGTAACATCTAGGGATAACCGACCCCAGATACACAACTAGGTCTAGAAAGCTGTCTCTATCTATCCACAACTTTCAAACCCAGCAGAAGAGCATGAGGGCAACATACTGCAAATATTAAGGGGGGAAGAAAATGTTACTTCTTTCTTCACTGCCTATACATCCTCTGGAAACTCATCTGTTTCCTCAACACCATTGTACATTAGGTCAAGCACCAGCAGGTCAGATTCACTTTTCCATTCAGTCAACTTATGACCTGCCCTAATTAGCCACTGTAAACATTATATGATCAAGAGAAACATATTATTTACTTACCAGAATAAGCAGAGTTTCCAGCAGCTTGCTTGTTTTGCTAAGGAATGATTTTGGAATTGAATTAAAGAACTGCATACGTAACTTATTAATTTTTATATTAAGGGAAACAAAGAGAGCTCCCAGAAGACCTCCAAGCATTCCAAGTAGGATGGCTGGAATGAAGGCCAAGACATGCACGTCCAGCAAATTCTTAACCTGAGTTGAAGGAAATAGAAAACGTGTTCTGAGCATCCTGCCAGTGACATGAAATACTGCACCCTCTCCCACAAAACTTGACACCACAAAATAATTTCTACACAAAAAAAATAAATCTTTCCTTATGTTTTACGGATGCAGCTAGTTAATTTAAGGCCAGTCTCACATGAGGCAGTGTACTGCTCTTACACACCTCACAGCAGTGGAGGCAGCGAGTAGACACTATCATTGTCACAGATAGATCCATTAGCCAGTTATTTTCATTCCTGAAGGACTGTAAAGGAGTTGAGCATGTAATGCAGTAAGTTAAGGAAAGAAGTATTCTCTTGGGCCCATCTTTCCCTGGGGAATAGTAATGAATCTAGCAGAAAATTCTGCAATGTGCTGCAGTTACCAGAAACACTCAGCACCTCAGGTTGCTCCAAATAATGACGCCCTGGTCTGAGTGGTGCAGTTTGAAAAATTTTGCTGGACCAGAGCTCTGTTCACAGTATCTATATCTACCTCATAATTTTGAAAAGATGACCTGGGTCAGGGCAATCCCAAGCACAGATACAGGTTGGGCTAGAGCAGCCCCGAGGAGAAGGATTTCAGAGTGTCAGTTGATGAAAGATTCAACATGAGCTGGCAATGTGCATTTACAGCCCAGAAAGCCAACTGTATTCTGCGTTGGATCAAGAGAAGCATGACCAGCATATGGAGGGAGGTGATTCTGCCCCTCTACTCTGCTCTCATGAGACCACACTTGGAATACTGCATCCAGTTCTGAAGTCCCCCAAACCAGATGGACATGGAGCTGTTGGTGCAGGTCCAGAGGAGGGCCACAAAGATGATAAGAGGGCTGGAGCACCTCCCCTATGAGGGCAGGTTGCAAGAAGCTCTTCTGCTTATAGAAGAGAAGACTCCAAGGAGATCTTATAGCAGCCTTCCAGTGCCTGGAAGGGGCCCACAGGAAAGCTGTGGAGAGACTTTCTATAAGGGCACATAGCAACAGGATGAGAGGAAATGGTTTTAAACTGGAAGAGGGTAGATTTAGACTAGATATCAGGAAGAAATTATTCACTTCAGGCTGGATGGACTGGAGGGAGGTGTTCCTGCCTATAGCAGGGGTTGGAAATCAATGATCTTAAAGGTCCCTTCCAACCAAAACCATTCTGTGATTCATTGTCAACCTCAATTCAACCATCTGAATTGAGTGCATTTTTAAACGCTAACTACAATTGAAAATTGATGCTGATCTGGAACAACTCACAGAAAAACAGATCACAAATGTAGGATATAATCTGGCAGCTGGAATAGGAATTGAATTTTCTGCTCGATTCCACAACAGGCAACAAGAATTACAGCAGTATCATGCTTTAATGTTATCATCCAGTCAACAAAAAGAGGTCAATAGATTGATGGATATCTATTGAAAGCTGTGAGGATATTATTTCCTTAGCCCAGGCTTAGAGATACATGGTGATTTTTTTTTTTTTTTTTTTTTTTTCTCAAGATTAGAATCTGGACAGAGTAAGAGATCATGAAATATTCAAGAAGCTAACTGGCAGAGTGAAATAGGGGCACACATGAAGGAATGGCTTCAAAACTGGACTAGGATAATACTTGGCGTAGTTGATAAGAGAAACTGGCATCCTTCCTTGAATTGCTTGAAGAAGCCCATTGGACCTCCTACTCAAATTATTGTTTCTTCCTCTTTTTATTCTTTTTCCTTAATCTTATTCTCAGACTCTTCCAGGAAATAGTGAAAATTTTAACAAGTCTACTAGAAGGCTGAGCTAAGCGCTGATGGTATCATCTGAGAAGAAGAGCACCAAAGTTGAAATCCAGTCAGGCCTGAAGAGCTGATCTACGGGTGCTGCAGATTGAGAGACCTGGTCTGGTCTAAGCAAGGCAGAATCCCAGCTTTCACTCCCAGATGCTAGGAGCTCAACACCTGGAGATGCACTCAGAGGAAGTCAGGAGTGGCTGTAGGTTTATTTTGCCTTTTCACTCCGACTACAACAATTGTATATGGACGTATTGTACATACAAACCAAACCTTCAGTGATATTATTTTTACCATCAGCTGCATCAAAATCCATCCTTTTCCAAGGGATTTAAAAAGATCTAATGTTTAAGATATTGAAATTCAGAAAGGAATAGCTCAATTGGAAGTAGTGGCAGGGTATAATGTTCTTGTCATAGTGTCAGTCACAGGCTTTGGCCATTCATCAGGAAAAATCTGTTAGCTACAGAACAGACTTCACCTTTACAAAACATCCAGTGGCCTACATGAAAATGAAGTGAAGCTTCCTGAAAATCTCAAGCTCTGGAGTACAATAAATTCTTGTAACCTTATCTTAAGTTGAAGGAAACTAAAGAAAACAAACAGTTTTCTGAGAAACAAAACCCCCAGGCTTTCAACTTAGAGTTTATCCACTGTAAACTCTGTTAGTTAATGCCACGAAACATAAAAGAAGCAAAATTTCCCCTGAGCCCAGGGTTCAGTGAAATGAAAATATTTCTAGTTATCTCTACCAACTTGAGAGCCAAAAACTATTCAACCCTGACAAAAGCCACACTGATAGTAAGTTAGCTTTTCCTGTTAATGACACTAAAAGAAGATTGGAGACAGAATCCAGCACACTTTTTTGAAAATGTCTTGAAAGGAGTGTTGAAAGAGCCATGTTTATTGTAAAATAGCCACCAAAGTAAATCTACTCTCCTCTGTATGTGCAGCTGTCCATTACACAATCCTTTGGCTTCAGCAATAAAACTGTCTTCAGCAGGGCTGAGCTCTTCCCTATTCATTTAGTCTCACCTTTCTGCCACAAATTTATGTCATCTTGGTTGTGTCACTGCAGCTGTTCATGGGACTGCACTGTGAGTTGGTCCACAAAAAGGATTTGAGTTGAAAACCACTATCTTCTCCCATTACCCCAGCTGAAGTTGTGGTAAAGCAAATAGACCTCAAATACTTTTGCATAGCATGCACATATAAAAAAAAGTTGCCTGTTTTCCAAATCATGATATGCCTACAAAGTGGAAAATCTCTTTTTTCTTTTTTCTTTTTTTTTTTTCTTGCATTGATAGAGAAATACAAATCAGAAGAAATACAGAGACCAATTAAAATGATCAGGGAATTATCTTAGGAGAAAAGTTACTTAGTAGCAGAAAGTGGACTGGGGTTCATGAGACCAGGGTTTTATTTTTATCCCTCTAATTGACTTTCAAGTCACATCATAATACAAAGAGTATTCAGATAAGGAGTGAAGATCTTGATTCTCACACGCCACCACTGAATCAACTTGCAATGAAGGTGAGTGAAAGACATAATAAAAGCAACTGTTTTTAAGTGGACACAAGGTAAAATTGAAAGCATAAGGTTGTGTCATGCTGGAAGGAATAAAGGCTGAAGGTCACCTCTGTTGTGCAAACAGGAATAAACAGAGATTATGTTTTTAAATGTTTAATCTGTAAGCACAAAAGAACAGGGCCACAGTAGGGCAATGTCTGCAGCAACAAAGGAGAGCTCAAGCCAGCCACAGAAGAAGTCATTGAACATCTTTGTACTACAACGTAAAATGCACTTTTCTATTTAAGTAGGGACTGCAGAACAGCTGTCTTGTATCCAAGTGATTCCCAGACATAAAGCACGAAGGGTCCTGTGTCCACTGATCTGATAATTACACATACACTATTCTTCTTCCTTTTCAGTCCCAATTTCCTGCTACTCCCCCAAGAATAATGTTGAGAGAAACAAACCTAAAACCCAGCATCTCATTCCTTCCACATCCACGCAGTACGTACCCAAAACAGAATTCTTTTTTCTGCTTCAAAAAATCCAAAGTGACCTCTGAAAACAAACCCATAGAGCGATGAGGACAGCAAATCTGTGGTGAAGGTAGCTGTCAAGCAGCAAAAGAAGGTTTGCCAGGCCAGCCTGATGTCCCAGAAGGAAGATACCTCCTCCAGAGTGAACAAGAGCCCGCCGATGGGGGCACGAAATACTGAAGCTATCCCTGCTCCTGCACCAGCTGTAATGAAGCTGCGCCTGCAACAAGTAGTAGAGGCAACACCTGGATAACTGGAAAAAAAAACAACAAACAACCAAAACAAACAAGAAAAAAAAAACAACAACCCTCCAAAATCACAGTTTCAATTCAAATATGAGTTTTATAGAACTGAATTTAAAGACCTGACGGTTAATTTTGGGGTTATTATGACACCTTTATTTATTTATTTATGACACTAGGTGCTGAATTCAGATCTAGTCTCAGATCTGATTCTCATGAGTCAAGCTCCTGGGGCTACTTGGCAGATTAGCAGTACACTGATTTCATTACTGGGGCTTCTGGAGAACACATGAGAATCCAGTAGCAACAGTGACCAAAGGACCCATACTGTATTAAAGTATTACATAATCATACTCTGAACTCTTAGGGCTTTTAGTCAGCAGGAAAGGGGAAGTGACACTTCATTCACAGATTTCCTTCATACCATAACAATTTTTCTCTTTCCTGATCTTCAGCCTTGAAAAAATCCTAAATCCTAGAATATCACACGAGAAACGCACTTCAGCATCTTGCCATCATGGATTGTTGCTGAACAGTGTAATTAATGCAAGGCAGATATAACATTTCACACAGTGCAGCCAGCAGGAGCAGGGAGGTGACCATCCCCCTGTACTCAGCTCTGGTGAGGCTGCACACCAAGCACTGTGTTCAGTTTTGGGTTCGTCACCAGAAGACATAGAGGCCCTGGCATGTGTCCAGAAAAGGGCTATGATGCTGTGAGGGGTCTGGAGCACAAGTCTGAGGGGGAGCAGCTGAGGAAGCTGGGATTGTTCAGTCTGAAGAAGAGGAGGCTCAGGGGAGATGTTATTGCTCTTTACAACCTCCCTGAAAGGAGGTTGTAGTGAGGTGGGGGTCAGCAGTAGCATGCAGAACAGTGGGAAGGATACAGAAAGAGGAAATAAGGGCGTGAAAGAATTTTACCTTGGAAAAATGTATTTAAGTGCAGCCTTTGTAATGGACACTGTGCTGATACTGACACACATAACAGTGCTCACCAGCTTATAAAACTTGCATCTTCTGAATGTGCTCCCTGAGACTCTCAGGGATGATTTGCAGAAACGTGTACTCAGTACTAGCTAGGATTAACAATTACACAAAAATACTTCAGTATTTTGAGTATTAAAAATCATAATTCCTCAGGTATAAATGTATGTTACGTATATATCCAACTGGTCTTCTGAAAATATGAACCCTACATTAGGTGGCCCTTTTGACTTTTCCAGCGTATCCACAAATTTTGTAAGCACAAAGATGGGAGGCAATAAGGGTAATGGACAGAAAAGAGAGAAAAAAAAAAGGGAAAAAAAAAATAAAAGGAAAAGATTAGAAAGTTCACGTGTTGAAGTCCTTACAAGGACCCTGTCCTCCAAGGACTGAGGAGGAGTCCACCAGCAAAGCAGCATCGGCAACTTCACATCTGGTATTTTACAACTAATAGGGTTGTACACTGTTAGTACACAGATTTTTCACTTGCATGTTTTATCTGCACAGGAATATTATTTTCAGCAGTGAAGAACTCAAAATGTACTGCAGTAAATGCTAGGGGAAATTTGCTTGGACATCTCCCACTTTCTGTTCCAGTTATTTACACATGCTGTGCATCACCCCAGCAGTGACAATTAATAATGAAATCAGACCCCTTGTACAGATCTCTTACAGCTGCCTGCTGGATGGAAGCCTTAGGATTCTTCCACAACTCCTGCTGGTTGAATTACTGCTTTGCCTGTGGAGGCATAGGGAGAGGCACCAAGCCTATGTAATAACTCCAAAAGACAACAGGGAGCTGGAGTTTCTCATCCTGATCTTTGTAAATGGAGTGAGGTCTTGCTCAGACCAAAATCTCTTTCTGTTTTTAAGAAATAATCATTTTGTAAAGAAGACTACAACACACCATGTCTTTCTGAGGATAGTTCCTATCTGCAAGGAACTAAAGCAGGAACTAAAACTTAAAATTACAGAATCATATAAACTGAGTTGGAAGGGACCTTTAAAATCCATCTAGCCCAACTCCCTTGCAATGAACAAGAACACCTACAACTACATCAGGCTGTTCTGATTTATTTAAATGATTGACCTTGAATCACAGAATGGCCAGGGTTGGAAGGGACCTCAAGGATCATGAATCTCCAACCCCAGTGCCACATGCAGGACCACCAGTCTCCCCATTTAATACTAGACCAGGCTGCCCAGGGCCCCATCCAATTAAATGATCAAAGAATGGCTTGGGTTGAAAAGGACCACAATGATCATCTAGTTTCAACCCCCCCTACTATGTGCAGGGTTACCAGCCACCAGACCAGGCTGCCTAGGGCCTCATCCAGCCTGGCCTTGAATGCCTCCAGAGATGGGGCATCCATCCTTCTTGGGCAACCTGTTCAGTGCATTACCATCCTCTGTGTGAAAAACTTCCTCCTAGATGATAAAGGCAAAGGGAATCCCATTCTTCCCTCCTACATTTTTTTATTTATTTGCAAGCAACATATAGTTCACAATTGCCATTCATTTGATTGTTTTCCTATCGTTACTTCATTTCCCTCAGGAAATTAAGACATGAGTCTTTCTTTTTTCCCTTGCTCTAGAAAAGTCAGCATTGCTTGAGTTTTTGCACTTGTGTATTTTATATAAATACACAATAAATATCGACTAGAAGACATAAGCAGGTTTGTAATTTCTTTTTCTGGGAACTAATCTCAGTAATTTCAGTAGAGCTGTTCACAAGAGAGAGCTTACCAGAGTTACCTTGCAGATATATACAGGCAGAGAAGAGGCAGATAAAATAAAGCAAGTGACACAACCATTTACTTTTTTTAAATGAAGAAAGGAAGCTAAGGGCCCTCTGTGCACATTGTGGAATCCCCATCATTTCCTCTCCACTGAGCTGAGACTCTGAGTTTGGGGACAAAGCTCATAGCTGAAAATCTCACGTTTCTTAAACTCTTCCTTTTACAGCCAAGAGGGCAATGGAAAAAGGTCTTCAGTATTAATGCGTTCTTTTCCACAAGCCTACGATAGAACCATTTGTGAAGGATTAAATGTATTAAGTATGGTGAGTTTTCTTCCACTACAAAGTGACAAACAGCAGGAAGACCAAAAGACCAGGAATGGAGGTGCTGTTCCACTGCATGAGAAGCACTTAGGGTTTGGGGGAGTCACCAGTCTGTGCCCTGCCCATCACTTACTTGTCAGCTGAATTCCGAAACCTGGTGAAGAAGGGAAGGTGGATGCCAAGTGTGTCCGACTGCAGCTGGCTCAGGCCACAACCCAAGATAGCCCTAAAAGCAGTGATGTATAATTGAGAGCACTCTTCATTAAACTGTTCATAAATCAGCTTCAGCTCAAGGTAGGGGAGGACAGAGCCTCAGCCAGCGTACAGCAGCAAAGCTAGATTGGCTTCAACAGATTTAAACAAAAAAAACTTGAACACATCTTTTAAATATGCAAAATCCTGTTGACAAAAAGCAGGAGGCACTTAAAGGTTTTCAAATTCTTAAATGAGAGAGTTAAATGGCTTTTTTTGCAAGGAATATTGTGATGATTGATCGTGAAATGCCTTTTGAAGAACTGCATGTTAGTGTCTGCCCAAGTGTGGTGACCCATCAGACTATAACCCCGTTGTTTCAATCATCTGCCCCCAGAGTAATGACCACAGCAGGCAAAACAGCTCTGCTTCTGACAGAAGATGCGTAATGATTTAAATTATTACAATATGTTCCCAGGCAGCACGTCAAACTACATTTAAATGGGGGGGGAAAAAAAACAACAAAAATCCCTTAGCGAAATGAAAAATCCATTCACTGTATAATCTTGGAAGACTTCTCTACACGACTTAAACTAGTGGTCTTAAGGAGTCTCTCAGAGGCTTTTAGCAACTTGTGTGTTTACGTTTAATAAAAATGGTAGAGGGTTCCAATTAAATTAAGTTAAATTAGCTCTTAGTTCCTGTGTTTTGAAAAGGCATCACATTAATACCACACTGAATTTCTTCATGGAAATATGATTCCATTCTTTGGCTCAGGCATCACTGTTACCAACCTAGCACAGTGGAAAAACATCACAGCTGCAGTCTCTGAGCTCCTAGAGACAGAGGTCTGAAGGCAAAGAAAACAAAAGAAATCTGAAGGTAATCGCTGCCTGAAAGGTTTGCGGCTCCTCTGACCAAGCATGCTCTCCTATTTTTGAAAATCTGAGTCATCCCCAAGGGTGCTACACCTCCATTCAGATAAATAATAAATAAATAAAAGCCCACTGAGTAGCAGGTCAGGTCAGCAAAGAGAACAAACCTCAAGGATGAATGCTTTCCAAGCCAAAAAGGATCAGAAGTAAAACAGTGAACTAGCCAACAAGTGATCTACAACATGTTAGCAGAGACCAATTTCACCAACTCTACTCAAGGTATGGTTTAATAATAGTAATGAAGTGTAGCAGGAGTCACTTCAAATAGATGGCCTTGCACAATCTCAGCCCTTGTGCAAGTGGGTGCAAAAACATGGCCCATTTTGCGTGCAGCCACCTGAACCTGCCTGCCTTTATTTTTGCACTGACCTTGCACAGCTAAAAGCAATTACAGTAGATGCAAAGCAGCCAACATTGCTCCAGGCCAATAACAGTTTTGCCAATTCAGTCTCCCCTGCTTTCTCAGCACATTGTAAGCTACCTCATCAGTTGTCCAGATAGCTACTTACTGAACCCCGCTCAGAGTCATACAGAGAAATCCAGCCAATGTTTAAAACACACCGCATGGTTTGAGCAGATGTGCTAGTGAAAAGGAGGAGACAACACACCACCACTAGTACTAATGCAGTGAGGGAGTTTTGAAGCCAGTGTTGCCACCAAGCAAGACATTGCAAAGCCATCTCACAGTCTGATAGCTTTAACTTCGGCATTTCTTACCCCAAATGGACCATGGGACCTTCCAGACCACAGAAGAGCCCAGAGGCTACAGCCAGCACACAGGAGACAAAGGTCCCTAGGAAGGTTTTGATGTTAAATAGATGTTGAATAGAAGTGCCATTCAAATATCCAATGATTTCAGGCAAGCCAGATGGTGAACCAGATGGGCAAAAGAACTGCAAAGGGAAAAAATAATTAGCAGAGTTTGTGCTCGTATCCTTCCATACACATCTATGAATGCAGTCTGTAAGTCCAGGTCTCATCTTGCTCATGAACAAGATTTGCCAGAGTTAA
Source organism: Centrocercus urophasianus (assembly GCF_019232065.1). Classification (NCBI taxonomy): domain Eukaryota; kingdom Metazoa; phylum Chordata; class Aves; order Galliformes; family Phasianidae; genus Centrocercus; species Centrocercus urophasianus. The sequence continues at coordinate 39,565,783 of NW_024884253.1, forward strand.
CAGTGCATGCAAATATAATCTCTGGCAACACAGAAATGTGTGTTCTCAGCAGTTGCCATGCATGGAGAAGGGAGAGAAGATGACTGCAGAGGGCCCACCTCTGCTCTGAGCCCTACAGTCAAGGCCCTGTATCCGGCACACAGGTTCATAGAATGGCCAGGGTTAAAATAGTCCACAATTATCACCTCGTTTTAACCCCCCTACTACGTGCAGGGTTGCCAACCACTAGACCATGCTGCTCAGAGCCACATCCAGCCTGGCCTTGAATGCCCCCAGGGATGGGGCATCTGCAGCCTCCTTGGGCATACCAGAGGGAAACCTTCTTTGGGTTACCACAGGGGCAGGTGGTTGTGAGCCTGCAGTGTTTGCTCAGTCAGCACGGCTGTACTTAACTAAATTGGTCAGTTACCACCTGTGCCACAGCAAAATCCCCTTTCCTCATGCAGTCAGACTTCTGGGAAGTTCGGTAAAACATTCATTTTTTCTGTCACCTGCGCTGTTAATAGCTTCTCTGTAATTAAACTGAGCATAGCAGAGCAGTAAATGGCAGCAAGGCTCAATGCTCTACCCTTACAGTCTTGTAAAAGCACTGATCTGGACTGCAAGCGATACCCACACAGCGCAGCTAAAAGATCAGACTAAAACCAACAGTAGTTTCCATATGGCCCGATGGCCTTTGGCTCAGGCCCCTTCCAAACACCAGATTCTCACATATTCCAAGAGTTGCCACTCGTATTTGTTTTACAGACACCACACACCAAGTGCAAATTGCATGGCTGCCACCATGGATCTCACCCCAGACAGTTCTACACAACTTACGGGCAGCAGAATTTAGCCTTAGGCTGAAGGCCAAAAACAGCCTCCCCAGTTGGGTTGTAAGAGAGATTTTACATAAATATATACAAAATACTTAATTAAACAATATTTGGAAGAACATGAGATTTGGGTTACTGCAGCACTGCGGGCTCTTTGCACAAAAGACAGCACTCACCAGCACCAAGCTTGAGGACACGAGGACCATGGCCAGCCCGGGACCCAGCATACACACCCACACCAGGTGGAAGTTGCCATCCTGCCCAGTTTACAAAGAGATGGTTACTTCAGCACCTGTGTACTGGCTATACACCCTGTTTTGTAATCATCTGCAGATAGAATGTGCAGGGGAAAAAAACAACAAAGTAAAAGTAGTGCAGTTTCTTTATAAAGACTGACACAACAGTAAGCTAAAGGCCAATGTGCCAAGTCGTGATTTTTTTCTGGGCCATTTTGTCCATCTCTGCAAACGCTATAAGGGATGCATTGTTACTCAGCAAGGCCCTTTTGGGAACAAGAGGAAAGGGACTTTAAGAATACACACAAGAAATCACTAAATGGAGCCCTCAGGAGATGTGCTCTTGAATTGAGGCTCCAAGGTCATTACCTTCATGAATTTGCAGCTCTTCTGAATAAACAGAGTACTTCTAAGGAAGTTCTTCTTGTTCCATTTTAACAAAAGAAACATCTCTTATACCATGCCTTCTCACATTTAAAATTGCCTGTCAGTCTCCGTGGGTTTTTGGTTTATTTGTTTGTGCTTGAGCTGACTGCAGCCATACTGTTTCCACTGCTCCACAGCTCCCACATGCTTTGTCTCTTTCCAAAAGCACTAGGTTGAGATTCACTGTGTGTGCAGCTGAAACACAACCTTGCATTTCAGAGTTTGTGATATTGCAGCAGGTAGCCGCAGCCTTTCCGTCAACATCTCATACCAATGCTTTTGATAGCCTATAATGCAGCACAGCCAAAACAGGAAAGCACAATGATGAGCCTTGCTCATCTGCAGCTGAAGGAGGTGAGTGGGAAAGTTAAACATTTGTGCTGCTTTCAAAGCCTGGGAGAACTTACCTGCTGTCCTCTACGTTAGTTTAATACAACACGACAGATGTTACAATACAACCGGCCAGCACTGTGTGTTGTGGTTGTGCCCTGGAGTCAGACTGTGCTATAAATTTAGTTATACCTCAGCGCACATATACACACACACAAGTATGTATATAAGTACACAGACTCATATGCATGTATATATGTGTATTCATCCATCGTTCAATATATTTTATAAACATGTAATTAGTATATGAAATATATGGGGAAGTAGGATTTCAAGAGCATTGCATATGCTTTCCTCATATAAAACTTAAACCTGCCCATTTATTGGATATTCCCTTAGATATATTCAGCCTCCATCTCATCCACAGGAAACATTTTCACTTGCATTTCTGACAAGAAATTGAGACTTGTCTTTCAGCAACTGGCAGCATGATCTTGATTGTCCATTATCCTAATTTCACAGAATGGATTAGAAGGCACCTCTGGAGATCAGCTAGTCCGACAGAGACTCAAAGTAGGTTCAGCCCTAAATCCAGTTAGTCAGGGCTATGTGCAGTCAGATTTTGAGTCTCCAAGGATGGAGAATCCACGGTTTCTCTCAATAACCTTTTCCCAGGGCTTGATCACAAAATAATGAAAAAAGCTTTTGCTTATGTTCAAATTCCCTGTATTTCATTTTCCTCCTTCAATTCGCTGGTAATATTCTTAATGCACCTGACCGAGGAAGCTGATAGCTGAATGCCATACTTACAAAGTGTCTTAAGCAAAACCTAATCCTTTCTCTTTGGCATCGACAATACATGACATAGCACATGCTCCTTCCTTGTCACAAGGAAGACCACAAGACCATAAAAACTACCTTCATCAATCTTCTAAGAAAGCCACCAGATATTAAACTGCAATTGAAGGTCAGTTGGAGAAAAAGAACATGTCCACACAATGAACCACAGGATATCTGACATCTACACCCATCTAGACAGGCAGAACCTCTAGTCAGTTAAATCTTCATGTGGTTTTTCCAACAAATGAGTACAGAGGAGATCAATCTTTCTTTTGCTTACCTTCAGGTAATTTTCCACCAGGTCCCATTTCAATTTGAAGAGAGAATCAACTATCTGATGAGTCAAAAACCCCAGCATCCCAACTGCTGTTCCAATTAGCCCCATCAGCAGCCATCGATCCCACTCTTTTCTAGAAGCAGAACACAGTTATTTCTCAGCCTTCCACAAAAGACCATTTGCTGCACTTCTCATAAATACACAAGTTCCACTTTCAGGATCTTCTGATTATTAATCATGAGTGCATGAGCAAGAGGCTGTTTCTCCCACCGTGTATCACAAAAGCCCATGCTCACAGTACACTAAGTTCAGGTGAAAGACATTTGGATAACAAGCATCATTGATTTTTCTTTGCTTGCTTTTGTGTATAAGCTGCAATGCAATCTGCCTTCCAGATGCTGATTGTCTGATGCCATCTCAAAACTCTTTTATGAATATCAATAATTAAGCATTCAGTAGTGCAGTCAGAGTTTGCTTAAAATAAATTACTGTTGTCTTCTTCTGCAATTAATGCAATGACGCAGCTTTTATTATGCAAATATACATGAATTTTTATTTCTAGTTTGCATCTTTTGTATCATATATCTCTAATAATGATTATATACTGACAATAACTTTTGTTAGTTTAGTCATTTAGAACTAAAGCCACCCAATTTAGATTCAAATGCCATATTTCTTGCATACTACACTAAGAGACAGCAAATTTCAAGAAAAGTCTCAGTAAGAGAACATTCCACAAACCTCTGCAAAGTCTCTTAAAATTGTATACAGTGAGTTGTAACTTCTTTTCCTTATATTCAATAATTTGTCAAAAGAAAAGGGATAAACACTCAAAAAACAATTTTAAACAAAGGTTGCTTGCCACTTGCCCCCCTCCTTTCTATCAAAATGTTTTCCACATAATGTTTTCCTTCTGCTAGGAGGCACCTCCCTGAGTTGGCCAAATTTCCTAAAGTTTAGAGGCTATAAAATAATATATATAAAATAAATTTACCCGCATGTTTTCTCTTGTAGCCACTTCTTATAAACTCCACTGTGTGAGGGCAAATAATCCAAACTTTCATGGGGCACTGGCTGTTCTCTCTCTTCACAGTCATAATAGGCTAAATTACTTCTGTTGATGCCACATTGCCCCCTAAAATCCTGAGGATGAATCAGATCAGGGCCATGATCTTCTGCCATCAACATTCCCTCTTCACCATCATCCACGTGTCTTGTATAGGAAAAAAGTGACATGACGTGTCTTCCAAAACCTTTGAGATGTCGAGAACGATGTGAGCCAACTATCAGCCACCTTGAGACTGAAAGAAAAACCCCATGAGGATGGGGTGGCTGTGACACAGAAATGGACTTGTTTGTGTTTGGGGTTGGTTTGCTGTGGCTATGCACAGCCCCAGCACCTTCAACACAACGAGAACTTGTCTGAGCTGGAGCTCACTGGTGAAGGAGTCACTCACAGCAGAGAGACCTTAAAGCAGTCCGCAGTAACAAGACTATTGCACCTGTTCCTCATGGAATGTTCACATGACAGTGATAGGGCTTTAATTGTTTTAAAGATATGATCACATGCAGTGCTTCGAGCTGTCTGGAGATCTTGACCCAATACATAATCACACAATAAAAAAAAATTTAAAAGCTCTATATTGCTGTATCATTCACACTAAAAAAATAGGATGAAAACAAATTAAAAAATTGCCTTACCTGACTTGCTACAATTTGGGTCTTGTACATCAGGAAGTTTGCAGATTGGCAGTTGAAAGCAGAAGACTTGTTGCAGGTCGCATATTTACTGTAAATAGAAACCTGTTACATGCTGCAATGTTTGCCACCTCCACAGTGTGTTTTTGGTTACAGGGAGAGGAGAGCAGACGGCTGCTGCTGCTCCCCAGTTGCTGGCACATGGGTCAGTTTGGAAAGGCCTCATCTGAAGTAGTGATGAAACATAAGTAGTTCCTGGCTGTCAGCTAGTGATTAGGAAGTGGTGAGAGCTCTTCATCAAGCCATTTACTTCTGAGATACGGGCACTTATATGACATCACTTTCTAGTCACTTTCTGTTGGATCAAGCAGGTATATGTGTATTATCCAAATCAGGTGATCAATCCTGATCTCTGCAGCAGTTCCTCAGTTGTGCTGACAGATTTCACAGGCATCCTCTTGTGCATTCAAATTTTAAAAAACAAAACAGACTTAAGAATGGGTTTTCAAATATCAGCCCTGAGTTTTTTCCCCGCTCTCTAGTTCACTTAAATCCACCAGTACACTTGCTTCTTCAAAGTACATTTCATGAACTCCAGAGAAGCAGTGCACAAATGAACAGTGTCCAAAAACCAGCACAGATGTGCGCCTGCAGGAAAGCAAAGCATGTCTGTGTCCCAGTGACACCTCCATAGAAGACAGCTGTGGCCTTGCAAAATGCACACACACATTCATGGGACATTCATTTATTGTTTCCACAAAGAAACTTGAAGACATATTCCTCCTGGATACAGAAAAATAGTTGTTTTCAGAACACTTAGAGGAAGGCAGCAACTATAGATTATCAGTGGGGCTGTAAAAGCATTCTGTACCAGAAATTCCTGTGCTAGAAATACTTACTGCTTAAAGACCCAATCAGAATTGGATCCCAAGCCTATGTGTTTCGGCTGTCACTGTGTGCACAGGGGAGCACAGTTAAAACATCAACGCTGAACGTGAGCCTTCATCTTTCCTGTGCGAAGTACATTGGAGGGCTTATTATCAGCCCTGTCAAGCATGCATAAAGATTGCACTGCTTTCTACCACCAGCGCTCATCTCCAAACATCACCCGAGGATATCCCTGCTTAACCAAGAGCTTCAATGGCTCAGATTTTAGCCTGGCCGCAGGCAATGATGAAGTACATTTCTCAGTGCTGGAAGACAAAATTCCAAAACACAAGAGCAGAAAACCCAGGCTGTGCCCAGTGCTCAGGTTTTCCACTCATTGCCACTGCTCTCTAAAAAGCATTAGCAATACAGCATGAATTTAATACCTCCCAGAATTCTACCACTTGTCTTTAAATAGCACAGACATCAAACAAATCCCAGCTATTACACAAAAAGCAGCTACACTACAACTCACAGCAAAAACCACACTAAAACATTCTGGCTTAGGAAGAAGCAACCCCTTATCTATATATCTAGGTAACTACACAGTGTAATTTCTACTGAGTAGAAGCAAGCGTATGAAAACTGAGCAAACATTTCATCAGCCCTCAGTTTTCTGCAGCATAGAATCAAGCATTTCTGAATGGCATATTTCAATTACAAGAATTCCTTCACTCTCCTGTTTCTTTGTCTTCAGCTACAGGCTTATTCGAGCAGGGGATGTGATCTGTGCATCTGTCAAGCAAAGGGGTGCATGTGTTTGTAGGCATCTGATTTAATACTGGTTATTACACAAATATTACAGAATCATCAAATCATAAATACAGTAAAACATTAGAGATAATTAACATCGTTAGGCTGAATAGCACAAAAATTCCTAACTGATAAAATGTGTTTTTGAAATGCCAGGAAGAAATAGTTGCTGCTTCAAGGAACACAAGCAGTTTCGATTTTATTATTATTGTTATTTTAGCAGATTGAAAACAGAAGTGAGAAGTTTCCAAAGCAGTGCTGTGTTTTAAGCATCCCACTCTAAAAATCATAACCATTACACTGCTAACCAAGGTGACAAAGGCTTTAAACACTCAATGCTTAATTTGAATGACAACTCAAGGAAGCAAACACTTATCGTAGTCATTGAATGGCAATATTAAAACCATTGCTAACCAGAAACATGATGACTATATATTTTGAATTCACATTATTTCAGTACTTCAAGTTACAGCACTTAAGGAGCGAAAACATCGCACTCAGTAGAACTTTGCTCTAAATGCAATGACTTGTACACTTGATGCCAGTTGTAAGGATAGAGTTTGAAATACTGTCAGATAAGACTGCAACAAATCCATCGTTACAGGTTAATTCTACCATAAGAGATCATACGTTTTATTTGTGAATCTTCATACAGAAAAAAAATTGCATGAGACAGAAGTCTGAGAAGATACAAAATGAGATGACTGTGATCCCCTCCATGAATCCTGAAATGGCAATGCTGCGGCAAGGCGTTATTTTCAAGATTTATCAGCAGTGGAAGGTCCCATAGCTCCAAGTGCCCCACAGCACCCAGATGATCTGGAATCACATATTTTCTTGAAGCTTCCATCCAGCAAACAACAAACATGAAGACAGTAGGCCAGAATAGGTGGGAATCAGGATTACCAGCAATTCATCCAATATTTTGGCAAATGCAACAAGGATTTAACACAGACTTTTCCTCTTTAATAGTACTGACTGAATTAATCACACATATACATTTCACCTTAGGACCACTGATCACCAATCACTCTGATTAACCTAGAATCTCAGCATCACAGTTTCCATGCTCTTGGTTTACAGTTCTCTACTATGGCAAGTTTTGCATACCAAAACCTAAAAGGAACAGAGCCATCTGGTTAATTGTGCACTATCTCAACATCACCCATGATGTTACCCGTTCATGTCATTTGGCACTAGTATAAATAATAGAAGGCTTTTAATATTTATCACTATTTCAAAATGGTAAACAGAAAAACATCAAGCTACTTGAATGTAGGAATGCTACTTGAGTGCTGGTACACAACACACATGGAATGGAATTTACTGAACATCCTTACAACGGTTCATCAATTGAGCAGAAGGTACGGATCAATTTAGTGGAAAAATAACAGCAACAAAGCATTGCAGACAGCATTAACACCCAGGTAACGTAGAAAACTGCTGTTTTAAACACTGAATGGAGCACTCAGTCCTATGGAAGCTGATGTCAGATAGTGAAACCTGTCCTTCTGTACTTCTAAAGTTATTTTTAAGGCCACTGAAAGAACACAATACACTGTTTCAGGGAATAACTCCAGTGCCAAAGCGGGTCTTCTGAAGAAAAAAAAAATGTTGCAGGAAACTATACAGAATTAGCTCAACACCTCCTTTCCCAGCAAAAACAACCACTCCAGGGGCACAACGGCTGCATTTCCAGAAAGCAGAGGCCAGAATAAAAGCAAGCAGTAGTCAGACACCCTGCCCATGCCGCAGGACCCCTACCAGGCAAGCTGCTCCACCATCCTCCTGCATCAAAACATAGGGGAAGAGAACTGTAATAGGTGTTAAACCCTGAATTATGGCCCCAAAAACTACTACGTAGGAAATACGTCCCCACAAACACCATATATTTAAAAGTAACCATGTAATACAAACAATTGCCTAAATGTTTATTATTATGGTTGATCAAATCAGAAGACATGCTGGCAATTTCCTTTACGTATCCACTGTACAATAGCTTTTTGGAGGAGCGTGGATGACGCATTTATTCCACAGTAGCTCTGCCTTGCCAGCTATCAAGTATTCTCAAGATGCTTTTGGAAAGATCCGTGCCACCAAGAAGCACACCTTGCCACCTTCATGTCCTTCACTACATATGGGTAAGGCACGTTATTACTAATGTGGATGTTTCCATAGGATTGCTCGTTATATCTTAAGGTTTAAAAGCATGAAACCACCTTTTCTTTTACTCCTCTATGTCACAGCGAACTCGCCCCTCCCTTGAAAAAGCAGCACACAAGAACTTCAGCAGTTTCAGAGCACAGTGTTTTAAACACCAGTTCAGGACCACTAGCAAATTAAGAATTTTCACATGCACTTTGAAGAACAGTTGCTGTATTTAGATTCTGAGCTTTGTTCCTCACGCAACTGGCTGAAAATGGTGCTCTACTTCGCAAGACATGCAAATGCAGTTTTGAGGGGAAAAAAAAGTCAGACATTTGCTAACAACAGCACGTACAGATCCTGCCCAACGAACATCACACAAATTAAGAAGAGGAAATTTGAAATGCTGGCACGGAAATTAAGTTATCAAAAAGAAACACAACATGATAAAACAAATTGCAGGGCAAATGCTGATCAGACACAGATATTAGCAAAACAATGCAACCCTTCCAGAGGAGAGTAAGCAGCTGTGCACTAAAATCTTCCACAAGTAATAGAACAGCTTAGGGAAGGCTTTCAACTTCTTGCAGTAGTCAAAAAAGCACTGTAACATTCCATAAGGAGTTGCATACACTCTTGTACCACTGTGAGCAAAAGGGAAATCCAAGACACATAAGACCACTCCAGGAGTATGTTTCAGTCACCTCACACCCTGGTGTCAGAGTTCAGGTCAGCTCTCGCCACCATTGTTTTTTCCTATGCAAAGTGTGTCTGCTTAGAGTTGGATATGCAGATTAGTACAGATACAAACCGATCAAGTACAGACAAGGGTGAAAACTTGATGATGCAGGATGATCTTGTATCAGATATGACCAAGTGATCAACCAGACCATTTTTCATGCTGTCAATAAGAAAGTCTCTTAAATCACATAAGTAGTCTGAGCATTTCTCACTCTCTTGAGCTTATGCTGCAATTTTCCCCAAAATTCACATCTCAGAACTGCATGAATCCATTATTGTAACTGATTATAGATACCAATGTCAGTGTAAGAAAACAGGATTTAATGGCATCATTCAAATGAAAATCAAGTAGGAAAACATTGCAGTGCACTTCAACCAAACCACCAAACTGTCACAAATGACACATCATATAAATACAAACAAGAGGTAGCTGGCAGCTATAGTTCCACTAATTCTAGAAGTGCCAAATTTGTAAAAAATAATAAGTATTAAAAAAAATTAAATTTCTCAATTGAAAGCAAAGAACATCTAGTTTATTGCTTTTAGAGGTTCTTTACATGTGAGACTGGCAAAGGCATATCAAACGAAGTTACCTGGCTGTTGATGGCTTTTGATTAAATTCACTTTTTTGAAAGAATAAAACCTTGAACGCAAATAGTCAACTTATTCCCACTGCTATATGTTCTCACCACAATAAACAAACACATTTTCCAAGAGGGATCTCATTTCCAACAGGACACTGCTAGCTTACTTTCTTATGAGAAATCAGTAACAGAACCCAAACCAACGATCTCAGCAGAAAAAAAAAAATATATATTGAAAACACAGACCAACATTTTTAAGAGGCAACAGGCATTCTAAGTAGAAGGACAGTGAGAAACACAACACATGAAAAGCAGATGGAGATAAGATAATCTGTGGTACGTGTGGGTTTTTTATTAAAGCTTCCAGAAGATTCTTTTTGTGTGTGTTTGAGAAGTGGCAAAGGTGGGACAAGAAAAAAAGGAAAGAAACATAAAAGAAAGAAAGATGCAAGAATGCATGAATCGAGGTAACAACTGCCAAAGCACGACAGAGACCTGAGAGACTTCAGAAGTGCGGTCTGAAAACTGCTCAGAGGTCAAGTAAGTCACTTGAAAGTTGTGCTCATTTCTCAAAAGATTCTGGAGGGGAGGCGTAGGGGGATCTGATAGATGAGATATTTGCTTTTGGTTTGAGGAGGGGAGGCTGTTTGGTTTTTTGTTTTTCTTTACATGCACAGTGCAAGTTTGTATAAAGAAGTGGTAGCAGAGATGACAGACGTTACTCTGCAGCCAAAGAAATACCTTGACCTCTAAAGTAAACTAAGCATACAAAATGTAAGAATAGAAGGTGCATGTAAAACCAGCAGCAATATTATGTTTGGCTCTCCATTACTTCTGCAAGTTACTGTACATATAATACATCACTGTTATAGAAATGGCACAGCCTCAGACACTTTCCACATTTTATTTACATTTTAAGACTAACTTTAATCTCAATCACATATCCATACATTTCCTTTGTTTCACTAAAACTTAAATGCATGGTTTATTAGAACAAAGACTGTAAACAAATATTTGCCATGTCCAATACATGTAACACACAGGAGCTGCTTAACAGAAATTAATCCCCCCATTTTATAAATACAGGTATCAAAACAATCCTGAACATACTTTGTGACACTACTAGTAGTCGGTACCCACACCCTTGCAAAATTAAACAAGATGAGCAACGGTATTCACTGTACCTGCTACTTTAAAACAAATTTTAACTGCAGCTCTTTTACTAAGCAAGATGGATAAAGCATGCCATTTATATTTTGCCTTCTCAAGAGATTATTTTCAGAAACATATATTATTCCACAGCAATCTGACACTTCCTGTCATGCTTTCATCTTGTAAAACCTGAATTCCAATTTTAGGCTATTCCAGGCTTATGCTTAAATGACAGTGCCTTGGTAAGAGAAAAAAATAATTGTGCTGCCTTTTTCTCCCATAGTGCCTGAAAACATATTGGGCATACATATATTATATATATTCTTACAAATGTCCAGGTCATGTATACCAGCTGAAATTCTTTTAATGTGTGGGTGTTTGCATTGTGAGATTTAATCAAGACATTAACATGAGTAGAAGGTTGTTGTTTTAAGACAGAAGTTTGAGAATCAGCTAAAATTAATTGTTGTAAGTTTGTCCTTCTGGAGGTTGTGGAAGCTTCATATTTTCTTTGGACATCATTAGACGTCTTAGCTCTTGAAGTACAACTTTAATGCTATAAGAATTTTGCCATTTTGCTAACACTGGTATGCTCCGTGCATCCACCTGCAAAGAGAAGAGAAAGTTGTAAGTTATAATGAAATAATAATTAAAAAAAAACCTATGTATGAATTACTGCTATTGACCTAATGCTTCTAAGAAAGAGTCAAAACATTCTCTGACAATTTCTCTGTGGCATAAAGTCCCCACTTTATGAACTGTGCTCATAACACAGTTTTTAGGAAAATAAACATACAGTTGCACAGATACAGATTCTGCAATAAAACCCATGCAGGTGGATCCCTCCACCTGTGCTGATATTAACATCAGTGAGAACAAAAAGGATGGGGTGAGTAGAGAAGAAGTCAGTAAATAGTTCACTGCTAAACTGGAACCATACCTCACAAAATTCAATTCTACCAATTTGTTTCAAATGACTCAAAAAAATCACCTTCATTAAGTATACATTAAATATATACACTTGGGTTTTTAAAGAGCTGAGGAAAACACTGACACACAAGTGTTTGCAAATACCTCTCTTAAGGAATATTTCCCTTGCTTCAAGTATCAGTTTGTGATTATTCTATACCGATATGTGGTGCTTCTGATATACCAAGTATCAGTACATATGCTAAGAAATAGCCTGAAATACTTGATTCATGATGTTGAGCCACTTATTAGTTCTTCACATTGTTCTTGCAGTAACTCATTTAATGGAGCTGTGAAGATTACTTACATGTGGACTTTCCCTATTCATTTATTAAACCTGTGAGATAACTTCCACAATCACAACACAACAGAGAGGTTTCAATAGGCAAGCACAAGTCAACAAATGAAAATCAGCCTGTTTTGGCAGCAGGTACGTCCTGTCCACTCAGGCTGCACAGAGCATCCTAAGAGCTTAGGGAGCCCAAAGCTGTGGATGGCAAAGGAGACCCAAGGGCAAGAATAGGCAACTGCACAATGCTGAGTTCCATTGCCACAGTAATGCAGATAGGACACGAGGCTATAAATGTGCTGAAAAGTCACCGATTTCTAATTTAGGCTGTATAAAGCATCATGAAGCTTCTTCTCTCCTTCTCATTAGAACAAAAAGCAAAAACAAAAAAACTTCACTGTCCTTAGAAAGAATTCTAGCAGAAGCATTTTCTTTCTAGATTGTTCAAGTTGAGGCTATTTTCAGAACACCAGAAGATGAGACTAAACCTTTTTGTAAGAGGAAACTGATGCCAAAGCTTAACAGCATGCTGGTGCAGGTAGCAATAAGAACTCAAGAAAATTCTCCCTCTCACTAGGCACTTTTTCCCCATAGAAGTGCTACTGTGTATCAGCATTTCAGATGAGCCGTGAAATGTTTGTAGGCCTTCTTTGTGATGTGAAGTGATAGAGGGCAGGATCCTTGATCCAATTCACAGCTCAGCACTTCTCTTTGTACAAAGAACGTTCTGCCTAGGGTCAGAGCTCCTTATACAGCCAGCACCGCTGCAAAAGACCTCACATCATCAAACCACAGTATAAAAGGCAGGAAGATTAATACATAATTTATAAGTGTTTGTAATAATTAAGAAAGGAGATCAAAAGGAAAGTTATCTTATGCATCAAGGTCATGGCAGTTTGAAGTAACCAATAAGTGTATGAGTTTACACAGGAAAGTTTTCAAAGTAACACTATAGTCCTAGAATCCTAGGAAGGCTTGGGTTGGAAGAGACCTTAAAGATCACCTACTTTTAACCCTAACATGGGTTAAAACTAGATCACCCTAAGATCACCCTAAAACTAGGTGATCTTTAACCCTAACCCCTGACACGGGCAGGGCTGCTACCCACTAGATCACCTGTCAGACCATCACGGTAATTTCTGGTCTCTTCTTCTGACACAAGTATTTGGTTTAGTGTGGTAGATAAAAGCAGCAAAATCTCAGTAACAGATGAAATGAATGCCAGGTCATATGTTCACTTTGCATTTTATTGCAGGTGATTAAGAAGTCCTTTTTCCCTACACATGTATACACACTTATCACTTGCTAATACTTCTCTGCAGCTTACCTACTATCCTCTTCTGTTCAGAGAAATACAACAAAATACGAGTACTCCCCGACTGCTCTGGTCTGTGCCCTTTGACAGACCTGCAATTTAAACAACTTCCATATTGGCCTGAAATACAACACCCTCAGTAGCTGAGGAGAAATCACATCAAAATCTCCCTGAAAACCAGTCATCTCCCCAAGAAAAACTACGGAAAAGAAGTAAAGGTAAATGAGGCCAAGGACCAGACAACAGCTGCAACAGAAATGCAGGAGAAATGCACACATTGGAGACTTGTGGTAATTATGCGGTAATCAACAACTGGTGGCTTTAGAAGACAACCAGTAAGCCAATGTGAGTAAGAAGAGAAAGGCAGGTTTAGCTTTCAGGTTTGAAAGGTTTAGGTTTGAAAGAGAAAACTTAGTATCTGTTCAGATAAGGACCAACTTAGCAAAAAGTAGATGGATAGCAGTTGTTCTGGGACTCCTCCAGTGAACATCTGCCTTCAGCCTTGCAGTTCTGCTCCCAAACTATCTTCCTTTTTCTTGATTCTCCACAACTTCACCTTTTTAGTCTATCTCAAGCATGCACTCAGCCTCAGTTGCAGCACTTAGTGATCAGTCATCACTGATGTTAAAGCAATGCAGTTCTACATACTAGCTGCGCTGGAATATGAGAAGGGATCACTCCAAAGTAAGCTTCTTCAGCTTTTCTTTTTGGCTTGGAATTTGTAATAGTAGCTCACAGACTGTAAACTCTGCCTTAAAGTTATGAATGCTTTCTGAGTAAAGACTGCTACAACATAATATTTTGTTGCTGTTTATCTCAAGGCTCTTTTTGCAAGTCACCGACTTACTGATGACATCTTACAGCAGTGAAGATTTTGGCTCAGGAATTGCACTGCAGAATGTATTTCCCATTTAGACAGTGTGCAGTAAATTCACTTTATGAAGAACAACGCTAAGATATTTGGAAGGCTGACACAAACTATGTAACATTCAAATCACACAAGAGCATCTAAGTAATATTGAAGGATGCATCTGTTATATATACGAGGAAGAAGTTTCTGGATGGCATAAAAGCTAATAGGGCTGAAAACTGCAATCTGAGGACTGTTTTTTTTCTGGGGTACACAACTGTAAATGTAACTTTAAAAAAAGGAGAAATTATGTACGTTATTTCACTAAATTACTGGAATCAAACCAAATAATTTTCCAAAATGCTGCCAAGTATTGGGTATTTATAATTTTCTCAGTAACTTTAGGAGAACTTAAAGCAGAAGCAAACTGCTTAGTTTACAATAAACACACTCAAAGCAGTAACTGGACAGCATTTGACGGAATTATAGTTGACAGAGGCCCAAGTAAGTTTATAAGTAACAAGGATTTCCAGCTGTAAGTTTTTGTGATGCAAATACTGCAAGACAGACTGCTAAAAAAACTCTCAGAGGCTCAAAAATTAGACATCTCCAAAAGACCATGTGAAAATAAATAGCATACCAGAACACAACCTGCATTTCATCAATACAGGATACAGAACTAAAAAAAAAAAAAAAAAAAAAAAAAAACCAACCAAAAACACTCCACAGCATTAAGAACAATAATTTAAATACAGTTGTACAACAATGACCATTAGCACAGAAAAGCATTTTGTCCAGCCATATGTAAGTACTCAGACTAGCTTTTCTGAAATTAGGACCCCAGTCCTGTTTGCAAACTCAGTAGCTCCACAGGCAAACTGAAAAGCAGAAAACCACATGCTAAAGCTTGCAAATAAGAAATGCAATTTCCAAGGGTGATTCAATGAACCTAAGTTAGGCCTTCTTATACAAAATACCCTTAAAGCAGCCCTCTCCTTTCCTACAATGTCTCTGAAGTTATGCTGCTGATGGAAAATTCACTCACAAGCAAAAGTTCCTTCCCAAAACAATCCAACTGGAAGTCAAAATATTCCAACACTCAGTAAGAATAAACTCAACACACATAACTGCACTTTAATGGAAAACACAGAAGCAGTTTAAAACTAGCTTTCTTACGCTAACATTAACTCCAGTACACATCCATCACTCCCCTCCACCTTTCACACTTAACTCAAAAGAAATTATTATCCTTGAAGCTCATGCTGGGGACTCTACCTCGAGCTATGGCATAATTATTTTGTATACTTTAACACTGCCAAAAATGTTTTGAGTATTACTATAATATTGTCATGGCAACACTTCTGGTGCTGTTTATCTTGGGTTTCTATTCTGCAAGTCATCAATATTTTTCATGACATCTACAAGCAACGTGATCAAAAGACAGCCATGAGTGAACAAAGAGGCTGCAGAAATACAGATAGCAGAGCTTCTTTGAAGACAAAACACTGTCATCTTCAATCATTCAAAGTATGCAGCAAAGCACTTATGATCTATTATATGAAAGAATCAGTGAGAGAGCAGCTTCAGAGAGACAAGGAAATAAAATAGGAAGCAGAAACATGAACTATTCCAAAGAAGCTGGAGCACGTTTTAGAAGAAAAGGAATATGAGCTTGTGGCTCAGGCAACAGAATAATACTTTCATCCATTAAACATACATACATTTATTCTGCTTTCCAGTATTTTGCAGCAAGCTGGAACATATGTGCACAGAACTACTGCAAAGAGACCTCTATTATGATCAGAATTGCTTTAGAATTTCTAAATAACACCTGGTTCTGAAAGAAAAAAAAAAACAACTTTCACTAACGTTTAAAAAGAAGCTTTAATGAAAAGCTATACAGCTTTTAGAGTATGCATATATTATCATCCATACTCACACTATAAACAAAAGTTTTTACTTAAACCCCTATTTTTGAAACGCATGCTTAGAAGATTGAAAATGAAAACCAAGATTTGTCTAGTTTTTTTGAATTTGGAACTAAGAAAATATAAAGTTATCCTACTCTTAGGAAGAGACCTTTGGGTCCACCTGACTCAACCCCAGCCAGAGCAAAGTGCCCTGGTGGCATATGAAAATCTCCAAGGAGGAGACCACAAAGCCTCTGGGCAGTCTGTGCCAGTGCTATCGCTCACACAGGGAAATGTCCCCTCATGTTTAGATAGAATGGCTTCTTATTCTTGCCCTTTCCATTAGAAAAGAATCTGTTCAGCACAAGCGAACTGCCTCTATATCTTGTACGCTCTTTGTGTATCACTCCTCCAGAAACGTGACATTTCTATCCACACAGAATACACCACAGATAAGTGGCTTAACCAAAAATGAAAAACTAAGTTGGAGCAAAGCCAAACTCAGCTCTCCGTCAGAATTCCAGTTCTGTGCTCTCAACTGTAAAACGTGCCTCCACTTTATCTGATACGTCTGGCACAATTTTAGTGAGAACAACGGCAAAACAAGTTAAAAACACAAGAAATCAAGACAAAGGGTACATCAAAAAATCACTTAGTGAGTTTTAAATTCGTTAGTGCTGCGAACAGTTTACGTTAGAAGTACAACATATTCCTACTGAAATCCACGAAACACGTACAGTTAAGCATCTGCACAGCAAATCCTTCATAATGTATTTTATCTGCTAGAACCACTGGGGGTAAGAATGAACTTTTGCTGCAAACGAATTAGAATCAGATTTTCCTATAGTAACGACTGAATTTTATCAGTGCTTTTAAAACCACCCATCAAACTTCCGGTCCCAATATTCAGCCCCTTTCTCATCAGACTGAGGGAGTCCAGACTTCTCCAAACACAAGCTCCAAGCAGATGGGCTCAGTAAACACAAGCTTTTAGGTTCTGCAGGCCTGAAATTTTGCTTCTGGAAACCAGCAGCTATATTCTCAGGCATGCACAGATGAATTAATGACAACATACTTCTTCACTGATTCAGAACAATTCACGTTACAAGGGGGACGTATGAAAATAATATTATAAACATACCAAAAGCTCTACTGCATTCCAGATTGGCAGCTTTGGCTGGTCACAACCTCTTAATAAATACAAATACTGAGATTATAAGCTACAGCTGGAATAAAGAGCAACAGCTGGTTTGTAGACAGCAATTTTAATAAGATCTTCAGATAGAGTTGGGTTGTTGACTATGCAGGAAGAAATTTCAAATCCCCTTTAAACTATTGCTGAGGTGTTAGTTCACTGGCTTTGGATGATCAGTATACTTTTAAGACTCACAACAGCTCAAACACACTGCTAAGAATGTAATTCACTGCAAATGGATCTTTAATATGAAAGTGGTTACTACCTATATTAAAAGACTTTAAGACTGAAGCCTAAAAATAATCTCAGATCTGAATAAATCCACTATAAAGAAAATAGGCATTTAAACACATCAGTTCATCTACAGTACGATTCAGGCAGAAACATTTCCATTTGTAATTAATGGAAATATCAGATAAAGTTTGGATACTAAAACAAACTTTACTAACTAAACAAAATATGGTCTTTAGTACAGCATTCCTGTTAGGATAGAATCTAATGTCATTTTTGTAAGAGCAATCCATGGAAAATATATGGCTTAAACATTTTTTTTTCCTGTGCAAAATTAAAACCTTTGATTTTATTTCAGAGAAACAAGAGTTTCAGTATTATAAATAATGCCTCTCTCACTAACAAGCCACTGAGAGCCACTAAAATACTGTAAACACCTTAAGATTTAAATGTGTGCAACAGGCAACCAAAATTTCATTTAAACCAAGTATTTCATACTGTACAATTTAAAATAGGAAAACTCCTTCCAACATGCATAATCCTCATCTGGGATATAAATAGTTTATAGTACAGATTAACAATATTGTTGGTCTTACCATTTCAACTTACCATTCCATTGGAATTATTTATTCCATTCATATTAATTTTAGTTACAAATCTAACTGTAGGAGGTGCTTCTGGATATTTAGGTCCACACTCTACTTTCAGACTGTATATTCTGTTTTCATAGTTTGTCTAGAAAGCAAAAAGACAGACTAATGCATCTTACTGAAAGCTGAATATTCAGAAAATAACAAAAAGCAAAGGCAAGAGGAATAAAGACAAAGAAATACAAAATAATTAAATTTATTATGATTATGTACTCCTTGATAGTATTGGATTAGTAACTGATATCCCACTGTTTTGGTTATGTTGGTTAGCTGATGAGTTTCTATAAATTATACTACTTATTGACAGTACCATAAGAAAGATTTTAACAGAATTTTTTTTTAATTCACATTTACTCCATTTACATTGCCAAAGCACTTTTAGCACAGCAGGGAGCTAAGGGAAGAAAATAATCTTTTGAGAAAACAAAAAGGGAACAGGGAAAGATAAAGGTGAGAATAACCAAACAAAAAAGAAGATGAAAAATAAAAATACATATTCTAGAAGTAAGTAGCACTCCAGAAAATTTCTAAGACTCCCATTGCTGAGAATTTTTAAGCAAGTAAATATTTCAGAGAGGAATGAAATCAAGAAATGGCCCTTTAAAGATTGGTTTACCAAAGCATTTATTAATTTCAGGCAGTGCAATTAGGTGACAGCACCTTTGCAGAAGACACCTCTCCAAAACGACTGTGGAAGAGTTCATTAACAGTTCATTCTTACTTGTTTCTAAGTATATCTTGAGAAAATCCAATCAAAAATAAACAATTCTAACTTTTTTTTTCTTGTGAAGTAGGACATGCATGATAAAAAGCATCAGCATCTCCACTGGTCACTGATGCACAAGTGCCTGCACTCCAAAAGGAATATAAACCCAGCTCCTACACAACGCCTACTGCTAATATGAACCTGCAGCAAAAAGATGCTGCCAAACTTTCAGAAAGTACCATCTGCAAGCTGTTCTGCATCAGCCAGCTGTCACTCACTCCAAGTAGAAGAATCAACTTCAATGTCTAATCGTCAAAAGTTCACTTTGTGTCCAAGTAAATGGCAGCCACATGAAGGATCCTAACCATGTCCTGTAATTTCAAGAAGCTACAGATAAACCAACAACTGGGTCAGAAAGAAACAAAAAGGAAGCAGGATACCTTTCTACAAAAAAAATAAAAATAAATTTAAAAAAAGATTTTCTACAGTTATTACCCACTACAAGCAGGAAGCCCAAAAAACTAATCTTGTCCTGCTACAGATAATATATGTGCTACCACGTTTCAGAGAAGAATGCTGTCAGTTGTGGAAACAGGCCAAAATGTACATCCATTACTCACAACTCTGAAAATTCTTGAGAATGGCACTCATTCACATTCCCTCATTCCAATCCAGGCAGCTTTTCAATTTTGCTGTGCTTTTCCAGTTGATGCTTAACTGTAAGTTAAATGTCCATGACCAGCTCCCCCAAGAGTCTCAAAAGCATTTTTCCATGGTCAGAAAAATGTTTCCTTTCATTCAAAACAAATTTCTCCTCCCCTTTCCTTGTTGGTTCACCTTGCAAATCAAGTAAGAAAACATTGATAAGCAATTCCTTGCACAGCTCCAGAGACTGGTATATGAAGAACTTCATGCCGTGGGAAGTATTAGCAACTTTCCCTGTGCTCAGCCAAGCTGCACACTCTCTACCTAACTCAACCAATTCCAAAAACACCCATCTTCTACAAACACCAAAACTGGATGCGCAGCTCTTTTCATTGAGGTACCATCCTGGTTTGAGAGCTGGTGACTTTTACTATCCGTGGTCTCCACATACTGAAATTCTTTCTACTCTAAGCAAGACTGCAAGTCTGTAACATGGTCCAGAATATTACTTGCTTGCACTCTTTTACATAGAAAGTCAGAAAGAAAAAAAAATAAACAATATAATTTGACTAGAATGTAAACTGCATCTCAGAGGTTTGTTCTGTTTTTAGTAAAATCCTTTAGCCTCCTACATAATAATCACTTCCTTCAAAGGTGCATTAAGAATCTGCTTTAGGTGAAACCAGAAATCAGCCAGACAGTTCTGGAAACTATAACAAATTTTCTTCTGAACAGATTTGAATACTGTGACTCCACACAACCCAGTATCCAGGCATACCCATATTACGTTTGTATTTTAAATTGGTCCTGTCTCAAACATATCCAAGCCTCAGGAGTTCCATACAATTATGCAGATATTCTAAACAGACTGCTGCATGCTACAGCTAATTGACTTCCAAAAGGAGCTTGAATTACACTGAATGTAACTCTGGAACTCATTATCTTCACTGAGGTCAAATTCTGATCTCAGTTCTTGTCTTGGATAAGTCAATAAGCCCTCCAGCACCAAAGGAGGCACAAGACAGTATACTCGTGTTAGCAGTGAAAGATGTGCTAACTTAGAGCTACTGGAAGTAAACTCATTTAAAGTCCCAAATGGTGATCCCTTGTATCATATTAACTCATTAGCAAGCTTGCACAAAAGTTACATGTTAGGTGAAGATGTGTCCACTCATACCAGGTAAGGCTGATACTCATATCAGGGATGATCACATCTCTTGCAGGCTTTCAGAAAAGATGATATTTCATAGAAATTAAAAGGTCAGAAGGGTTTGATTTTTTCGTATTATTATTTATAAACTTTATCCTATTAGAAGTAACTAACAACTGCTTGTTCTTTAGGACCGATTCAAGAAGACTGCATAAATTGCAATAGTAAAAGACTATCTGATAAATCTTTGCTACAGAACTAAAACTGCTAGGCACAGATTTGAACCTTGGAAAGAAATTTACCCTGTTTACTGCATTGTCACTGTACATTTATGGGCAGTAATGATGGAAATACTAAGTATATTTCTAACTCTGTAGAAAGTGTAAAAACACAACTGACTTAAACAGTTGCAGAAACATGTACTAGACTGGAGGCTGGACTGAAAACACTAACATGCCAGAAAATGATGACTTCTAATGTGAATATACAGTATTTCAACTACAACTACAACCTTCAATGAATTTTACACCACCTTTCAACTAATTCCCTTACAATGTAGGGAGTAACCTTTTCCAGTTGGCATTTTGTAGTGCTTGCAACATTTTATTGTCACGCTTACCCTCGGTGGCCCAATAATCATGCCTGTCCACCTGGTGAGTGTCATATCTTCATCATCTTCAAGGCCCCAGCTTACTGTACCATCACCTACTCCCTTCTGCCCTTCTTCAAGTTCTTCCAACAAGCGAAAATTACGAGGTACTTTAACTACAGAAAAAATGGAAGAATGTAGTTAATACTGGTCACATCAACAAAAAGATAAACGACTTCATTGCTTCTATATGGCATGCTCTGGCAATGACTGAATGTATTTTCAAAGCATAAGGAACATTTCCTGTCTGAATTTAGTTAGCACTCAAGTTATTCTGAAGCAAGTAAACACTTCTCCAGAAGCCATGTTAGCAACACAAACTATGTAAGAGAAAATAAGAGATTTCTGCTCTGTTTGCTTTGGCTTAATTCAGATTCTCCTATTTCTCTAGCACAGTACTGTTTAAAGCCAAAGCGTTTCCAAATCAATTAATTGAAATCAGGTTCTACTCAAGTGTAATTCTAATTAAATCAATATTGCAAATTCTTCGCAAAAATAATTAAAGAGTGCAACACTTAACACAATGACATCAAAATATGTAAACTGTAGAAGAAAGACTGAAACATTTTCAAATTATTTGATTTGATTAAAAAAATAATAATCAATGAAACAGATACTTACAGATACAAAGAAACAGATACTTAAACAGATACTAAAAAACTACAAATCAAGTCCCATTTAACCCAGTGATTATTATTCCCAACTAACAGAGGAAAAAGAATAAGCAGCATAAAAACACTGATTAAGTTGCTGAAGAGAGTTAATGATGTATTCACAACAGAAAATAAAAATGTACTGTCTCTACAGAAAGCCAAGTAATATTCACTTAGCTGAACTATAATTACTGGATTTATGATGATATGTGGGGACAGACAGATATTGATAGATATTAAACAAGTGGAATTGCTTTATATCTCAAAGTAAAATTATATTTCAGTATGACAGTAGGGAACTAGGAATGTTAATGCTTGCACATGCCCTCACAGTATACTTTCATTTTCAAATGCACAGTGATGAGATTGCAATTATTACAACTTCAGTTTTCTTTCAATAAATACTATTAACTATATTTTTACCTACAGCTGATAGATTTCCTAAAAGCTACTTTAGCTATAGTGTTTCCAATGCTTTTTGTTTGTTTGTTTGTTTTCCCATCTGTTTCGTACCTGTTTTTCACTAGGGAACCTGTTTTGCAACCAAGAGGGACCTCAACAAACTCGAAAGGCAGCCCATGTGAACCTGATGAGGTTCAACACAGCAAAGTGCAAAGTTTTGCACTTGGGTTGGAGGAATCCCAGGCATCCATACAGACCGAAAGGAGAGATCTCTGAGAGCAGCCCTGCAGAGAAGGACCTGAGGGTCCTGACGGATGAAAAACTAAACACGAGCCAGCAATGTGCTCTTGCTGCTCAGAAGGCCAATGGTATCCTGGGCTCCATCAGAAGAGGGGTGGCCAGCAGGGACAAGGAGGTGATTGTCCTTCTCTACTCTGCCTTCATGAGGCCCCATCTGGAATACCGTGTCCAGGCCTGAGGCCCCAGTACAGGAAAGATGTGGAGCTGTTGAAGAGGATCCAGAAGAGGACCACAAAGATGATCAGAGGGCTGGAGCACCTCCTCTACAAAGACAGGCTGAGGGAGCTGGGCTTTTCAACTTGGAGAAGAGAAGGCCATGAGGTGACTTCATTGCAACCTTCCAGTATTTAAAAAGGGATTATAAACAGGAGGAGAATCAACTTTTTACAAGGGTAGACAGTCACAGGACAAGGGGAAATGGTTTTAAGTTGAAGAAAGGAAGGTTTAGATTGCATGTCAGGGGGAAGTTCTTTACTATGAGTGGTGAGGTGCTGGAACAGGCTGCCCAGAGAGGCTCTGGATGCCCCGTCCCTGGATATTCAAGGCCAGGTTGGGCCCAGATGGATGGGGCCCAGAGCAGCCTGGTACCACACCTGGAGGTTGGTGGGCCTGCCTGTGACAGGGGGGTTGGGACTTGGAAGAGATCCCAAGGATCAAGAACTCAAGGTATTCTATGATTTCACTGGAAAAAATAAGGTCCATTATATAACTAACATAAAAACTGAGCGTACACAAAGTTCTTAACAAGAAGTGTATACTATATAGCTTGAAAAAGTGAAAGAAAACTGGTTTTCATTCGTTAGTCACTGAGATTTCAGGTTTGAAACTACCCTACTCTGCATTGCCAATGGTCTGTCCAAAGAATTAAGGCCAAAATGTATAATATGTTATTTAATTAATACTGACATGGAACAGCACAGACAAGCATATCCTTCAGCAACTATCTAAATAGCTTCCCTTGCATAAATATGGTTTCCTTTAAATTGTGTTCAGAAAACGTTCTAAACATTTTTCATCAAAACAGGCCAGCAAGCATCTCCTAAAAGTTACACAAATACCCAATTTCTCCAAATTCCCAGGAAAAGGCAAAAGGTATAGAAGGACAGCGTAAGAAAATTAAGTCGCTCATGTATAGCCTCACCTTCCTTCTGTCTTTGATATTACTGCTTCTGTAAGCTACATAATTAGCTATTTTAGGTTGTTAACTGAGCATAAAATTATACATTTTGGTTAGTTTCCTGAAGGCTTGACAAAATGATCCAGCTCACAGGGATCTCAGTTAAGCAGCAGCAAACATTCAGACGTAGAACTCCACTTCAGTGGAGCTCAGCTACTCTGGAAACTTCTTTTCCCAGGTAAGACTGCACATACAATTACCTGAAAGTACTAGCACTATAGGAATCAAGGAGCAGATAATTTCTCTGTTCTTCAGTAGAGATCCTTTCAAAAAGCTTCTCTGAAATTCATATGTCCATTCTTCTGGTCCCATCGTGACCTGACAAACTTACAGTAGATCAATGTTTTGCAGCATGTGACTTCCACGGCCAGGCTGGAAGAGTCTCTGAGCAACCTGATCTATCCGCAGGTGTTGCTGTTCATTTGCATGAAAAGTTTTTGATGGGCACATGGAGCCTCACAAAGCAAAGCCTCGTGCCTCACACGTTCTTTTCCCAAATAAAACTGTGGACTTGATTTATCTTATACTTCTCCAATCTTTATCATAGAATCATAGAATGGCCCAGGTTGAAAAGGACCACAATGATCACCTCATTTCAACCCCCCTGCTATGTGCAGGGTCACCAACCACCAGACCAGGCTGCCCAGAGCCACATCCAGCCTGGCCTTGAATGCCTCCAGGGATGGAGCATCCACAGCCTCCTTGGGCAACCTGTTCCAGTGTGTCACCACCCTCTGGGTGAAAAACTTCCTCCTAACATCTAACCTAAACCTCCCTTGTCTTAGTTTAAAACCATTCCCCCTTGTCCTATCACCATCCACCCTCATAAGCAGCCGCTCCCCTTTATCATTATGCTTCTTACAATCATTATCATATGCTTCTCCAGTGCCTTAAATCCATTTCTCAGAAGCCCCGCCCTGATCACAAAACTCCTGAGTTGCGGATTATCTCTGGAAAAAGAGCATATAATCAACCAAATGGGCCTTAACATTTTTTCTGCTCACCTGCTGTTGCCTTCCCATGCAGCTGAGCTCAGCTGCTCACTGCCAGTAGAGGTCCCCCCTCCCACTCTTGCACTGATTGGACTCCTCAATTAGCTGCACTGGCACACTCATTTAGCAAAAAGCTATTCTTCCTGTAATAAAACCAAATCCACCCAGTTAATCAACTGAATTGACTCAGGAAGGAAAATAACAGGTGCCTTCCTTTGCAAAGCCATGGGTGCGGGGATAAGCAGACTGGCAAACTGAGCTTCACATACAAGACCACAGGAAATGACAGGTTTCTAGAAAATAAAGCCTTGGGACTGTCGTGTTTATTGCATCTTTTTTCACTCAGTCGTCTCTGCTCACTGGTTCTCCCTTCTACCCACAGGGAGTGACAGGCTCCCCGCACCAACCGCCTAGCACCATCAGTGCTACAAGCAGGCAGCAAACACTGCTCTGCAGTTAAATAAGCGTCAAAATGTCTACTGGGAAAATGTACAAAAAACCATTGCCACCTACTGAGATTCCAACTCATTTAAAAACCTCCTAGAAAAAGATGTTACAAGTTAATTGAAACTAGAGCAAAAATTTGCTTCCTTTCAGAATATTATTCAGTTCTACAACATCTGGGTTGGAGATACAAGAAATGATTTTTTACATGAAATATTGGGTTTGTTTTTAGTAAGAACACTTCTATATTTAAGGTACCTGGTTCACATCCACAGACAAATTTTATTCCTCTATTTCATTTTGTTCATAGGAAGTGCAGAAAATCATTTTCTTATGCAATCCTGTATTTAAGAATCGGAGAACAACCCCTTGCCCATATTTCCAAAGAAATGCTCTGATTTATCAATTGATACTGGAGTGGCAGAGCTGGGCAGCAACCCAGTCATGAATGTTTGATGGCTAGGGGCAGCACAGCTATTTGTATGTGAAAATACAGCTGGATTCATCACGATTACAAATAAAACAAAAGCAACCTCCCCCGCCTGCTTTTCAGTTCATCTTCAAAGCTTAACTCGCTGCAGATTTTACTGACAAGTACATCCTGACCCTCCAACACTGTACACATAAACTGTCAAGCTGCATTTACCAAGTTTTCACAGAGCTGAAGGAAACACTTCACTTAAAAACAAACAAAACACACACACACACACAATAACACTCATGGTCATACGTACCAATAGTTTAATCATGAAACTAGACTACAGAAGCTGATGCCTATTGGAAATTTGTGGAACTAACAATGAAGTTAAATACCTTTGAACAATGAAAAAAGACCAAGTAGCAGAACTAGTGAATACAAAGACAGCCACAAAGTAATGCCTCCTATTTTATGATTTTGGCAATACAAAAGTAGAGGTTGAACCTTCCTGCCAATATCCCATTACATGTTGTTGCTGTGTGACAGATGGCAGCAGAGGAGTAGTCTGAGAGTGGAGTCTGAAGGAAATGTGTACAGAGCACAAGTATGGGACTGAATTCCTCCATGAGGAAAAAATGGCACCCACTGACACTCGTCAACACTTGCTGAATGTTTATGGAGACCAAACAGTGGATGTTGGCACAGTGATGTGGTGGGTGGTGCATTTCAGCAGTGGTGACAACGATGTGAAAGACAAGCCATGTTCCAGGCAGTCATGAAGATTTTTATGAGCGTGGCATGCAGGCTCCTGTTTATCAAGAGTGAAAATGCACAGCTAATGCTGGTGACCACGATAAAAAATAGTGTTTCGTAGCTGAGAATTTGCTCTATCAAACAGTGTTATAGTGCACTTTGCATGTGTTGTAGTTTCCATGGAAATAAATAGGAGAAATTACTTTTGGAGAGACTTGCATAAATATTAAGGAAAGTCTACTTCCATGCATGAGTTACTCTTGTAACTGGGGGAACAAATTAAAAAAAAAAAAAAAAAAAAAAAAAAAACCTTCTTTTTATGCTCTAACCAAAAGCTACACAATCTGGAAAAAAAAAAAAAAAAAGTCAGAAAAAAGGAATCCTCAGCACCCTTTAGCAGGACCAGTAACATTTACTGCTGCAATAAAAGAGGAAAGGCTGGAAAAACATGTTGCTGCTGCTGTATCAAGACACAGTTTCACAGCTGCTAATGCCAGATCACCTACTGGTATAGATTAATAAGCATTAAAAAAGACACAAAACTGCACTTCAGTCAAGTTTGACAGCACAGACTGGTTACATTAAATCACATTTTTTAATAACTCATGCTGACAGACTCCTTTCGTGGTCATATAAATCAGTTTAAACGTAAGTGGGCTGTGTTGATACAACCGTGTCCATAGAAACATATTTTTAATTGCTTTAAAAATGCATTTAAACTGCTTTAATTGAACATTTTGTTTTAAAACCGTGAAATATGAAATCCTTCAGCGCTTCCTGTGAAATTTCAATTATATTGCTTAATTTCTTGGATACTTACAAGAATAAGTATGTTCTGGATGTCACTGAGCAGCTGTCTGTTATTTTTCTCTATGTGCAGCTGAAGGTAAATTATGCATCTCTGCTGTTTCACTCCAAAGAGAAGTGATTTTAAAAACTGAAGACAACACACTCTTGATTAAGGAACTAACTTAACAAAACAGAATGCACAAAACTGAAAAATAAATCCCAGAATATGCAATTGTACCTGGGAGCCCAAACTCCCTGCACGTCTCTTGGGACCAGCCGCGCAACAGACAGGAGGCTGACGATGTGCACTCCCCTCTTCTCCTTGGCCCCTACAGAGTGGCACTATGAGCTTAATTTTTCATAGCCTGACACAGAGCCTTATGTGTGAGACTGTCTATTATACTGAAAATCAGTAATTATACATTAGCACAGCCAGGATTCTGTTCGGGATGTTATTCTATTCGATTGATGCAGCCACATCAGGAAAACTGCAACATTAACAGTTTTGAATGTATGGGATGTCTGCAGCCCACTGACTTCCAGCTAACAAAAACTACAGAACATGTAGAACTTAGTAATAAAAAAAAAAAAAAAAAAAAAAAAAACCCACTCAAATTCCATTTAACAGCTTCGGGCAGGCAAAAAAATAGCTATCTGACATCCCAGGAGACAGGACAAGTGTCAGCTTTGCAAATCTTAACCTGTATTATAATTTCTCCTGAGGCACAGAGAAAAAATAAAAAAACTATGAAGAGAAACACAGAGAAAACAACAGGCACCTTTCATGTACCTTTCAACCTGAGTGATTCATAAGAAGTCTTACTCAGAAGGGAAGACAGATGAAAGCTGAAATATCGTACTGGCAAAAGCTAAAAAGAATCGCAACAACCAAACCCCTAGGTAGAAGAAAATGGGTGATGTACAAATAAAAAAAGAGAGGAAAGAAGCCTGTGTGTATGTAAAGTGCTAACCTTCTACTCTGGCTGCAAAACACAGCCTTGTGCAAATAAATTTTGTAGGACATACGCTTCTCTGAAAAAAAAAAAAAAAAACCCACACACACACATTAAAAAAACCAACATGACCTATACTTTTGTTTGCCTGTTATCACATCACACTCTTGTGCTAAGTTAAATATTCAGTGAATAAAAAAAAAAAAAAAGGTTGACTTGCTACTGGAATCTAATATCAAGAAGTATCTCCAAGCGTTAAGTTAATTACATTGTAATTATTATCAGAAGTCAGTCACAGTAATCTGGGTCCAAAACCCAAAAGTATAAGATGCATATTAATTAAGGTAGGCATTGCTACCACTCTCAGTGGAACGCAGCAATTCCATAATGAACTTCTTTTTTTTTTTTTTTTTAATTAGGAATACAACTACACACGTAACAGAAGCTCTGATTCCACCAGGTGATGAACATGATTATTGCTCAAAGCAAACATCCAAGCTCGATGAAAAGCAGTGTTTTGCTTTCCAGTAGCTATGAAAGCCTCCAATTGCTGCTCTGGAACTCTGTCCGGGAACCAACACAACCAACTCAAAATCCCATATACCAACACTGTACATAAAGAGGCATTTACCATACGCTATTTTTCTCTATTTTCCTTTAGCTTGTACATCTCCAACACCATTCATGCAACAGAACATTCTGCATTAACAGTTCTGAGTTTAAATGGTGAAATGAAAGCATTCAGCAACAGCATGGACGATATGAACTGATCAGGATGGTACATAAGCCACTAAGTCATTCTAGCACGTATGGATGAAACATCCATACAATGCAAGTATATTTTCCACAACGAGGATCCAGCCATCACTGATTTTATCAAATAAAAGCAAACAGCTGCCTTCATGTCAGTAACAATGGCATGACAAAAGGAATTATTGAAGTCACATAGCATAAACAACAGCAACAACAAAAATCAACGGGAAACAGAGAGCTATTAAGCGCTCCGCGCTTCCAAAATGAGTCACAGGCAACCCCTCAAAACAGCAGCAATCCTGAGTGCTTCTTCTCCACCTTGCTGAAGTCTCAAGGATGCACTGTAACAGACCAATTTACCAGCATCTCATCACCATTGTCTGCAAGGGGCTTATCTATAAATGACAGGCACTTCGATCTGCCAGCTCATCAAGACTAACACAGCTAAGATTACCTGTGGAAAGCATTTAGAAACACAGACTTAAAGAAACAAACAAGAAAGTTTGACTTCAAAAATCAAAACGAAGAGAAATGTAGCAGGTAAACTTGTACTGCTTTTGTACTACAAAGATGTACACTGACATGTATAGAGCAAATGGCCATCTATTTGATGTTGTTTAGGAATGCTTTTCCTAAGTTACAGCCAGTCACGTTACAATGTTAAACAATAGAAAAGGGCCATCTTACAAGCATCAGCTACAGAAATTGCCCATACCCAGCACAACTGATACATGAACAATCCATTTTCTTAACAGGACAAATTAAAGACATACAAAAACACAATGATGCATACCACTCCATAAGAACTCTGTAGCTGGTTAACTTCCTTTGCCTTTTATAATAATTAAAATCTGTAAAAACTTGAAAACATTTAGGCTGGGAAATTTCAAGGAGGAGGTACGAAAGGAACTCACTGAAATTGCTCAGAAGAGTAAGCTCTAGTACGCATTTCACCAATTGTTTTGCTTTGTTTTTCCTCCTATGAAAACACTTCACTTAGCAAACATTTCCCAGAAGAAGCCAATAAACAAAGCAGAGAGAAAGCTATAAACCATCTCAAAACCTATGCTTTGGATGAAGCTATCTAAAGCAATATTTACCTTAAGAATTACATTGGTAGTGCTTTTTATTTATTTATTTCAATGGAGAAGAAAAAGCTCGGAGGTGACCTGAGAGCAGCCTTTCAGTATCTAAAGAGGCACAATAGGAAAGAAGGGGACAGACTCTTTAGCAGGGTCTGTAGTGGCAGAACATGGGGAAATGGCTTCAAAGCTCAAAGAGGGAAGATCTGGGTTAGATACAAGGAAAAACCTTTTACAGTGAGGGTGGTGAGGCACCAGCACAGGTTGCCCAGAGTTGTGGTGGATGCCCTATCCCTGGAGGCTTTCAAAGCAAGGCTGAACCAGGCCCTGGGCAACCTGAGGTAGCTGCAGATGTCTCTCTTCACTGCAGGGGAGTTGGACTAGATGGCCTTCAAAGGTCCCTTCCAACTCTAAGAATCCTATGATTCTATTCTATGAAATTTTACATTGCTGGTGTCTTAACAGACACAAACTAAAGTTGCACAAGAATTTCTTTTTTTCCACAAAGCTATAGTGATTCTCTGGGAAGTTAACAGTAAGAAGGCAGGTAACGAGAAATCATGTTTGTACAACAGAAGCCTCAGCCATTTATTGCAACAAAGCACTCATATCTGGGCCGTGGGCAAAAGGGTCTAGAAGGTCACAGGCCTATTTATGTCTTTCATGTGATGCACAGACCCTGGTGTTTAGAAATAAAGAGTCATTTCACTGATGATAGATGTATAAAAGCAGAATTTTCCCCTTTCAGTTCCATAACATTAAGATTATTAATTACCTGCTAACAGTAATGATAAAAAATGATAAATTCTAAACAGAACCAAGTAGGTATGTTCACCTATTTGTGTTTTTTTTTTTGTTTTGTTTTGTTTTGGTAGTGATTCTAGTTGGACTGTGTTAAAATTGGCATTGAATACCATTGAACTCCAGCTCATGCTTTGGCATCAGTTGCAAGATGCAGCAAAACAGGTCTTCAAAGTAAAACAGAACTTACTTTACACTTGCTTGTTATGGGGCAGGCAGACTACTAAGAGAGAGAAGGTAACTCAGAAGTACAGCCATTCGCTCCCACTTCCAAGGCTGAGCCTACCTCACATCTGTCAGAATCCAATCGCTTATTTACCTTTCACATGCATTATCCCAGCTGCACTCAAAAATCCAGAATACAGTATACACCAAGAACAGTGATGGACATCCTCACAAGAAAGGAGAGGTGGTAACGTAAGTTCACTTTACCAGGACCCAGTTCATATTCCATTAAAAAAGCAGTAGGAAGTGTATTTAGACATCAGAAAAATCATAACAAAGCTTTCAATATATGAACATTAATGAAGTTTACTTAACATAGGAGTTGAGAGGGAAGGAAATAAGTTTTACATTAGTTTTTGGGACTTCATAAACATATCTGATTAACCACAAATCTTGATGCTGGAATAAGAAATCTCAGCACATTGAACTACAGAAGCAGCATCATTTATTCAGTATGTTTCAGTTGCTACCGGTTTCACAGTAAGAATGATGAGGCCTTGGAACTGACTTCTCCGGCATAGTGAGCATTGAAATGTGTAAATATGTAACAAAAAGTCTGTACAATTTTAGGTTTTATTGATTATGGTTTGAAGTGTGAGAAATCACTAGCAGAACACACATCTCCATTACCAACGCATCTTCACCTCCGCTGTCCTCTCCTCTTTTCTTAGCCTGCCTCTTAGGTAACCAGAAGTGAGCTATCTACTCCTGATAATTTTGAATTCTACTGATTCTGTTCAATAATTCACCTGATAACTTACTCAAAGCAGCTTCAAGGTCAGGACCCTTACTGTGACGGTCACCATCCACCAGGAAAATATTACCTGTTTAGTTTTTATTGACTTCTACAGTTCTCTACTCCTCCCAGCCACCCCCTCCTCCTTACTCACCTTTCTCAGAAGAGCTGCAGGCAAGAGAGAGGCAAGGCAGCCATCAGCTGCCTGATTCATCACAGACGCTTCACCTCTGACCAGCATCTGGTGAGAAGTCATTTCTCAGTAATCCCAGTAAGTTTTCCCATTCTGCACCATTTCACTTTATCAGGGTTCGCTCCTCAATGAAACCTCTATTCCCCATTTCCTTGGGGACTAACTTCAGAATGAACTTCAGTGTCCTGATCATTTTACAAAGCAACCATACCCTGAATTTCTTAAAGTTGTGCAAGGCTAAGAGCGATCACACGTACATCAGCAAGCAGGAACACACAAATAGGTAAGGCTAGATACACTCACACTCAGAATATAGTCCAGATTTGAGAAATTCTAACACAACTCAACTTTTTAGAACGGTTAGAACAGTTTAGAACTTGTTAGAACGGTTGTAGCAACCGTTAAGAGTTTGTTTCAGCCTATCTTTGCATTTTTATATAGCTATGACCACCATGAATACAGTTGCTGGCATGCAATTGCTAATACTGTCCACGAACACTGATGAAGAGGATTGTTCCACTTCACATACATTTACTTTCAGACTACAGAACTGGGCACAAACAAGCTCTTTGGTGCATAAATAAATAACCCCAAACCTCGAGATTTCACACCACAGGTTTTAACTGATTAAAATATCTCAAAAAAAAAGTTATTACAACAATAGAAAATTAGAATACACTTGACTAGATTGCAGTCCTACATAGAAACTGATGTAAACTGCTTAACAGTCATCTATTTTACAAATTTGCATCAACATCAGTGGTATAAACCTATCAATTTAGAAGATACCTAAACGCAACTTTCTGTGCCAAAAAACACCACTGTGAACTCAGAGCTTCGTTGCATCCAATACTGCATGTCCACTTGTGCCTAACTGTAACAAAAGCACACCAGAATGAAACAGTTACGTTACTGCAGGAGCTCACCTATTGCCACAGTCAGGTGTGTTTTGGACAAAGGTGGAAAACCATAGGTCACTTAGGATTTTAAAATTAACTCTGGAGAGGCAACTACTGAATGAAATGCAATGATTCAATTATCATAGAATGGCCTGAGTTGAAAAGGACCATAATGATCATCTAGTTTCAATCCCCCTGCTATGTGCAGGGTCCCACAGGTTTTAGCGTGTGACATAGTAGGATTATGAAAAATGAGACACTGTGATGCTGATCAAATTAAAGATTTTATTGCTATTCCAATTTTGTACCAAACAACCCATGACAGGAAGCTAGAAAAGAGCATTTAAAACAATACCCATCATTTTAAAACCCATCAGCAATATTAATTCCTGATTATTTAGTCTGTGGGATGAAGATTTTATCAAAGAAATGTTCCCCATTTCTCTCTTCAGAAGTTCAAATAATAAATAAGTTAATTAAAAAACACCCCTGCTTAGTACAAGTAAGCTCACTATTCAAAATGTTAAGCTATATAAAGGTACAAAAGACTAAATTAGAGTTACAACAGCAAAGAGGCTCAATTTTTCAAACTTCCATCTTAAAGCTAAGCTTACGTCGGCAGAGAGGAAAAAGGATTTCAAATACATACTTTTACAGCTATCTTTTCAAGGAAAGATGGCATAAAAATCATTGCAGACTAGAAGAACCCAGCAGAGGCCAAAATCTCTTACCATGAAATGACTTTCACAGGGTCTGCTTTAATAGCAGGAATACAATGTGTGACCCAGATAACAAGAGCAGCAGCAAGGATTTAGTTTAGCAAAGCTGTAAAGCTGGCTAAAACGGGTTATAAGTCATTGATTAGCAAACACTTTTCCTAAGACCTGCATAAAGGTCCTTTGCAACATGACTCAGCACTCAGAGCACACAACATAAAGATCTTTTATCTATGGAAAACAGTCTGATCGGGGATTATTTTGTCAGTTGTACACCTAAGGACAGAATCAGGAAACGTTCCATTCACCACGTATTTAGTAGTGAGAACTGTCACCAAATTCTTATTTTAACTTTGTGATAATTGTGTTTCAGTCTGCTATTTTCTACACTCCAGGTTTCAAAGGTTAAAATTACTTTATATTTTCATGACAATATGTTCAATTTCAGGGAGAAAATACATACACTTTTTACCTTGAAAAAAAGTTGTAAGATGAGTAACACTGAACACTTCACTAAGACTATAGTGATGGCCTGAATAAAGCACACTGTTTTTACATGAACTGCAGAAAATGCTTATTATTTACTCAAGCACATTTCAAATTCACTTAGCTATCCAGTTATGAACAGCCACAGATGCAATGAAAGCAGGTGACTTTTTTTAAGCAGTTACTGAGCCTAAGTGTTAGAAGCTATTTTCCTGACTCCCCCCCCCCCCCCCCCCCCAACACAGTTGAAGCTACTGATTCTTCTGAAATAAAGGATTAATGTAGAGCACTGAGGTTTCAGGTTTCCACTGAAGGTTCCATTTGTTTCCAAATGCTAACTACAAGCAATCTTCAGTCACGTACCTGAGGCACCAGACCTACTTGAAAAGGTTGTAAAGTGAAAGCTCATCTAATTCAGAACCAGCCTGACAGCTTGACAATCTCAAGCTTTTGTAGCGAGGTACTGATTTTATTCAAAATATTGTTCGCATTACATCTCATTAGTGCCTTCCAAATGTCAAACAAAGAAAAACATTCTTTTGGGCAAAGCAGCATATAGCAGAACCCTTCTGAGTGCAGCTTAAAACGGCTATGAATGCCTCCTCTAGCAGCATCTTGTCTTTACACAACCCATGCTGAGGTTCCCACCAGCTAGCTGAGACAGCCAGGCAACAAAACCTAAGCGACATGAGAGCTGAAGCCGATTTGCTACTTGAGATCAAGTTTTGGTTAGGATGAAGTAAAGCTATTGTCTAGGAAAACACACGCAAGAGTAGCTGGAGAAACAGGAGGAAGAATCTGTCAACAGTTGCACAGTTTCACAGCATGTACTTCTGTTGCTTTAGGAAAAATCTTCACAAAGGCAAAACACACAAAGTAATGAATGTGTATATGTACCTCAACTCCACTGATTACTCATGAGGATTGGCAATTCTGTTCCCACACATTAGAAGCCTTCTCATGTGAGAAGCCTGAAATTTATAATATAACCAATCTGTCTCCAAATACTGAAAGACAGCTATTCCATTCCTGAAATGGTGTGGCTTGTCTCTTCATCCAGGCTAGTATTATCTAGGATTGTATGCAACAATTTAAGTAATGGGCTTCCATACTAACCTTGGTAACACCCTTGAATTTCAAACAAATTCCTAAATAAGTGGCCTGCTTTAAGGAAGGTGCTTACCCACTGAGCATATTCTTACATAGCCACTGTGGATGTATGTTGGAGCTTACATTTAAAGACCAAACTGCAAAATACCAGCAACAAAGAGAGGAATATGGTAAGGGCAAAGTTCTGAGAAGATACCAAATGTCCTGCCTATGTACGTCACAGTCAGAAAGTACTGATGGTCTATATATAGTTCAGAAGCCGTTTGTAAGCAAGATACTTTTCAATCCAGCTGAAGCACATGCAAATTAATTTGAGGCTTGCCACGTCACTTTAAAGCAGGCAGAACAATTCCAGTTTCCTTGTGCATAGGACAGGATGGAAAAACGCCCCA
Organism: Centrocercus urophasianus; assembly: GCF_019232065.1. Taxonomy (NCBI): domain Eukaryota; kingdom Metazoa; phylum Chordata; class Aves; order Galliformes; family Phasianidae; genus Centrocercus; species Centrocercus urophasianus. The sequence goes on from NW_024884253.1 coordinate 39,601,540, forward strand.
CACAGAGAGCGCTGCCACACAGAATACAGCATTCTATTCCTTTTGTTTTCTCTGATTACTTACAGCTTCAAGAGTTCTCTGCTTTATACAACTACATTGAAAATGCAAGAACATTTATGAGGACTGTAAAATTCTGAACTGCTATTAAGTGGCTTCTTGAATAAATCCAGGGTAAGTGATTAATAATGTCACAGAGGTATAATACAGAAAGGAAGGAGGAGTAATAAAGCCTTGAAGGTGAAACATATTAGGAGAACTATTTCTCCCATAAGGAAGAGGAAAAGAGGAAGGAAATGGGTATCCAAATAGTTCAAAGGAAAGTAGAAACCCAGCCAGGTCAAGTTTAATACACAAGTTTTCTAGATACAAAGCTTAAATTGTACTATTTCTCATATGGAAAAAAAAAAGTCTTCAAAACATTACTTCAACGTCCCACTAATGAATAAATTAATTTATTATTCCTTTAAAGGGCTCATAATATCTAGCAGCCTCCAAACAAGGTATGATAGTTCACTGATGTCTATCCTGCTAAGCACAGAACAGGCAGACATTAGCTTGATCTTGACCAGAGAAGAATTGTAAAAAATATAAAGGAAAGCGCTGAGAAATTACCCCACATTATGGAATCATTTTAATGGAAGATTTTTAGGGAAAATAGCTTTATAAACGGAACAAAAACACCACACACAAACCACCCAATCACCAATAAATCTATCGCCAGTCCTTGCCTTACAGCCTGGAGAGTCAGACCATTTCCAGCCCTTCATTTTCAGCATCAGGTTCCTTACAGCTGTGCTCACATACACGTAGACTTGCTTTAACCAGATCCAAAAGTTTAGACAGAAGTAAACACCAAACTTAAGAAAACAAGGCACTGACATTGAGCACGGTGTCATTTCTAATCAGAATCAATCATATACATTCAGAAAGAAAAAATCAGCCTCACACAGGTAACACCAGTCACACAAAGTAGCCAATTCACCTTTAAAGATGAGACTATTAAGTGAGTAGAAATGAGAAGTGTGGATTTTATAGAAACAACATTTCTTCAGGATCTAGCAGTGCTTTTTTGAAGCCATTTAGCACACTTTGCAAGGAGGTTGTTTGTGCCTACATGTAAGAAAAGAATTGCGAACCTCACCTATAATTTCTGACCATAGATCAGCTGATTCTATGTATGCATATTTTTAACCTAAGACAGATTTCAGGAAACCAAAGGGAGTTTTCACTGACTTAGTCTTATTCTAATACAAGCTACTTCATATCCTCGGTCTAATAGCAAGGAGATGGAAGACTTCAGCAATCCAGTTTTAGACACTGCAGTCTTGATATTGTCTTGAAGTGCAAAAATTAACTCCTGAATTAACTCCTTCAAATTATGTTGCTGATCAGTTCCTTCTTCTAGAGCTGCATATGATATTTTAGATGGCATGCTTTGCTGAATTATTTTTTTTTTAAGCTGAAGCTATGTTCAATCACATCTTGGGCTGTACATTTTCAAAACATCACAAAATGAATCTTCAGCTAAACGACTTGGAATTGGCACATCGTATCAACAACAGTTGTTGTTGCCTTTGAAATAAATAAATAAATAAATTGATTTGTTCTTCCCCTTTTCCCCAGCAGTACCCACACAAACAGCCCAGGTCCAGCTACAAGCTGCAGCTGTCATACTGCGGGATTAATCGAAATTATCTGAGCAATGTCAGCCACTGAGACATTAAATATTTACTTGCAAAGTTAGTTAACATAGATGATTTCTAAAAGGAAGTAAGCACTGTATAGCTGCGAAATGTCTAACATACACATTTTCTTCAGCACACACTAAATAAAAGCTATTTTCAAATTAGATTATTTGTTCTTAAAAGGCATTTTTATTATTATTTTTTAAATGATTGTTCAAAGAATTAGCGATCTCATTAAAGGAATTTCTGGAATAAAACTGAGACGGTTGACCTTAGTAAGTTTTGTTGGTTTTCCTTGGTGTTACAATTTCATTACTGGATTTCACACAACCAAAACACTCATTTTTCTGAAATAAATAAGGATGAAGCTGAACATTACAGCAAGAGCAGATGAAATTCACACAGGTAGAGATAAATCTCATGTTTATACCAAATCACTCCCTCCTTTGTTCCATAAATGAGCTTAACGTAGCTTCATGCTAAGAGTTGGCCTGTGTGAAATGTTAAAATTTCTACCTACTATATGGAAAGCACGACAACAAAAATAAATAAATCCTATCTCCAATCTGTGCATATGCAAATGCAAAGCCAAAAGCATTTTCCCCACTGCAATCAGCATTTTCCTCCAGAAGCTATGACTAAATATTCCTAGCAGTTCTGTTAAAGAGGGTTTGCTTTGTTGTACTAAAATGACTTTGTTGTTTGGGACAGACGCACGTACAATTCTGTACATGTTCCACTTTTTGGGAACTTTACGTGTGGCTGTATTTCTGAGACAAAAACTACTGCACTATTCAGTTGCACTATACAAAGTACATGGAAGCTTCTAAGATATCACATGTAAGACTATAAAGGACATTTATAACCGTAAAACCATGGAAATTTTGTGTAAAAATTACTGCTTTTTATGTAGTCAAATACACTGTAGGAAAAAAACAGCTTTTTTTGATATACAAATTTTTAGTAGCAGATACTCTACTGAATATACTGATATGCAAAATGCCAATATTCAAAGCACAAGCCCTAAAACAGTTTTATTTCCTGTGCATACCAGGAAATCCCATGTCAGATCCCAGACACAAGCAGAAGTCTTTGGAAGTTATTTCATAGTAAAATGATTAACAAATTTTTTTAAACTTTGACATCAGGTATTATGCTAATTCAGATTAAAAAAATAAAATGCAGTAATCCATAGCTGACTAAATACTGATCTCTAATATATCTATTTCAGCTCAGCCTAACATAGGCAATAATATTTCTTTTTTGGACTGTTTTTTGGACTTGCAAGAGCTGCTCTACATCCAATTTGTTGTAATCTTTCCAAATTGGACTCTGTGCATCCCACATCTCCAAAGTCACATTACCAAGTATAGAGAATGTTCTCCTACCATAAAAAACACTCTCCTTGCAGAATCAACAGTAAGGTATCAAAATAAGACTTTTTTTTTTTTTTTTTTAATCCCTGCTTTATTACAGTCTCAATCCTTTGATGATCCAGTGGTTTGGGAACAGAAATGAATCAACCTGGCCAATATGCACCCTAGAGTGAGCACTGAGGTCAATTTATTCCTCTGTCCTGAGCTCTGTCAATCCCATTTACATCTTATAAGCTCTCAGGAGTGAGAAAAGAGTGAAAGAGGCCCTGTAACTCTCAGCTTTTTATAGTAGAAAAAGGCTTTATTTTTCAAGGCCTACATGAAACAAAATTGAGATAGTATACCTATGCTTCTTAAATTTTTCCATTCATGACTTGAAGAAATATTCTTGTCTACTAATTTACCACCTGCTACCATGACATTCCACTCAACAGATTCTACACTGATTACTGATACAGGATTAATTCTCTCGTGCTTCCAAGTTACACCTCACAGCTTTTTGCCTTTCCATTTGCCCACACGATAAACTAGCTGCTCACTGGAAGAGAACAAAATGCTTCACTCCTTATCCCCAGCACACTGCAGTCACCAATCAACTGCAGTACTTTTCCTAAAATGCACAACACAGGCCGGACCTCTGTCCCCTTGCAAAAAGAGCAAAAAGACACCACCTTCACTTTGGAAAGATGCTATATCACAATTGCTGTACACAGCAGATGGTGCAATAGTACAGATCCTTGCTACAAGCCCTTATTCTGCAGCATTTTTAAAACTTATTTATTTATTTTTTTTACCAGGGCTGGCAACATCCCCTCCATTCTCTACACGCACACACATCCACCCCTTCCTGCCTCTTAGCACAGTCTTCTCCACCCCACCACACCGATTCCCAGAATCGCGGTACTTTCTCTCCCCACTGACGCCCCAGGTCAGGTTCTCATGGCGGCGTCGCAGCCCTACAGACGGGAGTGACCGTCCCCGGGGCCGAGCCCAGCCCGGCGGTGCTGCCGCTTCCCTTTCTCCCCATCGGAAGAGACCTCCACCCCACCCTGCTCCACTCTCTCCCGTCACTGACAGCTCACCCCGTCCCCGAAAAAGGAGATCTGTCCGGCCCTCATAGGGAGTCCCCACCCCCGGGCACAACACCCAGCTCCCCACAGCAGCCCCAGGCCCACCGAGCCCCCTCACAGACCTGTGGAGCCAGCCATCTTGTCCAAACCCCCCCGCGCCGGGCCGGGCCTGCACGCCACACGCGTCACTTCCGCCAGACGCACTACGTCACTTCCTGCACGGCGACCAGCCGCTCCGAGGGGCGGGCGAGAGAGCGGGCAAATATAGGGGGGGGGCGGGGTGAGAGGTGTGGCGGTGCGGGGAGGAGGTCCCTGAGAAGGAGGTGGGCTGCAGCGTTTTCGGCGCTTACCAGGTGATCCTATGCTAACAGTCAGTACGTGATGCCAATGGGACAGCAGGCCTACCAATCCCAAGCAACTTGCTCTCTGTAACTCTGGAAGCACACACAGGACTCCACCGTCCATCTATACCTGCTGACTTGATGTAGGACACGTGGTTACTGGCAACAAATAATTTCAGTGCTAATTGCAACTGCAGGAAATAAAGAAAAAACAGGTCGCAGGAGGAAGAAATGGCATAAGTTTGCCAGCAGAGAAATGCACCCTTATGCTAAGTGACTCATTTCACTCTTTGAATGTTGACCTAAGTTTATTGGGATAAAATGTATTATTTTATTTTTGCAGCATTAAATTAAAAAAAAAAAAAAAGCCTGATAACTAGAAGAACTGAACAAATTCAAATGTATAAGAAGTTCCTTTTTTTTCCCCAAGCTATTGGGCATTTACAGATAGCAGTGAAGTCACTTATCATTAAAAAAAAAGAGCTCCTTTTTGAAATACAACTTCAACTCATGCAGGATGGATGCCCCATTCTTGGAGACATTCAAGATCAGATTGAACTAAACTTAGCAACCTGATCTATCTGCAGATATCTCTGTTCATTGCAGTGGAGTTGTACTAGATGGTCATTAAAGGTCCCTTCCAACTCAAACGATTCTATGATTCTATGCTTAGAACTTAATTGATGGCTAATAGTAACCATTAGAACAAAAGCCTTTTATAAACTTCATGGTCAAACACCACATAACATATCTTATAAGAAAACTTAGACGTGGGTGCTCAACTCAGAAAATTAATTACTATTAATTAATTACATATATAAATATAAGTATATATATATATTTATATATAAATATATATATATTATAAATATAATTAACTACAATCATGTTGTAAAATGTACTTATTTATACCGTGTATATTTTTGCATGTAGCTTCTGCAGTTAGCTCTCTTGCTCTAAAAATATTCTCCAGAATTGCAGAGTAATGGTCCTCCAGGCTCCATCCCACCCCAGGGATGACTGCTTAAGTAATATTTGGAACAAGGTCTGGGGAGAAGACAAATAACGAATAATATTTCCCCTTTTCTCAGTCTGCAGCAATCACAGACATATGATAACTGTATCTTAGAGCAAGTCTACTGCAAACATTATTTTTAACTGAATGAATGATTAACTTGTATAACTTTAAGTGACATATTATAGAGGACATAAATCTGTATGAATGGCAATAAAAACACAAAACAAAGCTCAATTCCCTCATTTCTTTACAAAGAATATATAAATAAAACTACTGATGCAGAAAGTGCAAATACTCCCACGAGTAGTGTTTTGGGGAGCTAGGACCCTTAACCTTCTCTATCCAGCCTGCTCTTCTAAGACAATGTATCTAAAAAGTAAAGACATAAAACACCACATGGGCTAAGAAAAAGCTGTTACTTATAGTCATATTGCAGTGCTTTTACAAGCTCTAACAAACACCAATGCTCCATTATAGGGATCTGTACATAAATATAATGAGCAGTAATTAATCTGGAGAATTTACAGTTGGATGCCATCATTCTACAAGTGACTGCAGACTGCACCTGCCTCACTGAATTTTCTCATTTCATTGTTGCACAAGTTGTGTCTGATTAGCAGAGAAGAGCAACATTATTCATCCTCCTTAAAGGCAGAGGAAGCATCAGGTATTACACAATCATGGGAACACAGCAAACTCGGAACCAATAATAATCATACAGAAAACTACTACAGAATCTTATTCCAAGCAAATGTACGTGTAAATCATTACCTGACCTCAGAATGGACTCCTGAAGATCATAACTCTTTTCTCTCCAGTGAACCTCATTTGAACCACAATGATCTAGCAGTTTTAAAGTTACAATGCGTCTTTTCACTCCACCATGTAGAGAATATAAGACAAATAAGCAAATTCTGTTTCTATTCCATCCATCGAGAGGTTATGTTCTTTCTTGTCTCCTGAACATCCATGCAGCACAGTATTTGCCCCTTCCTTAGACTGAAACCCAATTCATAATTTTGTTTCCTTATTTTCATTCATTTCAGTATGCGTCCTTCCAAGATTCTGATTGCACAAATTGCCTATATTTACAGGAAAGTTTTGCTGTGGTTCCTCACGCTGCCTCAAGCTTGGAGTACAAGCAGTGAAATAGCTGAATCAGCGAGTCAGAAAATCACATCAGAATTATAAATATCTCAAAATGACATAAGATGTACAGCACAGTTTTACAGAGAAAATTTCCATGATATTGCACAGATGTGAAGCTTCAAAAGGAAAGAACATAATCTTGCAAAGAGAAACAACATATGGAAGACTGTAGCTCATTCTTTCTAATGAATAGCTTAAGCTTACACAACAACAACAAAAAAGAGTATTCCTCACAACACAAACACCAGCTTTGTTTCATACACTAAACTGTAATATAAAAAATAAATTTAATAATTCAGTCATCAAATACATAATGAAATCATGAATCAAAGCTATCAAGGTACATTAAAAATCCCTAACTTATTTTTCTCTGTAATTTGTTCATGTTGTTTACCACTGTATTAAAATGTCAGTTTTGTTATTTCATATAAGGATTATATTTCCCCTCATATACGAAAAAAAGCCACACCATTAGGAATAGCAAAAAACAAAATACTGAAAGCAAAATATGAACAGTTGGCAGTTCACCCAAGTTTTTCACTTTTATTCTTTTTCGTATAATGGCACAAATGGGAAACATTTTCACTGCTTTTTATTTCACAGTGAATAAAGAGTGAAAACAAACGCTGGAGAATGCGGGCATCGATCCCGCTACCTCTCGCATGCTAAGCGAGCGCTCTACCATTTGAGCTAATTCCCCACCTGAAAAAAAATTCTGAACTAGACTTACATACTGTACAGTTACTGATCACTGCAATATAACCACTTCTAATTATAAATTCATTGTTTCTTGCTGAGTCATTCCTTCTACTTATGAACAAGCAACTGCAACACACAGCTGGAATCATGTGATACGTCATTCAGCATGTATATTGCCAGAATAATTCATCTCTTTTGTAACACAAGCCTTTGTTATTCAGCTGTTTTCATATATGATGGTCTCCAAAAGAGCAACCTTTGCAAAAGAAATCAAATGCATTATTAAAAAACAACAACAATAACAAACTTTATTGAAAAAACGTTCCAAATTCAACAAGGAAGCCCAAGGTCTTTCCAGTTTTCAAGGCACACACATGAAAAGCCTGGTTCAGAAAATGTTTAATGAGTGATAAATACTATATGCCTGGTGGTTTATATATGTTCATATTTATTTTTAACTCACAAAGTAAAGAAAAATAAGGGAGCAGACTGAAGGACGGTATTTTCATATTCCCAGAGCTCCTTTTGCTAACAGGCTGTCACAGTTTACAAAATAAATCCACATTTTCAACAGAGAGAAAAAATGTTGTTTTGCCCTACTCTTGACACCTTCCTTTCCCCTCCTCCAGAATCCTTTTGGAAAGTCTGGCTTCTCTGGAGTAACATGGTCAAATGAAACTAAACTCTTAATAATTCTCATTTACTATTCATTACTGTTCCAAAAGCACATTATTACTATATACCTCCTTATTTTTTGCAATAGCAGAAATCTCCTGAGTATCTTTTTGAAAGTTACGCTCGTTTCTGTACATAAAATGGTGCACTCAACAATAGAATTGAGACTACATTTCTCTGCAGGGTGAGAAAAATTCATAAACATTCCCTTAATTGGCGTGGTAGTGTACATTTGCACACTTGCCCTATGTATTGTTGCACGTACGTCTAAATTACATAGCACATAATCACCACAAGATGATATCCTGCTGCTTGAACTTACACTGTTCCACTTGCAGAGGAAAGAAGATTGCTCTTGTGCTGTGTTAGCATTACAGTGAGCAATGACTTTTTGCAAAGTTGAGACATGTTTCTCACTTCATAAGAATATGACAACAGAACAGAAGGTGTTACTCATCTGCCAAGTCTAAGGCTAAGAGAAAATGCAATCAGAGTGTGAATGGAAGTCAGGTTGCCACCTGGCTGGTTTGTATCTGGCCTAGCTGGTTTTCATGTTGTCCTACTGGCTGCTGATGATGCTGAAAGGGCTGGTTTATGCACACTGCACTCACATGATGGGTGGCTTGGAGCTACCATTCTTATGCACTTAGCTATTTCTGGAGCTGGATTTTTTTACAAGTGGCAACACAAAGCAGGAATAATTGAACCTACTCTCTTTAAGCAGTACAGCAGTACTGACTTGGTGCTTGTAAAGCTGTAATGTTGATTTCCAATGGATTTCCTAGTTCGTCCTACCATAAGAAACTAAGAATAATGATATTTAGTAAACATGTACTAAGTTGTCAGCCTCTAACATCATGAGCAGTGCGAGTGAGAGCAGGAATCAGAAATAAGGCTGTTGTGAACTTACAGCTGTTTGTAAATATAAGCTGTATTAGTCCATCCAGAGTTTAATATAGGCTTTGGGGAATGAATGCTTGCGTGTCATTCTTTGAAAGTTTGTAGAATGCTTTAGGATTAAAACTAGCATGAAAGGGATGCTCTTCTGAAGAGAGGAGGTAGATTTGCCTTATAAATAACTAATTTTTCTATGGCAGCTGCTACAGCATGCACAGAAGATTCTCAACGTTTTCTGCACTCAGAACACTGGGGGGAAACATAATAGCTTTCTGTATCTCAAAAAGTCCTCTTTCCTTCTGAAAGTTAATTAAAATAATTAATCAACTACTGTGAACACAAAGCTTAAGCAGGCCCTTAGAAGGCCTTATTAGCTGCACAAAATAGTCAAATCAGACCGCAGTGAAAAAAGCGGAGAATTTGGATAGTTAAGAGGACAGCTACACAATACATCTGTATTTTTCACCTGGGTAAGCTTTCCACTGGTAGCTGCAACTGTGATATCAAGTCACAGTTTGGAGTTTGGAGGCAAGGCATGTGTTTTTTATGTGACCTCATTTATTCAGCCTGGAACATCTGGGCCTAGGAGTACCCGCTTATTTGATCATCTGCAGGAATTTAGAATGAGGTAACTAACCAACAATAACTATCCCAGGGTAAATACAGGTCAATCATTTTTAGCAGTGATGACAAAGAGCATGCTTAGACCAGGCATTCCTGAGTTACTTCCTGGCTGGGTAGTGCGATTCTATGGTAAAGGAGAAAAGCAAAGCTTTTATCTTTATCTTTTGAAAAGATAAATCTTTGCTCATAGAAAGTTATTTAGAGATGATGGTTACTATCAATTCAAACACTGCTATAATCTTAATTGGCTGGTAAACAGCTCAAAGCCTGCACTAATTTTGTTTAAGTTCTATTATTAATGGTAAGGTCTAAGAACATTAAAGTTTCTTCAGAACCTTTTCTTCGTTTGAGAAGTGTTGAAGTATCTGTAATTTTATTAACAAAATTTCGCATTGGGAGCACTCCTGACTACAGAAAGTCGTTAGCTGTTGAGAGAACCTTCTCAGCCTTTGCTGAGAAATTTTGAAGAAAATTGAAGAAAATTTTGAAAGATTCCAATTTTTTTTCTCCACTTTGTTTTGGGAAATACATTTAGTGATTTGCTAAATGGGAAGGAAAATAGCAGGTAAACATACAAACCCAAGTATTTTAGGGTTGTGCAATGAGGAACGTGGTTGTAAGGTAACAACAGCATCTGCCTTAAACACAGAGCAACACGTACTGCTTTAAATTACATTTTCCAGCCTCCAGCCTGAATGCCACGCCTAAGAAATGCATGGATATGACCCCAGTTATGAATCTATATACTGAAAAAGGTATTTTTGTTTATTTAAATGCAAATACACTGGCAGGCAAGGCTGTGCTTTTGAAGATTCACCTACTGCCCTAATGAGAAGACCAACGGTACGTGCAATGCCAGACCTCTCCTCCCAGCTGTTTCATCATGTCACCTGAGGGGGGGGAAGGGGAAAAAAAAAAAGAAGTAATTGGGATATGGGAGGGAAGCTGATGGGGGAGCCGGCGCTGCCACAGAAGATTCCAGCATTGGGCGGAGCTCTGTTCCTCCATGAGAGTGGGAGGAGGAGAGTGCTTGGAGTTGCTGTGGACTGGTTGGTGTCAGCCTGGGAGGCCCTCGAAGGAGAGCAGGTGGAGGGTTTTTTCTGCGGTCTTTTTGTGCTGTTAGGTCGTCTGGTCGCGGTGTTAGTGTGAGTCTGTGTTTTGCAGGTTCTGGGGCATAGGCTGTAAAGAAGAGACGCAGCCCTCAGAGCTCTGTTGGGGCACACCGCTGGGGAGGGGGGGGTTGGGGGGGGTGGAGTAATCTCTTCTGTGGCTCTTTATGCTGTGGTACTGCTGTGTCGTGGACCTCAGTCTTTCTGGGATTGCTTCCAATGCCTGCTATGATGCCAATATTACCCTGTATTAGTAAAAATGGAATAGTTGTAGATTGCACTCCCTTCTGATGCCACTCAGACAACGGTTACTCATTGTATCACTGAGAACAAGAAGTGGAAGGATTGAATTGGGAGCAGGGTGGGTTGAAGAACTCATTGAGTTTAGTGCTATCTTAAGCTGACTGCCTTTTATTTCAAGATTGGTTGTGGTGTTTTTGTGTCAGACACCTGTGTTTTGAGTATGGATAGCTTCATCTGTGAATGCATCTTTTCTGCTGACAGCTCTGGTTTATCTGTTTTAATTTTAAAACAGAATGTTCAGTGGCATGTAAATTGACCAAAGATAAGTTCTTGCGTTTTCATGTGTACCTAAGTAATTAGCTGCTATATGCTGATCAGCAGTGACTTTTGTGTGTCTTACAGCCTCTGATCTTTGTTCTGATCATTTACTGATCTAGTTCCTTGGGACTTTTTCTCTTTTGTTCAGTTGGATGAGATCATTCTGCTTAAAACTATTTTATTAATCTAGAGAAATTCTCATATACTGGGAAGTACGTAGTTCTATTCCTTTGTAAAATCCACAGGAGGGAGCTCAAGATACAGGAATACTAATACATTTTTTGTCTCTGACGGATGTATCAAGCAACAGGTTAGGGTGTTAGGCCATGCAGTCTGCAGTCCCTGTTTGTGAGGTCAGAAATACCCTGTAGGTGATTTGGAAGCAAACTGAGCAGGAGCCATAAAGGTCAGTGTGTGTTGTATTCTTCCAGGTAGTTGCTAAATGTGTTTTTCATGTGGGAATGTGGCAAATAGAATTAAGCTGTGAACACTGGCAACCTTTTTGTTTGAACCTGAGAGGCATGGTTTTGTGATATTACAGAACCACGGTACGTAAGGTGTAGTTGAAGTCTAGCCTGCCATTTTCGCATTGGAGAACACAGAAACCATGCTTATAGGCAGGGTGTTACTGGAAGCAGCATTCTCTGCTGTATTTCTGTTTAAATCGGACTTGGACAGTAGCTGCTATTGGACACTGACTGTGTGAAATGGGAGCAAACTTAGGGATATTTGTGCTGCTTTGCAGTCTTACTAAAGGTTGAGCTCCAACTGTCTTGCTCCAGAGCAGCCTAGTCCTCTGCTGTAGTACCAGTGAAGGAAATTAAGCCAGGCTGACATTAAATAGAAGGTTTCATAAAGTAGAGAATTGTTTTTAAATTATTTTCAATATAGGACCAGTATTTCTTTTATTGGTTAATTCATTCAGTAATAAGTATACTGTCACCCTCTGTTAGATATAATCTTCTCAGATAAAGTAGTACAGAACATGCCCTGGACTCTTAGTGCTCAGCTGATCTTTTCCGATGAAATTTAAAGCAGAAACCAGACATGTTAAAAATGTGTGTCAGAGAAATTGAAGCCGTTGCAAAAAGGTTTTCTCTAAATTCGAGAACAAATTTCTGTTCAAGAGGGACTGGAAGAAGAAAACAGGGTAAGAAATTTTGTGATTGATCAGCAGGGTACAGGTGTGCTGTGAAAGGTAAAATGTCATTCTTCAGAATGTTAAAGACTATGTATGAATAAGGAAAATGAGATCATAAATATGCATTAAATGTTAAAATGTCCAGTAAAAAGACTTTGAAAAAGCACAAAAGAGCATGAAAATGATATTTTGTCTTAAGGTTGCCTGGCAGAAATACATGAAGCCTGTAAAAGAAATAGACAATTGGAGTCTTCTTGTTTGGAGATATTTAAGACACTGGATGCCTACCTGTGCAACCTACTGTAGGGATTACAGTGTGGGGGGGTGGATTTGATCTCTAGACGTCCCTTCTAACCACTGCTATTCTGCGATGCAGAAGGAATGCTCAGGGAAGAGCAGGAAGGGTCAGCGTAGAATTAGGTTGCATTCCTATATTCTTGTCCATTATGGAGCCTAGATTCTAGCAGTACAAAGTATGTGTTGCAGGGAGTGCTCAAGTCTAGGCAGTGTTAGGAGAGGTTAAAAAACATATGGATTGAATGACTAATGAAAATTCCCAGAATCACTGTGTGATTCCCATCTTGTATGGGATGCTATCCAGCAATTATAGGTACTGCGATGGATACTGAGCAGAAGGAGAGAAAAGGGAAGGGCTGAACAGGTGGTGCATTAAATCTTGAGGAAATGCCTCGTGAGTCATCAGTGACAGCGCATCTGCTCGCGATGGACAGTGCTCTGGACCCCCCCCCCGGCACGGGGAATTAGCTCAAATGGTAGAGCGCTCGCTTAGCATGCGAGAGGTAGCGGGATCGATGCCCGCATTCTCCACTTGCTGTTTGCTTTTATCTCCGTTGTCATCTCTATGCCGTTTCTTCAGTTACCAGTTGTATTTTTTTCTTTGCAGAAGACAATGCTAACTTTTTTTTTTTTTCTCTCTAAAGTTGTGATTGCTGCCTGCACAAAAAAGAAATCGATCCCTGTTGCTCGATTTGAAGAACGGGCTTTGAAGAACGAAAAACAAAAGCACGCTGGCTGGTACTGCTGTTGTTTCTGATTTTGGCTTTATAAATACGCCTTTACATTGTAGGGCTTTTTAGAGTTTAGATGCATTTCTCCAAAGTGGTTGTATAAGGATTAAGATAAATCCAGTTTAGGGAGCATGTGAACAGTGTCAATGGTTTCAGTGGACAAAACAGGACGAGTATGAAATTCTTCTGTGAATAATTGCTTTTTTGCAGAGTAAAGTAAGTGCCTTCTGCACTGAGATTTTCTGCTGTTCTGCTTGCCTTGTGAAACGGTGCCTTAAATTATTTTCTTTCACAAACTTGAAGATCTTGTGGAAGAAAATCTTACGTGGTGATACGTATATAGCAGCGTTTTCAAAACACTGGAGAATGCGGGCATCGATCCCGCTACCTCTCGCATGCTAAGCGAGCGCTCTACCATTTGAGCTAATTCCCCATTGCAATGGTTGTTGTGGGTACGTGTACTGGTGCTGAGTCACAGCGTGCCTGCTGTAATTGCTCCCTTCTGTTAGCATACTTCCTTATGCAAAGACTCCACTAGAGCTTTTGTTGAAATGAGGTGTTGTTTTTTTTTAAACTTTTTTTTTTTAAACTCGTTACAATGCAAATACCAGATAACCTGTAAGTCTAGAGGTATGCTATCAGCAGTTACTGAATGGTAATGTCATTTTTCTTTTGTATGGTTTTCAAGTTACATTCTTTTCTGCTAATATTCTAAGAAGTTGTATGTAAACAATAAATACAACATTTAAGATGTTTATTCTTACCACAGTTTGTGGAAAATAAAGTGTTCATTTGTGTCATGGAATTATAGAATACTTCGAGTTAGAAGAGACCTTTGAAGGTCATTCAGTTCTACTCCCCTACAGAGAACAAGGACTCTTACAGCTAGATCAGGTTGCTCAGAGCCCCATCCAGTTTAACCTTGAGTGTCTCTGGGTACAGGGCAACCACCACCTCTCTGGGTAACTTGCGTCAGCGCCTCACTACTGCTGTTGTAGAAAACTTCTTCCTTACATCCAATCTAAACCTCTTCTCCTTTAGTTTGAAACCATTTCCCCTTGTCATATCACAACAGATCCTGCTAAAGAGCTTGTCCTTTTCCTTTTTATAGCCCTCCTTTAGATACTGAAATGCTGCTCTCAGGTCTTCCTAGATCGTTCTCCAGGCTGAACAAGCCCAGCTCTCTGGCTGTCCACATAGGGAGGTATTCCATTCCTTGGATTATTTGTATGGCCCTTCTCTGGATACACTGCAACAGTTCCATGTCTCTCCTGTACTGAGGGCTCCGTATCTAGATACAGTACTCCAAGTGAGGCCTCATCCTCAGGGACAGGATCATCTCCCTTGCCCTGCTGGCCACACATCTCTAATACTGTCTGTGATATGGTTGGTTTTCTAGGCTGTGAGGGCACATTGCTGGTTCATGTCCAGCTTGCCATCTACCAGTAACCCCAGATCCTTCTCAACAGGGCTATGCTCCATCCTTGCATCCCCCAGCGTGTACTAATACGGTTGCTGTGTCCCAAGTGCAAGACCTTACAGATGGATTCGTTGGACCTTATGATGTCCTTCCTTTTGGTGTCATAATCATCCTGATTTATGTTCCACAGATGTCTACCTTTTTGTATTTATTATGATGATTTAGTTAAAATGGTATTGTGTCTTGAATGTATGGAGTCACTAGGAACTTTTCAGAAATACAGTAAGACAGGTGTGGCCCACTGTCAAATTTATTGATGAATTATTTAGAAAATGAAAAGAGGGGAGGTTTACAAGTCAGGAGGAAATTGTTTACTCAGAGGGTGGCAAGGTGCTGCTGGCACAGCTGCCCAGAGAAGCTGTGGGTGCCCCATCCCTGGGGATTGTCAAGGCCAGGTTGGATGGGAATCTGTGTGATCTTTCATGTCCCTTCCAGACCAAGCCGTTCTATGAGAGGCTGTGGAGGTAAAATACAATACAAAATCTGCTTATGTAGATAATGCATATTGAATTCTAAATCGTGTCTTCCTTTGCAGTATGCTTGGTAAACTACTACAAGTTCATATTACCAGATTTTACTTTTGCTGAGCTTCTTAGGGCCTGTCAGGGCAAATGCAAGTTTTGGATTAACTTTGAGCTGCTCTACTGCACTGTCTGTGAGTTTGCTTCCCTCATCAAAGAAGAATAAATCACATCAGTTTGAAAGGTTGCTATCTGTTTGCCTAATTTCTGCAATGGCTCTCTAGGGAAGTTTTTGTGTGGGTTGGTTTTTTGTTTTGTTTTGTTTTTTGTCTGGAGAATATTTTCATTTACTTACTCATGCACATCCAGATGAAAAGAAAAATTTCACTGACGTGGTATAAGAATTGATGCGGTGATAAGCATGATAGAAAACTTCCTCAAACAACAGCAGGTAATCAATAACTGTAACAACCCCTATATAGAATCATAGAATTGCTCAGGTTAGAAAAGATCTCATTGAGTCCAATCACAACCTAACCATAGTACCCTAGGTCTAACAGTCCTCCTCTAAATCGTGTCCCTGAGCGCCACATCCCATCATACTGTCACCAGCAAGAAGAGACCAACCCTGCTCCTACTGTAAGAGACAACTTACAGAGTAAATAGAGCATCTACTGTTGAGTGAAGCAAAAATAAGTGTGTTTTGCTGTTACTGTGGGTAGAACTGTTATCACAGTGGTAGGTCTCTCATTAATATTTCATTAGTGTTCTGCTATACTTGGAAGTATGAACATATGTAAACACTTCCTGCAGGGTGCGGTGATGTTTTCGGTAGTTTCCCATCATAATAACTGTTTCACGTTTTACGTGTTTAAATATGCTCTTCAATACTACTGACCCAAACATTGATTTTGAGCCATTTGTTGCAGTAAGCGCCCGTTCCGCTCCCCCGGGAGACCGCAGCTTGGCCAATTACTGAGGTGACACCAATGTGATGAGCAGCAAATGGTGTTTATTACACGTATACACTAGCTTATATAGCCTATGTGCTGCTTCTACGCCCCTAAGGGCATGTACCACCCATCAGTCATAGAGCAGGGAGAGGGCCTAACGCGTCACATCCTGCAGGGGGGTCTCGCAGTCTCGCAGTTGCCGACAACAGCCATTGATATGGAATGTATTCTTTTTTGTGATAGGATCAGGGGAAATGGTTTTAAACTTGAAAAGGGTAGATTTTGACTAGATATCAGGAAGAAATTAATTACTGTGAGGGTGGTGAGACACTGGAAAATGTTGTCCAGAGAGGCTGTGGATGTCCCCTCCCTGGAGATGTTCAAGGCAAGGCTGGATGGGGCTTTGAGCAACCTAGTCCAAAGGGAGGCGTCCCTGCCTATAGCAGGAGAGCTGGAGCTAAAGGATCTTAAAGGTATCTTCCAACCCAAACTATTCTATTTGGCCTCTTCTCCCAGGCAACGAGCAGGACACAGGGTAATGGCCACAGGTTGTATCAGAGGAGGTTTAGATTAGACATAAGGAAGAACTTTTTCTCTCAGAGAGTGGTCAGGCACTGGAATGGCTGCCCAGAGAGGTGGTGGAGTTGCCGTCCCTGGCAGTGTTCAAGAGGCGTCTGGATGACGTGCTGCATGATATGGTTTAGTGCTTGGGGTGGCAATGATGAGGAGACGGTTGGACTAGATGATCTTATAGGTTGTTTCCAACCTTGTGATTCTATGATTAATTCTAGTTTAGTAAGGCGTTAGTTATTCTAAGGAATATAATCTTCTTTACTTCTCTTCCCCCTCCACATTTCATGGGAGGAGAGCTTGTGGGAGAAACTTGCCCCAAAGTTTTTTTTTTTTTTTTTTTTTATTCTTTTGTGTTAGGCTTACTTAATTATCCCTGCTATCTTTGAGGAAGGAAAAAATAGACAAGCTCAAGTGGCCATAGGCGTTCCGAATGGCTGGTTTGGGGTTACTGCCAGGCATAAAGGGGCAGTCTCTGAAGGAAATGCTGTGTTTGTAGTTACTAAAATCTGTGATTAGAGGGTAAATTAGGGCCATGGGAGGGGAATTAGCTCAAATGGTAGAGCGCTCGCTTAGCATGCGAGAGGTAGCGGGATCGATGCCCGCATTCTCCAGTGTTGTTTTGCTTGTAGTAGAACACACCATTAACTACGAATTGTGTTTTCATGTATTGATGTGGAATTTTGTGAGACAAACTGTTACTTTTTAGATGCTCATGTTTCATTTCTCAAGTGCTACCCTGTGTTTGATTACATTTAAATAATTTTGCATATTTATAGAAAATATATATAAGTAGAGACTGATGGATCGCAAGGAGAAGAGAAAGGAAGAATCAAATGTCAGAATTAATACGTCCTAAGAATTCCAAGTAATAAACTTTTAAAAAATATTTTTTACACCTGGAAAACACATTTATTTCATCTTATTTCCAAATGAACTGATAAGAAATGAAAAATGAAATATTACAAACACTGTTTTAAAAATTGAAGTTGAATGTGTTTTCATTTATGAAGAGAGACAAGTGCAAGAGAGAAATGAAAAATACATCCATATAAAATCTGCAGATTACATAGTCTGAACCTGGGAGCTTTATCATCTCTATTAATGGTGAAAAGGGGGAATTAGCTCAAATGGTAGAGCGCTCGCTTAGCATGCGAGAGGTAGCGGGATCGATGCCCGCATTCTCCAGTGTTTTGCTAAGCATTAAGTATTAGAAGTTACTAAAAAGATGGCACTATTTCGGTAAAACATTAGTTTTGTTTTAATCATAGAATTGTTCAGGTTGGAAAAGACCTTAAAGATCAAGTCCAACCACAGCCCAACCATACTACCCAAATTCTAACAACCCCTGCCAAATTGTGTCCCTGAGCACCACATCCAAATGGTTTTTAAACACATCCAGGGATGGTGACTGAACCACCTCCCTAGGAGCCTATTCCAGTGCTTAACAACCCTCTCTAGGTGTTAAAAGAAGTTTTACCTGATATTTAACTTAAACTTACCCTGGTGCAACTTGACACCTCATCCTGTCACCCGTTCTTGGTGCTGTCAACTTTCAGGTGTTTGAAGAGAGCAATAAGGTCTGCCCTCAGCCTCCTCTTCCCCATACTAAATATCCCCAGTTCCTTCAGTCAGTCCTTACAGGGCATATTCTCCAAGTCCTTCACAAGCCTTGTTGCCCTTCTTTGGACCTCCTCCAGCACCTCTATATCCCTTCTGTATTGAGATGTCCAAAACGGAACACTGTACACAAGGTGAGGCCTCACTAGTGCCAAGTATCGTAGTGAAACTGAATTCCTTCCTTCCTTTCAGCTAAGCATTGTCCATGCATTTACTTAATTTCCAGATCTTTATTGGAATCAACAGTGAAAGCATTACAGAGAAATGGCCTTAAAATGGCGCCCCACAGACTCCCACAGGTGACAAGGAGGGCAACTCTCAGGCCCTAGCTTCCCCTCACCCAGCACAGCCATGTTTTCATTGTCCTGGGACATTCTTAGGGTTGGAGGGTCATGGCCTTATGATGTCCAGGAAACTGCTATAAATATGGGGGGCTTGACTTCAGAACACTGATTGTGACACCCTTTTTGCCTGAAATTGTTAAGCAAGCAGTTGAGATGAGCACAGTGTTGTTTGCACTGAAGTGAATTAGACAACTCTCCTGTTAGTTCAGCTCTTTAAACTGTAGCAGTGATTCACATGCAGTGGCTGAAGGCATATATACCTACCCAGCCAAAACAGAAGATTCTCCAGCCACGCAGTACTGTAACCTTGTTCTTTCAGGACTTACCTATCCCTTATTGTAATGCCTTGTGCTATCTTAATTTAGCCAGTCATAATTAAGATTACATTAAGAAACTTCACTTTCAAGTAGAAGATACCTGTCTTTTTCTTTTAATCTTGTGGATACTAACACAAAAGTACATAAGTTAGATTTACAAAGAAAAAAAAAAAACAAAAAAAAACCCCCCACTAACTTTCATGCTCTCAAAGCTTTCTAGCAGCAATCAGAAATTCTAGATTGAAAACGGTTTATCACAAGATATGCATGTAGGCTTTTAAATCAAATAACTTTATTACAGATAACAGCAAAGTCCAACTGCATTCATCAGTAATTTATGATGAATTTTTACAATTCCATTGGAAATGCATACAGTGATATTAGCATGTTCTACAAAACATAAAAACACAGCAATAAAACACTAGAAATTACATTTTCTCAAATGTAAATAGCGTTACTCAATTAAAGCATTTTAGACCTTCACAATGGTTACTACTCTATCAGCACAAGAGATTAAGTGGCACTTACAGCAAATGATAGTCCCAAAACTTGGAAGATCTTCCAAGCTGGCAGCATTGTACAGAAGACGAAGTAAAAGCCACAGCTGGCTGGCAAGGAAGGACTAACTTACAGCAATCTAACAGTTTTTCCAGTCACAGTCAAGAAGTCATCATCAGCCAAGGCACGAAGTGCTTCCTCAAACATCTCTTTAGTGACAGCCTAAAAGAGAATAGAAAAATCAAGTAAAGATGGAGGGAAACAAACAAAACCAACCAAAATACTTTACTTCCTATCACTTCTCTTATCAAGGTTCCTTCCCCATAAATTTGAATACGTTCTGCAATTTAAATCTGGCCCAGAACCCTGTAGCCAAGTTGTTTTTCTCGTCTTCTGAAGTGACAAAGATTCAGAAATCAAAGCTTACGCAGTGGAACTGGCTTTCCAGTCAAATTAACAATGTGATTTGAGGAAGAGTTTATACTGATTTGTAAAAATGCTATGCTTTTATATTAATGAAACTGTAAAAAAAGGAAAAAAAAAAAAAAAAAAGCAGAAAGCTTACTGTGTCAGACTGTGCTCGGAGATCTTCAAAAAGCTGCTGATACTTCAAAGCTGGTGTTTTACCCTTTGACTGGATAAGCTTCTTCAAGGCTTGAGCCAACTCCTCTTTCCGCTTACGTGCAGTTGCACTCATTCCTTACAACAAGAAAATAATCACCTTGTAGTACTAAGTTACAGAGGATAGGTTAAGTTACATTTAAAAAGTGACAAAAGCCCCAGAACATCTTAGTTTTATCCCTACAAAAACACAAACCTGTAGTGAGGATGGATATGTCCACAATGCCAGTCCTTGGGTCAGTAGCAGACTGCTTCAGAGCTTCCCGATGGAGGCGTTTTGCTTCTTCTACATCAATGGTTTCAACTTTCTCAGAAAAGCGTACTTTAGCATGGGCTTCTGCCAGCCGGATCAGAGACTCGAGTTGTCGAGGATATGCAGAAACCATTCCCCTGCCACTTCCAATCTTCCTCATGTCCACGTATGCCTGAAAACAAGGCAGGCATTAACTATTGCAGGAAATCCCGTTACTGCCCTAATTTACAAGTTTCTTTTATCCCTCGTTTGTTATCCCTGACTACCAGCAACTCTGGAAAGCCACATGCTTCAAACATGATAAAAATCAAGCCAATGCTTCAAAAAGCAACTTAAGGATTACAGTACAGAATTACTTTCATAGTACTTCCCTCTTTCTTTTTAAAAGCTTGTGATTTTTAGAGGTTTTTGATAGGTAAGAAACAGAAATAGTTGAGCATTTTGCCCATTTTGAGAAGTCAGCAAAGACTTGGAACATTCTCAACAGCAATTACTTTACCTCAATAAGGGCTTGGCTTGCTTCCTCACTTAACCTGGGATTTATATAACCACGAGCAAAGGCAATGTAATCCCTCAGTACTGCCATGTCCATGTACTCCTCCTCCAGCCTTTCTTCACTTTGGTAGTACAGTGAAACTAAGTGGCGAGCAAGGCGTCTGTCATAGGCTTCATCACGTGGGTCCAACATTAAAAAGATCAAGTCAAATCTGAATGGGATAAGAATCAAATATCAGCGCGTATACTTTCCTGCAATTTAGAGTCGCTTCTTTTATGGTTTTTCACTTCACAATTAGAATCAGGAGATGCTACTGTAAATGGAAGGTGCTCTTTAAACTGAAAGAGTATTTTTTCTTCAAACTCTTTCAAATGCAAAACATTACAGAACTGCAGCTGGTGGAAGAGACCTGGAGAGACTGAGTCCAACCCTCAGATCAGTTTAGATTTGCTTTCAACATAAGCAGTTTGAAGACAAGATACATTCTGTGGAATTCAGTTCAAGGCTGACAGTCTTTTTTATTTGGGGGTTTTAAACAAATAACAAAGGACAAACTTACTGTAAGAGCTGCAGCCCTGGAAAACAGAGCAATCAGGGTGCATAGCTATTCACTATATGCATATAGATGTATATGCATTTAAAACAAATACAAAATATCTGGAGCTTAAACCTGAATTCAAAAAGAAAGAAAGTTTCATAATAGTTTTGCAAACAGTAGGTAACATCGTAGATAACTGCAAATAATAATTTCCTAGCTAGCCAGTCGTATGTTTTCAAAAGCTTAAATCCAATAAATGGCAGAAACGAGACATGCTCAAACCTAGTTTCCTTCAGTCTATCTGTTGCAGGCGACTGCGAGACCCCCCACGGGATGTGACGCGGTAGGCCCTCTCCCTGCTCTATGATTGATGTGTGGCACGTGCCCTTAGGGGCGTAGATGAAGTACACAGGTTATATAAGCTAGAGTTCACGTGTAATAAACACCATTTTGCTGTTCATCATATTGGTGTGTGCGTGCAGTCATTTGGTCCTGGCCTGGTTTTAGGTCAGTACCGTAGGAGGCAATGCAACATATATCCCAACTAAGACACTTATCTGTTACTGTCAGTGGCCTTTCATTGAATTCTAAACTATAAATGGTGTTCTCAGAATATCCAGCATACCATCCACACACTTTAGAGTAGGAATCCCTCACAATTATAGTACCTAGTTTAATTTTACATCAGCAAATGCTAAAATCTTTTTAACAGCTACTGTCCAAGGCTACCTCTGCCCCCTTCCTGACTGAATTTCACAGGATGAAAACAAGCAGGCACAGAACTTTAGAGTCCACCACATCCAGTGCAAGTTCCCTAATCATCAGTGTTTCACTTAAAACTTATACAAGGTTGTGAAAATCATGCTGGGTTTCTGTTCAAGTTACCAACTACAGTAAGGTTCAGGGTAACTCCTCCAGAGGATAATCCTAATACAGGGGGAAGGAAAAAAAAGCCAATGAAAGAACACAACAAAAACAAAAATAAAGATCTACAGATTTCATCAGATCTTCTGTTCAAGATAAGTATGCTAAAAGGCAGTTCTCCACTCATGCAGAAGCTGCAATTCTGATGTTGCCATACTGAATCTTTTTCACAACAGGTAAAAAAAAAAATGAGACGTGAGGAGGTGTTCAGTACCTCGATAACAGCGTGTGAGGAAGCTGGATGTTTTCAATAGTAGTCTTTTTTGGATTCCATTGTGATTCTACAGGGTTAGCTGCTGCTAGAATAGATGTACGAGCATTCAGTTGACAAATGATTCCAGCCTGTTAAAATGAAAAAGCATTTCTGGATTCAAAACCTTCATAAGATCAGCGTTATTTAATGGGTTTCATAATAATAAAATTCATTGCAGAAGCCTTCTAGAGTAAAGCAAGAAGAAAGGCATCTGGAAATAATACATTTTATGCAAGGATCGCCATGTGTACATAAGAACAAGATGTTACATCATTTAGGATTGATCCACTGACAACATTAGGAAAGAACGAACCCTGATTCTGGTAACTTTTTGGTTTCATCTGCCCTGAGTTGATGCTCAGAACAAAGAACTTGGACTTAAGCAGACACCAACCTTTGCAATGGAGAGAGTCTGTTGTTCCATTACTTCATGAAGTACTGATCTTGTGCTTTCATTCATTTTATCAAACTCATCAATGCAGCAGATTCCATTATCACTGAGTACTAAAGCGCCCGTCTGAAGAACCAGCTGCCGAGTTTCTGGATCCTTCATCACATATGCAGTAAGACCAACTGCACTTGAGCCTTTCCCAGAGGTATACTGGCCTCGAGGAACCAGGTTGTACACATACTGGAGCAGCTGGGATTTACTAGTGCCAGGATCACCGCAGAGAAGAATGTTGATCTCTGCACGGAAGTTGCCTCTTCCTGTGTGAGTGAAATCCTTTCTTGATCCTCCAAAGAGCTGAAGTAGAATACCCTGTAAAAGAAAAAAAAAAAAAAAAAGCAAACATGCTCTTTAAAGTCAGACTATCAGCTCCTGCACAGTTAACAGAGACAACTGAACTGTTGCATTCAACCATATTTTGAACTGAAACAGCTAAAAATAACTGATAGGAAAGAAAGCTTTCATTGTAAAAAAAAGGGTTCTTCCTTTATAGATATCTTCAAGTTAATTACAAATATACAATTATATTGTTAGGGACAACACAGCTTCCAATTTCAGTAGCCAATTCTGCAGATAACTGGAAGGCCAGAACAGATTAGTCCTTATGTTGAGGCTATACTTAATCTGGGACCACAGTATTGTTACCGCTTCTGTAGCATCAAAATGAATAAATAAATTAAAAATTGTGGTATCAGCTTTTTATTCAAGACAAAAAAAATCAAGCATTTTCTTTTAAGAAAAAAGAAAAAAAGATATTCAGAAAATAACACGAAGTTCTTTAGACGCACATAAATTAAGTGTTTAAGGCTTTTATTTATTTGGAATTTGCCAGTACTTTCTCCTTTCTACTTCCCAAAGAAAGTCTACAACTTGCAGCATTAGCAAGGAAACAAAAGCAACTAGTATGTAACACTGTAAAAGTACTGTAATTTTTAGTATAAACACAGGCTTCTAAGCTTATGAGTAAGCTAGAATTATTGAAATTTCTTTCAGCACAGAAACCTTACAGTAAAGGCACGGAACAACTTATTCATATTAGTTCTCAGGCATTTGCAAGTATTAAAGAAAAGTCTGGAATGTTGCTGTGAACAGTGTCCCTCAGTGAAGGTTCCCCAGCTTTCCTTAATTATACCTAGCTGCATACACCTGATACACTGTATTACTTTCACAAGGAGGTAACAAAAACTTGAGAAGATAGTATGCCCATTTCAGGAGAAAACTGTTGCCTTGAATTTAAACAGCTTGCCATCTCAGCAGCCCATAAACTCTGATAATGCACAGGTCTATGAAGAATTAGTTTAAAGAGGCTTGTTGCAGTCCCTTATTATACCTTGAGACACACTACTGACAGTGGTTTGTTTTCCCAGTTCTGCTGTCTTCCTACCTTTTCAACATCTTCCCTTGGATTGCATCCTGAAAGCAATAACAACCAACTCTATCCTGACAAGTTCAGAATTTTAAGACTGATTGAGATCCAGGATTGTTTTGGTTGCTTTTTTTTTTTTTGTTCAACATTTTGAAGTCTCATTTCTATAGCAAATAATTAAGTGTACTTGCACTTCAGAAATGTTTTACAAGCAAAATATGGAATTCATTTTACCTTTTTAATATCTTCATGCTCATAGATGCTTGGGGCCAGTGCTGAAGAAAGTCTCTCATATATGTCTGCTTTGGTAGATAGCTCTTTTAGAAGTGCCACACGTTCCTCTGTAAACATTTTTTGCTCCGTTTCCTCATCAACACCATGCAGGCGTTTTGAATCAGTCTTGCGATAATGTATGACATCAATGTGGGTTTTATAGACAGATTTTACAACGCTGACCCTGGGATTAACTCGAATTGGGACTGCCCTGTAGATACCTAAATACAATTCATGACAGCATTAGATAAAAGAAACATATTAACTCTCAAACTGATATCTCTGTTTTTCCTTTGCAAAGTAAAGCTCTTCAAAATGAACTAACAACTTTAAGCAGTTTATTTATTGGGTGTAGGGAACCTGCTTTGGCAGGGGGGTTGGACTCGATGATCTCTGGAGGTCCCTTCTAACCCCTACAATTCTGTGATTCTGTGATTTCCCACTACCAGTAAGTCACCTGGAAGATGATGGAACACACTTAAGTTGTCTGCACCTTCACTTGTTTGCTATGTTCAGCATTCCTGTCAAAAGTGTTCTCAACAATGAAAATGGTTAAATAATATTGAAAGAATAAGGAAGACTTTTGGAAGTCCTGGCACTAAAAAAAGACTGAAGCCAGCACTTAAACTTTTAATTAAGTGTGAAACTTAGTAACAGGTTTATAATAATAATCTAATCTATAATGGCTGGTAGTACAGTTATTTTAAAGCGCTGCTTTTTTTAAGATGTAGTTGAAATATCACAAGACCTATTTATTCTATGTTATCGCTCTCCGGACTGCAGACACTACTTAAGAGGCTGCCTCCTTCTTACCTGCATTCTCAGAAACACTGAATCCAGAATCATCAAGGTCAGAAGGGACCTCTGCAGATTGTCTGGTCTAGCTGGGGTCTCAAACTGGAATCAGCTAGAGGAGACTGACTACAGCTGTGACATCCTCTGACAATCTCCAAGGGTAGAGACTCCACAGCCTCTTTGGGTAACCTGCTCCAAGGCTTGACCATCCATGCATTAATAAAAAACACCTTCTCTTTTTGCTTTATTAGAATTTTCTGGAGGGAAAAAGAAGTGCTCATTTCTTCATGTGTTACCATTGAGCACCACTGCAAAGAATCTCTCTCTCTGTCTTCATAACTGAGCACATACAAGTACACAGTAGGTACCCAGACCCTTCTCCAGGCTTAACAGTCCCAGCCATCTCAGCCTTTCCTCATACGAGAGTCTTCAGTTCTCAAAATCAGATCCCTTCACCAGATTCATACCAGTATATCTAAGTCTCTTGTATATTGGAAAGCCAGCATTCCAAATCCTTACCACTGATGAGCAGAGGAGAAGGGATCACTTCCCTTGAGCTGCTGGCAACACCCCTATGTGCATCCCAGGAAGGTGCTGACTGAATGGCTAAACAGTGACCTGGTTTATTAAATACCTTCCTTAGGGACAAGATGATGCTGATTGGCCTGTAGTTGTCCAGGTCCTCCTCCTTGCCATAGGTGTGACATCCAGCCCCTAAGCAATCTTCCCCAGTGTCCATGGCCTTTCAAAGATAACTGAATGGAGATGCAAATACACTGTCCAGCTCCTTCAGCACTTGTGGGTGCATCCCATCAGGTCCTATCAAGCACATTCTCATTCATAACAGTTCACTCCTGCAGGTTCATCTCATACAGCACATAAAACTGTGCTATCTGGAACTGTGAAATGACTCACTGAAAGTCTTTGGAATTGTTTCCCATCCATTTTCTGATTTCCCTAGATAATATAGTTTTGAGCAAAGCCTCACAATTATCTGAAATGCCCAAAAAAAAGACTGAAAATGACAGATTACAGCTGCAGGGGACACACAAATATCTGGAAAGAAGGAAGCCTTTCTCATAACAAATACAAAGCTACAAACAAGCAAATGTAGGTAGTAACATGCAAGTCAGAACACACTTCTTCTTTACAGCATTTGTTGTATGCATATTACCCTAAGAAGTGTTCAATTGCCAGACAAGCAATTGGACTCATGGATTAAACTCATGAATTAAACTACTACAGTTCAGTTAAAAAGGAAGATGCAGACAATCAAAGTAAGTTTTACCTGTGACATTAACTCTATCGCCTGGTTGAACTTTATCAACAAGATCATTGTGAGCAAACAGTGCAACTGTATGAGGTGTCTGTCCGGCTGGCATATCTTCAGGGGATTCCTGCAGTTTGATCTAGGAAAAAACAAATAAAACCAAGTTTAACGTCAAAAAAAAAAGAAAACTGTACACAAGGCATACAAGAACTTGTATTATCACAGCTTTCCGCATCATTTTCAATTAGGAACCCTGATCAAGAACAAAACAATTCCTCCCAAACAAAAAGACTGATTAATAAAAAAAACACAGTGAAAACAAAAATTGTTCATTATTATTGATATGGCTAAAAAGCTACTAATAGAAAAGGCTCATCTAGTCCAGATACAAGTGGGCATACTGTGAGTAAAGAGGGTTCTATTAAGAAACATTAAGATGTACATATATTTCATTTAATCCTTTCAGTGTATTTCTTCCCCCCAGTATGGGCTTTATACTCACTAAATTCTTTCATATATGAGGAGGGAGAAAAACATTTCTCAGTTTTGAAAACCTTCCTTCTTAATATGTATA
Organism: Centrocercus urophasianus; assembly: GCF_019232065.1. NCBI lineage: Eukaryota > Metazoa > Chordata > Aves > Galliformes > Phasianidae > Centrocercus > Centrocercus urophasianus. The sequence continues at coordinate 39,628,967 of NW_024884253.1, forward strand.
CTTTCATGCTGCTGATGAAATTAGGGAGAGAAAAAGCAAAAACTGGAAAAAAGCTTCATTTTAGCCAGTATCAAAGTGCAACATACCATCTGTTTGTCAGAAAACATGGATCTGTTGTGAATCAGAGCCATGCTGTGCGTTGTGTTACAGTTCTTGCACACTGATGGTTCAGCAATCCTGCCGCGGTCAATTTCTACTCTTGCGGTGAATGCGCACACCTGGCACTTAAAGAATGCTTCTTGCATCTCGGGAATTAGCTGGGAACTCCTGATCACCATACCACTGATGGTGATAAGTTGATCGATGTCTACAAAATACAGATACTTATGTCATCACATCACAATCTTTAAATTTAAAATAACATTGGAAGATCTACAACCCGTTAGTTTTTAAGTGGAAAGTGGACATCCAGTTAGATATCACTATTTTGTCATAAAACAAAAATTGTTGTCATACAAAACAGTCTTCTATTCTTACAGAAGTAAGAATCTAGGTAGCTGATGACAGATAGACTTCCTTTAGAGATTACGTTTTTCATTTGGACTCTACAGCATTTAATTCCAAAACAGACTTAGGCAAAATGAAGGACGTTGGTATGGATGGACCATAAGTCCAGTTTTAAGTAGTCTGTACATAAATTGTGTGTTAGAATTCAATTAAACTTACGTAAATCCTTCAGATTGTTTTCTAACACGGCAATTTAGAAGTTTACCTTCAGGGTTTAGGCTTCTCATATTCCTAGTCTTCAGTGCATTGTACGGCCGTACTTGAATTTGATGTTCTAATATGGAATCAGGATAGCGATCAAAAAAGATCTCGTTGGCAGCCATGTCAAACGTTGGGATAACTTCCTGCGTTAAATTGGTAGGAACAGTTAAGCTTAGAACAGAAAAAAACCCACCATGCACTAACAAGCCACAAGCCTAACAGAATGTTTCTGCATAATAAGTTTTAAAGTGCCGCTGATCAGCCAGAGATGTCAAAAAAAATAAAGAAAAAAGAACACACAGTTGGCATTTTCCTACACAACAGGCAACTTACTGTTAAATCAGATTTATTTATTTGACTGTTGCAAAAGAAATGATGGAGCACTCGGTACAGTGCAGCTTAACAGCTGATTTTATGTGCAGGAGACACCTATCACAAGATCTAAAACCTTTTAACTACTATGAAATAAGACATTAAAATGAAGAAGTAATTACACTAAACATAGAAAATAAAACTCCGCATTTAAACAAAAACGTTCATAAACAGAAAGATGAAAAAGTCACTTAATAGCCAGTAAACAAGTGCAGTACTTCACCTGAGGATAGCAGATGAGCTGTCTGTAAAGATTTTCATCAAATGCTCTTAGATGGTCACAATTTACATTCAGAAATGGTTCCCCAACCATATTAATCTGCAAGATATTTGAAAATAAATTTTTAGCTTGACAGCACATAAGGCTGGGTAAAAAAAAAAAAACAACAAAACCCAAACACATATGTCATTTTGCTATGTTAGAAGTACCTCTTCAAGTCGTTGCATATAGCGTGGCTGGTTGAGATCCAAGCCAATGTCTTCATCCTCTTTTGCCAATGGATCAATGAAACGCTGAAGAAATTTCTGGATGTCAAGGACAACAGGAAAAAATGAATTCAATTGAGATGTGCACACCCTTAGTTTGTATGAAGTCCAACTAATGTGTGCAAGACAAACTAGCTTTTCATTAAAAAAAAAAAAAGTTGCTAACTTACCTGGAACTTTTCTTTGCAGGAGGCTACATTAACATCTGTTCCCCAGATAACGAGCCTTTGTCCAAGGGACTGCTCAGCTAGATCCTCAGCTTGCTGCAGAGAAAAAAATGAAATGTACACAAATACAGAAAGCTGCTCTGAAAGGAACTGTCAGACACAAACCAGAAGTGTCCACCTACCCCATCTGAGTGTAGGTCGACCTGTCTGGCCTTGCGGGCAGAGCCGAGGTCGGGTCGCTGCCTGACGGGCGTCCCCCGCACACCACTGCGCGGGGTGCCTTCCACCCGGGAGCTAGGTGTGCCATAGGTCAGTGGAGAGCTGATATCGAAATCCAGAGGAATAGCTGCAAAGAGAGTGCTTCATCAGCGCTACCATGCCGTCGCTTTACACTGAAAGCAGGACTAAAATTCTGCCTGGGTATTTCCGATTCATTCTTCTAACTCTGCACCTATCAAATGAACAACGGCTATCAGCTCCAGTGCTCTGCTAACACCAGAACAGTGATGTCACATGTCTGCTCAGCATCTTCCTTTGTAGAGATCACAGAATGGCTTGGGTTGAAAGAGACCTTAAAGCCCACCCAGTCCCACCCCCTGCCATGTGTAGGGCTGTCCCCCATCAACTCAGCTTCCCAGGGCCCCATCCAACCTGGCCTTGACAGCCTCCAGAGATGGGGCACCCACAGCTCCTCTGGGCAGCTGTGCCAGTGCCTCACTGCTCTCTCAGTAAAGGATTTCCGCCTAACATCTAACCTAAGTCTCCTCTCTCTTAGTTTAAAGCCATTCCCTCTTCTCCTATCACTATCAGGCTATGTAAAAAGTCAGCCTCCCTCCCACTTGCAAGCTCCCTTCAAGTTCTAGAAGGCCATAATGAAGTCTCCCCGGACCCTTCTCCTGCCTGAACAAGCCCAACTCTCAAGCTTGCAAAGGTGCTTCAGTCCTCTGGATCATCTTAGTGGCCTGCCTCTGAATCCTCTCCAACAGCTCAGCATCCTTTTTTTGCTGGGTGCCCCAGACCCAGACCCAGTACTCCAGATGGAGCCTCAGTACGGCAGAGCAGAGGTGGATGATCACCCCCTGCCCTGCTGCCACCCCCTCTTCTGATCTCTTCTGAAAAACCACAAGCTGTAGGAAGTGACTTTAAAGCACAACAGCGTTTTGAAAGCACACTGATACTTAAGCATTGAGTCCAAACAAACACATTTTTCAGTGCTTCGTTAGCAGCAGGGTGATGTAATTAACAATTACAAGGTAATCCTACTACAGAACAACACAAACAACACCGCAAAGGCAGAAAAAGCTTTTAAAACCAACACGGCACCCTACTGACGAGTACAAAGCCCCCTCCCCCTGCCCAGCTCCAACCGACGGAGGGAACGCACCCGAGTGGCGGAACTGCGGTGGACTGGAGAAGAGGGCATCGGGAGCTCGGGGGCTCTGCTCGGCGGGCGGGGAGGTGGGCAGCGGCTGCAGCTCTCCGGTGGAAGCGGAGTCGTCCGGGCGGCGCCTCTGCGAGGGAGGGGAGCGGGCGTCTTGCGCTGCGGGACACGAGTGGCGCAGTCAGGGACTCGCCCCCTCTCTCCTGCCTCCCCCCAGCCCTCAGCACTTACGGGTCGGCGGGTTGCTGCCTCGCCCGCGCTTGCCGCGCCGGCGGCTGGGCGTGGAGGCGGGAGATGACATAGTGCTGCCACAACGGTCCTACCGTGGGAGAGAAGCGCTGGCGGCGGCTGAACCCCAAAATGGCGGCGCTCCCCCTACCCCCGCGCAGCACCGATAGCGCACCTCCACACTCCGCAGACCGGAGAACTCCCGCGCCGCCAGAATCACGTGGCAGCGCTCTCGCGGGCTTTCTGGCCAATGGGTGCGCGCAGCGGACGCGGGATCTCTCACCTGATAGGGAAAGGGGGGGCTTGGTCCGCAGAAGGGAAGGCGGAAGGAGTTGATTCCACCAGGCCCTCGGGATCGCGGTGCTGTCCTGCCCAAAGGCTCACAGTGCGGGCAGCAGCATGGTGCGAACCGCTCGCCGTCCCACGGACCGTTAATCGCCGTGGGTCGAACGGCGCATCCCCCCTCAGCGCGGAGTGGTACCGCCCTCAGTTGATCGAGTTTCGCGGCAAAATGAGTCCTGTGGGCGGGCCGGGGGGAGCGGCCCATTCTGCATGAAGACGGGTGGGTGGTGTTTGCTGGTCACTACAGACAACTTTCCGGAGAGATAAAAACCCTACGTTGCGCTTCTCCACACGTCCTTGCCCTATTGGAACAATTCGCCCAGCGTTTGCCCACCGTTCTCCTTCCTTAGAGTGCGCCAACCCGGATACGATAGAGGCCTTCCCCCTCCCATCGCTCCTGGCAGTGTTGGGTCAGTCCGAGGGGCGGCCCCTCCCGGCCCCCAGTCCGTACTGAGCAGGATGGCGGGCGGCGTGCAGGAGTACCTCCAGCAGCTGCACGGCTGTCTGCAGCCTGGCGATGCCATGCGCGGCTATGGGCTGCTGCGCGGCCTTGGAGAGGCCTGCCTCACCTGCTCGGCCGGCGGCGCGCTGGGTGCGGCCCGGGGCTGGGGGTGGGGCGGGAAGGGCGTCTGGGGGAGCCGAGGTCCGACTGTCTGTCCGTTCCCCTGCAGCGCTGCACGTCTCCCTGGTGTTCGCCCCGGAGCGCGGCCTGCTGGCTTTCGTCTGCCGCTCGCTCGGCGTGGAGGAGGTGGGTCGGCACCGAGCTGCTCTGCCGGGCGCGGCCAAGCCGGGCGCTGTCAGAGCTTCTTAACTTTTGCCCTTTCAGTTTCGAGAATGCAGAGAAGAAGCGCTGAAGTTTCTCTGCGTCTTTTTGGAAAAGATTGGAGAGAGTGTTCATCCTTACGCCTGCAGCCTTAAGGTGGGTGAGCAGCACCTGCTATCCAGGAACCTCTGCCAGGTGCTTAGACTGTGTCCAGGTTAGGGCATAGAGCCATGGAATCTTCTGTGCTGGAATGGACTCACAGCGATCACCGGGTCCAAATCCTGGCTCTGTGCTACACCATGCAAAATCCAAACCAATTGTCTGAGAGCATTGTCCACGCTGTCCTTGAACTCTGGTACTTGGGGCCATGCCCACCACCCTCTGGTGCAGACCTTTTCCCTAACTCTCAGCTTCCCCTCCCCTGCCATACCCTCAGTGGGCTTCACAGTGGCTGTCCTACCTGCAAAGTGCTCTGCCGGTGCTGGGAGAAACTCAGGTGCTGCATGGTGTGGTCAGTGCAACAGCGCAGAGTGGAATGGTTTCTTTGTAAGCTTTCTGTATTATTTATATATACAGAATATATATATATATATATATATAAATATATAAAATAGAATTGTTAAGGTTGCAGAAGACCTCTAAGATCATCTAGTCCAACTGTCAGCCATCCCCACCACACCTCCATGTTTCTTGAACACCTCCAGGGATGGTGACTCCACCTCCTCCCTGGGCAGCCCGTGCCATTGCCTCACTGCTCTTTCTGAGAAGGAATTGTTCCTGATATCCAACTTGAACCTCCCCTGGCACAACTTGAGGCCATTACTTCTCATCACTATTACCTATGAGAAGAGATTGACCTCCACCTTGCCACCCCATCTCCAAACTGAACAATCCCAGTTCCCTCATTCACTCCCCATAAGACTTATGTTCCAGACCCCACACTAGTTCCATTGCCCTTCTTTGGACTTACTCCAAGGCCTTGATGTCTTTCTTATGCTGAGGGGTTCAAAACTGAATGCAGTACTCAAAGTGCGGCCTCACCAGTGCTGAGTACAGGGGAGGGTACATATAAGTACATGGAAGCGTATGCTTACATGTGTATGACTTTTTAAATGCTCCTGTTCTGGTGGTTAGTTCTAAAGTTTCTCCTGAAATGCTGCCGTTCTCACAACGTACACTGGAATTAGTGGAAACTATTCCATCTCTAATTCTGGGGTAGCTTGCACACCGTGGCTTTGCATAGAACTGCTTGCCTGTAATGGTGTGATTCCTGATACCAAGTTAGCAGCTGCTTGCTGTGAGGAATGGGGGGTTAGAGGCAGCAGGCTTGCCCTTTCTTGCTTGCTGATATCTTTGTATCAGATATTGTCTCTGGAATTGCTTTCAGATTCATATCGTTGTTGTTTTAACTCTTTAAAAACAACTTCTACTTGTTAGGATCAGATGCTTTAAAAAGGTAGATAACTATTTTGTTTGCTACTAGTTTATTTCAGGGCCTATATGAGTACTATAATCTTTGTTTTTTTTCTATCTAGCAAACTTGCATTAGTGTTTATACAAAAGAGAGAGCAGCAAAATGTAGAATTCCAGCTCTGGAACTTCTGATTAAGGTAAAATATATTTTATAGTTTATCTTTTTCCTAGAAAAAATTAGAAAATCTGTTGTATTGATGCAGTTCTGCTATGTCAAGAGGAAGATCTGTGCACAACAACAGCAAAAGCATACTGATAGTCCAATATTAGATGGTAATAAAATACATGTCTTAATGACAAATTGACTTTGATATTCCTACAGTAGGTTGCTCAGATGTAAACATGTAATTCCTTCATCTATTGGCAAGACAAATTGCTTTGTGGCAGTCACAGATTTTTCTGTTTTCCAGTTTATCTTTATCCAGTTATTATGGTTCTTTAAGGAGAAATTTTCAAATTAAAAATACCGTGTTTCTCAATATCATGTATTACTGTGCACGAAAAGTGGAAGAAAGGGACTTTTTCAGAACGCTTACTGCTGTGTGAACAGCAATCTTGTAATGTATTTCCTGTGAATGCACTTAGACCTTTGTTTTGTGAATGCTTTTGCACCTGCTGAGTTGTGTTACTGAGGAACAAAGCTCTCTTCTGAGAGAGGCAGTTCTTCTACAGGTTAGTTTGGCTGTGCAGCTGAAGGCAGAAAAGTACAGAATGTGGTAAAAGCTGCTACAGACTCATAAGCATATGTGTGGTGGCTTTTTGTTTTACATGTATATGTGTGTCTGTGTGTATACGCTATGTATTTTTCATGTGATCTGTACGTAATATATGACAGTAAGTATAGCATAATACAGCATGTTAACTATGAAGATTTATTTATTATGCATTCATAGGAAGATAGCTTCTTAAGAAATCAATTTCATGCCAATACTCTTTTTTGGACGAGTTACCTTAATCCTGTTTTGCTGAATGATTTATTTAAGTTGACGTTGTGCTTATGAACTGTGCTTTTATTTAGACCAAATAATACTGCTATCCTAATCCTAATTATTTTCCTAACTTTTCTTTGTTACTTATTTATTCCAGTTGCTCCAAAGCTTACGACGTTCCTGTCTGATGGAAGAGATGAAAGTTGGAGAAATCTTTAATAAATTTTATGGGGAGCTTGCTATAAGAAGTAAAGTTTCTGATACAGGTAGATTTTAGTTCTCCCGCCTGCATCTTTGGTTTTATTTGTTTTTATTTGATCATTCCCCACATAAATTGGAATTGTATTCCCTTTGCAAGTGTGTTTGGAAATGGTAGCTGTCATATTTTAGAGCTAGTAAAATTTGTTCAGGTCTTCTGATTGTGGTCATGCAGTTTGCTGTTCTTAGTAGACCTGCATATATGTGTAAGCTATAGATGGGAACAGTTAGGTAATTCAGTTGAGCAGTAATGATGTATATGTTATTTTACATTGGTGATGCAAAAGAATACATGTCTCTGAACGCCTAAATCCTGGCAGTAATTCCAGCTTTCTTGGTGTAAAACAACTTATTTAGGTTGGTGGCCCTGCCTGTGGCAAGGGGTTGGAATTTGATGATTTTTGGGGGTCCCTTCCAACCTAAGCCCTTCTGTGATTATTTGCCCAGGCTATTAGATTTTTTTTTTTTTTCCAGGCTCACTGCTAACCCAGTGTAGCTGAACCTTACAGGCTAGTACTGTACCTACTTCATAATGATACGCACACCTACCCCTGTACATTTGAGCTTTTGTCAATAAAGAGTAACTTCTAGGCTGCCAGTCCTGATGGAAGTTCATGTAATCGCCAGCTGTTGGCTAAAGCTTGTCATAACCTTATTCCAACCCTAACAATTGTTGTTCCACAGAGGTGCAGTTTTAGTTTGATAGTTCCTGCAGTGATCAACTCTAATGTGAGATCATCAGTCCCTGCCTTGAAGTTAGCATGTTGATAGGAGCTCTAGTCTGATGGCCTTTCAGTTTCAGTTAAGATTTTATCCTGACAGGTCTATTCCTTACACAGCGTGCTGTGCATGTGCAGAACCCAGTTAGACTGAACTCAAGCTCAGTAACTTCTGCTAGCTGTTGGCCTTAACCCCAGTGGGTTTTTCTAAGCCCTTTTAAAAAAGAATATTTATTAATGTCAAATAGGAATGCATCTCACGTCACATTGTATAGATATATAGCTATGTATTTATGTGTGCCATGAAGAGCCAGTCTTCCCGCATGCTAATCATTAAGTAAAAACCTCAGGAATGGTTTTCTTGTGCTTGCAAGTTATGTAGTAATTGCAGTGGAAATAATAAAGGAAGTAATATTTAGTAATATTAAATTACTTTCTAGTACTGGAGAAGATCTATGAGCTTTTGGGAGTTTTGGGAGAAGTCCATCCTACTGACATGATTAACAACTCTGAAAAACTATTCCGAGCGTATTTGGGAGAGCTTAAAACACAGGTATGTCTGGAACTTTTTTTCAGGCTCTTTCATTGCTTTATGTTTGTTTGTTTTCATTTGGTATACGTAGTGCTGTATGTTGGATTAGTATTGTTTCTACTACATCTTATAGAGATCTAACTGGATGAGCATAAATGCTTCCTAAGGGACTGCTTTAGTTCTCTGGTTCTGAAAAGTTTTCAAAGTAAAAATGTTGAGGCCATCAGATGGCGAATGATCAATTTACTGTAAGGAAAGATGATGCGTGATGATCATTGCAGTAGTACCAGAGCAAAGTCACATTGCCACTCACTCAAAGCTTCTGATTTGGGCTCTATTGGCTGCTGAATTCTTGCACTTTTGGGAAATACTAGAGTTGTGCCAGCTTCACTTTGCTTTATTATTTACTTTGAAGAAGTTAGTATGTTCTATCTGAATTTTACTATGTTTGGCCTCGATGGGACGTGTTTTATATTTGTTGAAAGATTTCTTATTCTTTTGTAGTTAAACACCTTTCCAACTTATTTGAAATTTCTGAATACTGGATGTTTCTTTCATCTTACATTTGTAGCTATGGGTACTGACAGTTGGAGTGTGTTATTTTAACTACACTTCTAGGAACTGAGAAAGGATGTAATTTTATTTTGGATTGAGGATATATCTATTTATATTTTTCAATTCTCACTTGATTTAGATGACATCAGCTACGAGGGTCCCCAAGCTACCTGTTGTAGCAGGATGCCTGAGGGGACTGACTGCACTCATGTACAACTTTACCAAGTCTGTGGATGAAGGTATGTAGTTTTTCTGTATGAAAGACAGCTAATTGTTACACAGCCAGCAAACAGCACTGTTTCTTGTTGTGTGCTCAGAACAAAAATTCCCCAGTGTTGGATGACTTAAGTGAAAGCAAGGCCTATCCAGCTACATGGTCCTTGTGGTCTGTCTGCATGTGGGATGGCTTGATTACAGTGTTTCTGTATGTAAAGCTTTGAAGTGCTACTTTCTAACCAGAAGTGGGCAGCGGAGACAGGTACACTGAAGCTGGAGTGCCATTTTTATACAGATAAGTGTTTCCTTTAGAAGAGACTGAATACAGATGTACATTTTTTTTCATAGGTGCAAGTGTTTCAGTAAAAAGAAAAATCCATGCTCCTTGAGATACTTGAAGTTTTCCAATCCTATTTCTTGGTATTCTACCCTAGCTTTGGGTAAAAGTATCTTTGTCTACACTTAACCTTTTGTGTGTCAGTAATAAAATACTTATTGGTTTGTTTCACAGATGCTCAAACTTCAAAGGAGATTTTTGATTTTGCAGTGAAGGCTATCAGGCCACAGGTAGATCTGCTGTATGTTAATTTGTTAATTGCTCTTTCAATATGTTTATTGTATTATTCAGCTAATAAATTCATTAGATGAATAATAGTTTACATTTGGATGACTTTTTTTTTTTTTTTTTTTTTAATCTTAAGGTCGATCAGAAGCGATATGCAGTACATCTAGGTAAGACTGTGAATTATCTTAGTTTGTGCTTTGGGCTCTACCACTCGTGTGATTAATTATTCTTTCAGGAGATGTTTGTTCTCTGTTGGCTCTCTCCATGTCTTTCCAGTCTTGTCTTCTGAGCTTATCAGGGAGCAGAACTGGAGTACTTTAGGTTGGAATGTAAAGAATTAAATGTGTATATGGTTAAACTAAGTACATATAATTGCGTTGTTATCAGAATTATACTTGATGCCATTTGTCCCTCTGCAGTGAATACAAAATTGTGGTATGAGAAGGCTAGAAGTAGAAAGAGGAGCAATGTAGCAAATTAGGAGCAAAAAAGAGGGAAGCTGGGAACAAACGAAGCCTGCAAAGGCAATGAGAAACTGACCTGTGAAATATCTATGGCTTACTCAAAAAGTGCTAAAATGTGAGATTTCAGCACTTGGCCCTCAGCAACTGTAAGGTGTAAACTCTTCTTTAAAGGTAGTCTGGCTAGGTTAAACAGTTACATTCTTACAGATCTTAAAATTTAATTTATGCCTAAGTTTGAGACTGTGAAATTACCTGTATTCTGAACTATTTGAAGGAGGAGTAGACTTGAGAATATGTCCTCAGCACAAAACCAGACCAAATCCTTGTGAAATGTGTGATCAATTATTTGCAATAAAAGTAAAGTCCCTTACTTTTTTTTACTGTTAATGAAGATAATCTGAGAACAATGCTATGATTTCTATTAAAAGAAGGGTATGTTAGAGAGTCGTTTTTGTGCTTAAGTTTTCAGTGTTTGGATACTGGTACTATAGCTGTTGGAAAAACACATTTTAAGCCTTCCAGTCGTGGTAAATACACCCACCTGAAGTCCTGATGTGCACTTGAATTGTCTTGCCTGTTTTCAGACAGTGGAATATGAGACTGAGGTTTTTAATGGTAATTGTTTTTAAATTGCAGCTGGTTTACAGTTGTTCAGCTGGCATGCTGCTCAGTTTGGTACCCTGCTCTTGGACAGCTATGTCATGCTCTTTGAAACAATGTGTAGATGGTGTGGCCACACAAATCAAGAGCTGAAGAAAGCTGGTCATAATGCATTGGATTCATTCCTCAAGCAGGTATTGTAACTTTCCTGGGATCTCTGAGGTTAAATCAAAGTCAGGTTCCGTGAAGGAGAGGGGATATTTGCTGCTTGCAAGTTCAGTGAATCTAGTAATTACTTTGATTGAAATACTTCATATCATGAGCTAGGTATCTTTTAGGATTTACTGTTAATTTCTGGAAATCCTGGCATTTTAATATCTGCTCTACAGATGTCCTTAATGGTGGCGAAGGATGCAGAGCTACACAGGAGCAAATTGAAGTTCTTCATGGAGCAGTTCTATGGGATCATCAGAAGAATGGATTCGAGCAACAAGGAGCTGTCCATTGCTATCCGTGGATATGGGCTGTTTGCAGCAGTATGTGCAGGGATTTTGTTCTGATAAAGCAACGTACTGAATGGGTTTAAAGCTAAGATTCATATACCATAGTCACGTGAAGGGCAAATTGTTTCAAGATGCGCTCCTAAGAATCACTAGTATTGTGATAGAGTAGCTGGTTCCTAGCTGAGTTCTTTCTGTTTTGCTGCAATTTGAGCAGAGTGCATTTGTTTTGTAGAATTTTGAGCGTTCGTTGTTACAACTTAGTCTTTCTCTTCCAGGATATGAGTTTGAAAGGAATGAGTTAAAAATTAAGTGTTTAAAATTACTGAATTGACTGAACCGTATTAAAAATATGTTAGGCGATAGAAGTTAATTAGAAGTACATAATTTAAATACAAAAATAGTATAATTCTGAGAACTTTAAGAGGAAGACGAATCTTAATACTGAAATACCTGTAAATCTTTAATGTGCACAGATCTTTAGTTAGAAACACTGATAGCTGTTGGCCTGGATAGACTGAATCTTGGTTAAGTTTCAGATGCTAGGTAAAGAAGCAAGTCTTGCTGCCACTGCAGTGAGTAATTGCAGAAAGAACACACATTGAGTGGTGGGTTCAGGCTCAAGGTAGACTATTTCACAGTCCAAATACTAAGATAATTCTGAGCTTACTGATTACTTCATAACATTACAGAAAAACTGTTCTACAAGTGATCAGTGGATGATTTTTGTTACTTTCTTAAGCAGATCACATTCAACCTTTAGCCTAACTTTTGTTTTCCATTGTTGCCTACATCAGTCTGTTGTTCTTCTACTGTCAGTTTCCTGTGACTGGTTTTGCCTGTGTCCTGCTTCTTGGTTCTTTTTTCCCTAAGATTATTTTCAGACCTAGCTTATGCTAAATACAGATGCCTATAGAATGATACCTAAGTTGCAGTGAGAGCATTATTATGTACCCCTAGTATTGTCTGGGATGTGCTCTGCTTGTTGGTAAGTTTAGAAGTAGTCTTTCATCCTCTGTTTATGTAGATCCTGACATAACAGAAGTTGAGAATTCAGGCTGCTGGGTTAAATGTTGTTGTAGCCTGTGAGTGATAATTGGAAAGCCATTAAGGTATGTCACATTTCTTTAATGCAGCTAGTTCAAATGTGAAGCTCAGTATTAGCATCTGTAATACCCTATTTGATATGTTTAAAGCTGTATTCCAGGTACTGATTTCATGGGGAATTCAAAGTAATTATTGTTATGATTATTGCAGCAGAGACTTGTTTTTAGTGCTACAGCATGTTTGCTTGCTTGTGTGAAGTTGCTAAATGGTGTTTTGTTTTCTCTCTGTAAGCCCTGCAAAGCTGTACGTCCTACGGATGTTGACGCCATGTACGTTGAGCTCCTTCAGCGCTGTAAGCAAATGTACCTGACGGAGGCAGAGACAGTGGATGACCATCTGTATCAGCTTCCAAGTTTCCTCCAGTCCATCGCAAGTGTGATATTCCATTTAGACACAGTAAGTGGAGTATTTAACGTTCCAGTCAAAAAGTTTTTAATGCAACCTGCAATGTATGAGAAGGTAGTAACAGTGAACTTAAAATACCTGTGATGGAAGTTATTTCATTATTTGAAATATTATGGCTTTAGCTCCTACAGGGTGGGAGAATATCAGGAGAATATTAGATTTTATTTGAATAGAGAAAATGCTTGAAATATACTCTTTCTTAATTGAATTTTTTAGAACGTACTGAAAGCTTTTGGTACTTATACTTAGTGTATTCTCCGAGGCTGATACTTTGATTTTCCTCTGTTGCTGTGTATTGTCTGAGTTCTAACGAGGGTTTTTTTCCATATCCTATCTGAAACTGGGAAGTGAGGCTAAGGTGGAGATTATTTTGATTCTGTTTTCAGATTAAGGGTGAACAGATTTTACTGCTGTGTTTTTCTTGTTTAAGTAGATGGTACTTTGCTAGTAAGATTACAATGGGCTCCATTGTAGTTCTAAACTGCTCAGGAACCACTTTTTATCACGTGCTCCAGGAAATTTTCTGTTTTTCTCAATGTCTAAGATAAATTTGCCTGCTAAATCTTCTACTGTTTCTCAGAATAGGCCACAGTGTAAACTCTTGTGAAGCTATTTTGTTGTATTCGTATGTTTTTTTTTGCTTATTTCTTCCAGATTCCAGAAGTGTACACTCCAGTTCTTGAACATCTAGTTGTGCTACAAATCAATAGCTTTCCACAATACAGTGAAAAAATGCAGTTAGTCTGTTGCAGATCTATAATAAAAGTGTTTCTAGCTCTCTCAATAAAAGGTCCTGTTCTCTGGAGTTTTATTGGCGCTGTTGGTGAGTCTGTGATATTTGTTTTGATTTATTTTCTTTTCTCCCCCTTAATGATAAACTATTTCTAACAGTTTTATGGAAGAGCCGTTTGGAGTCATTAATGGATGGAAAAATGCTTCCTTTCTAATGAAAAAATAGAGTTTTTATTGTGTTCCTACTTTTTTTTGGGGGGGAGGGGGAGGAGGAGGGGAAGTTAGAGGGGAGGAATTTGGGTGGTTCAAATCCATCGCTGAACCACTTAGGAAGACTTTTAAGATTTGCTTTAGCTGACAGTGTGCTGATGATCAAAGGCAGGAGAATGTATTATCTGTAGGATAGGAAGGCTTTCACAAAAAAGGAAGTACAAAAATCTGTTCAGTATTCTTTCAGTTACACTTATAAAATATCACAGAGGTTAGGGACAACATCACCTATATTAGAAATGCATGCATTTTAAGCTCTCAAACTTCACAGTAAAATATGAAAATTCCAAATATGCAGTTATTAAGATTCTAAGTGTGATAGTATTGGTAGCTGGCAATTCTAGTAGCTTCCAGCATGCTGACATTTTGTTATAATGATTTTTAGTTTTTCAGTTATCTTACAGTGGCTTTTCTGTTATCGTGGCTTTTTCACTGTTATCCTTGTTTGTGATTTGGAGTGTGCTGTACAGCTGATGTTATTTTATTTTGTTGCAGTGCATCAGGGATTAATCAGAGTATTCTCCAAGCCAATGACATTTTCAAAGGTAAAATAACTTTTAAAATATTTTTCATCTAAATTTTTAGAATATACTATCCAGTTCTTGGACATCTAGTCCAGCAAACAGATCAAGGTCTAAAACCAGAAATACTACTGTCAGTCTTGAGTGTCATCCCTTTTGTTACTTGTTTCTGGTCCCTACATCAGCATAATAACAATGTTTCTCTTGTAATGGATGTTATAGCAGGGAATATACATTGGTTCTTTGGAGTTCTTTGCTTAGGTCATCTAAGAAGGTTGTGGTTAATGTCACCCAGCTTTCTTCCAGGCTAGCAAAATTTGGAAACTCAAAGTTTTTCTCATTGTTCCTGTCAAGAGGATGATAAAGCTCTTAAATCCTATGCAGCAGGAATCTCTCACATAACTGACCACTGGAAGTACTTAGAATTTTTAAAAGATGATGATGCTTTTCTGTTCTTTTCAGATTGGTTAAATAAGAAAGCCAAACATTTCAGGTTTCTACATAGACAAGTAATTTTACATGCTGTTTTAGCTTGAGTCAGGATGCTATACGTTATACAGTGTTTCTGAAAAGTACTCTGTCCTTTCAGGATGTTTTCAGAAAAGAAACTTCTGGATCAGAAGACTTCCCAGAAGCTGGAGAGGTTGAGACACCAAAATGGAAAGTACCAACCTATAAGGACTATCTGTGTCTCTTCAGAAGTTTACTGAGTTGTGATATGATGAAGGTAAAGACATAGTTAACATGGTAATCCAAGATGAAAAGTAACCCTGAGACTTACTGTTGCTTTTCTAACCTCAGACTTGTTCTGTATGTCCTGCTGCAATGTAACTTCTTGATTTTTTTTTTTGTTGAATTTTGTCACTGATAAATTAGTTAAATAGGGATGAATTTAGGCTTCTATAGCATAAGAAACCTCTAAAGCCAGATTGTCTAAATCATTCAAGCCTTCGTTTGTAAATTCAAGAGTTAATTCTTATTGCTGTTTTGAAACACAAACCTTCCTCCTACAAAGGAATCCATTTTTGAAGAAGAAAACTTTCTTACTGGAAATTCACCACTGCAGTCTCTGAATCGGTTGCTGTATGATGAACTCATCAAATCTATTTTGAAGATTATTGAGAAGTTGGATCTGACTGTTCAGAAACTGAATGTCCATGAGCAGGTGAGACTTAATGACATGACTATTAATTTCTGCTGTAGTAAAGGAACCAAGATCACATTCCTTGTTTTGTTTTCATTATGATTATATAGCTCCTTATAATGTCTTTGAAGTAATAGTCATATTTCTTAAAACAATTTACGTCATACTTTTTGATATTGCACTGCAGTATTAGCAGATGGAAACATGAGATTCAGAAGTAGCTGATAGGATCCGTTGTTATAGACTTTACTCTGGCATCTAGTGGATTTTGGTTTTGTACTCACTTTTTCCTTATTGGCAACTATTTCTTACTCTTTTATTAATTATTGATCTGCCAATCATCAGTTGTTTGTGTCAGACTAGATTGTAACAAATACAAAAAGCAGAAGAGCCATACGATTTCTCTGGAAAAATGGTGTAAATGATTTCTGTGTTGTTTGAGATCCAGTGTTCTTGTTTCAATGTTTCATTTTAGGATGAAAATGAAACCGGCAGTGTTTTTATTGAGCCTACTTCTGACCCTGCTTCAAACCTTCAGCCAAAGAAACCTACGGACTTTATTGCCTTTATAAACTTGGTAGAATTCTGCAGGTACTAATATATCTTTGTGTAGTTAAAAAGTTACAAAATGATTGGAAGAAATTTAGAGGGAGTTTTATTTAAGAGCATATTTCTGACTTACGACCATAATCAAGATTTTAGAGTGGTGATTAGCTGGGAAACTGTGTTTCAGACATCTGAGATGTGGGTAAAAAACACGGTAGCTCATCTGGAGAACAGGAAACATCATTTGATTATTTGGTTGTAATTATCTTTCAGTACATGTTGTAACTTCCCATATTACACTGGCCATATATACAGTAATTACTTCAGAGACCGGAAATGGTTGTGTGCCAGGTAATATCAGGCATTAAGTGAAAGGAACAGTGTTGCTTGTCAGTGTAGGTCCAGCTGATTTCCTATAGCAATACTGCAGTCTATTTTGGTAATGTGGTATGTTTGTGTGTTTGTACAAATTTGATAGTGAGGTGTAAGGAGGAAGAATTTGCTTTGCACTATGAAGCAAAATAAAGATCTTATGGTTACCTTGGATGGTGGCATGTAATTAGTACCTTTGGGTGTCTTTGGGGGTGAATTTTAGATACAGTGCTTGTCTTCCTGGTGCTAATGTGAAAGTTTGGGAAGAGAAAAAATTATGTTTGAATAAAATTCTTTTTCTTCCCCCCACTTTTTTTTTTCCGTATGATTTGTGTGTGTCTACTTTAGAGACATACTTCCAGATAAACATGTTGAATACTTTCAGCCTTGGATGTATTCCTTTGGTTACGAGCTTATTATACATTCAACGAGACTACCTCTTATCAGTGGATTCTACAAGCTGCTTTCTGTTACAATGAAGATTGCCAAGAAAATAAAATACTTTGAGGTGAGATGTCTTTTCCCATTGGAGATGTAGAGTGTTTCATTACTGGTGGGACAGTTCTTAATATAAGTCTTTTATGCATGTATGTGCAGTGCCAAAAGTTTATTATAACTGTTACCGAGTGGCTTTCAATGTTTTGTGCTATTTCTGATATGACAGCTATTGTACAGTGACAGTGTTTCAT
>NW_024884253.1:39646020-39720953 GCF_019232065.1 Centrocercus urophasianus
TTGTACAGTGACAGTGTTTCATCCCATATTGTGTAGCTCCCCACAGAACTGTTCTTGCTGCTGCTGGTAATAGTGCCAAGTGAAGCAAAATTGATTCCCAATAAATATGTTGGTACTGTAGATGCTGTCGTGAGCTGCTTGCTTGCCACCTGCACATTCACACTTGGAGATTTTCTCTTTCTTTTATGACTTATTGAAGGAAAAGGGAAGTAGAAAATTAAGTGTTCGTGGTACTACTAAGCTTTGAGAGAATCAACATACATTTTAAGTTTTCAGTGATGAAGAGTTCCTTAGTTACAGATTCGTTGTGAGTTCAACTTGTATTTTATGTTTGTGCTACGTTACTACAGATTTTAACACTGTTGATTTGTGGATTCTGTTGGTAGGGTGTCAGTCCAAAGAGTCTCAGAAAAGCTGCTGAAGACCCTGAAAAGAGTTCTTGCTTTGCCCTGTTTGCAAAGTTTGGTAAAGAGGTATGTTATTTTGCTGGCTAGCTTACTTAATCTGAAAATAAGCATAAATTACTCTGTCAAAATTGTATCTTCTTAAAAATCTTACAATATATATAATAGCAGTACTCCAGCTGTTTGAATTTTACAGTATAGGAGGGTTTTAAAATCTCATTCTTCCTGTGTTTGTTCTCAGTATCAGTAACAGTGTATTGGTCACTGAGTTATTTCTCATTTGTGTGTCAAGATAATTGTGCATTAAGTACTTCATGATGAACATCTGCAGATGGATTACATTCCAGTATTGTTTTTGAGTTGTGTATTTTACGTGAATGTTAATATAGATGATATCAAGACCTCATAAAGTTTATGACTGTTCTTGGTATATTTTTCTGAATTTTAGGTTACAGCAAAAATGAAACAGTATAAAGATGAGTTGCTGGCATCCTGTCTAAATTTTTTACTCTCTTTACCCCATGACATCATAATGCTTGATATCAAAGCATATATTCCTGCATTGCAGGTAGGTCAAAGCAATGTGTAGTTAACTTTTTTTTTTTCCTTCTAAAACATGTACCAAATTTTTGGAGCAAAGTTAGTAACCGTCAAACTTTGCATTATCTCCAGCATGACAGAGTAGAAATGGGTTGGTTTTCTGGATAATGAAGTAAATTGTCTGAGTATGCCTTTGTACTTGACTGACTCTCTTAGTGCCTGCATTACAATAGAACAGATATGTCCTGTGCTGATTTTGAGTGAGAAATTGAGCCGACGAAAGTTGCTAGGAAGGAAAATGTTTTGAATGCTCAGAGCTTGCGAATATGGTATCTCCCTTTAAATTATAATACTCATTAAAAAGGAGAACTAATGGTTTTACATTTGACACACAGAATGCATTTAAGCTGGGCCTTAGCTGTACACCAATGGCTGATCTGGGACTGGATGCTTTGGAAGATTGGTCAGCTCACATCCCCAGGCATATCATGCAACCTTATTACAAGGATGTGCTACCTCTTCTTGATGGTTATTTGAAAAACTCTGCAACTGCAGGTATGTATGGGCAATTAATTCTTCATAGTTATGCTTAGAGACTTGAATGTGACATTCTTTTTAGTCTATATTGTTCTTACAGTTGGAAAAGTATCATTTCTTTTAGCCCCAGAAGTTCACCATTATTTTTGAACTAAGATTTCAGTGGTTTTGTTGCTGTTGTTTCTTGTGGTCATTTGTTTTAAAAAACCACGAGTACATGCATGAGGTGCAGGTATACTAAGATAATATTTATATGCTGCTTTTTTTTAATCAGTTGAACCCCAAAATAACTGGGAAGTAAGGAAGCTTTCCCGAGCAGCCCAGAAAGGATTTAACAAAATTGTGATACAGCGTTTAAGAAAAGCAAAAACTTCTTCATTGGTAAGAACATTGATGCTTTTTAGAGTTGAAAGTGAATTAATCACTTTGCAGTGCATCTCATCCTCTCTTGTATGTTTCTCTTTTTCTTGGGGTTATTTTTTACCTTACATCAGTCAATTTGGTGAAACCCGTTTAACAATGTGGTGATAGTTCCATCACACCAACACAGTTGGAAAGGTATCGCATTCTGGGGTGAGAATGAGAGAGATGCAGGGAAGGAGAACTTCCAGAAATCTGTTTGGTTTCATTATATATTAGTCTGGTATTGATTCTGACTTAACAGTTTAACTGCATACACATCAGATGTTAGTTTGCACACACAAAATGCTATTTGTGCAGACTTGCTATTTGAATGTGTAACTTTCTGTTGTTATTACCTTGTGGACAGGTTCAGTCTTAGAAGTCAAACATACCAGTCATTTTGACCAGTGTCTTCTCAAGTAGCTCCAAAAAAGTGTAGTCTTATTTGTATATGCCAGGTGCAAACTTACTTGGAATAAATACTCTTTTAGGTATGAAACAAATAATTACTTCTACATGTATTATCTAACTCTTTCCAACTTAGTGGTCTTTAAACAAAATAAATAAATTTTATATCCCACACAGGCTGTTAAAAACGTACATTTTAGGATCTTGGGTTGAAGTGAAAAGTGTAATTTTTACTTCAGATTTCTTATCACTTTACATTTTACCTGTGCTGATAAAATTTTAATCTAATAACCATTTCTTGAGAAGTGTGACTGAAAGGCCACAGAATGTCTTGAAGGTGTTTTCTAGTGTTTCCTTCTGCTTATTGAAATTAATGGTGCTTTTTTTGTTTGATGCTGCTCCTTCTCTTTTCTTTACTGTTCCTTCTTTATCCATACGCTTGTAAGTGCTATTATTCCTTTATTCACTCTGTCAACAAACTCATCTGTAGATAGACATAATTCTTCCTTCATTAATATCAATCTTCTGAATTTTCAGGATGACAATCCCTCCTTGGAAGCAGTAAGAACTAGAGTGGCTCGCCTTCTTGGCTCTTTAGGAGGGCAGATCAACCACAACTTAATTACGGGTGGGTAACCTAAAAATATTTATATGCCTCTGCTCTGTCTCTTGAAAGTTAAGTTTAGTGACATCTGAACACCATTTTGAGAATGCATGAGTTTTTCAAGGAAAACTATGTATTTATTTTGACAAAACTGCTTTTATTGAATTTCAAAGTTAAAGAGAACAGAGTAGTAACTAACTTACAGAATGCAAAAAACCTGTGTGGAAATCTCACATTAAAGGAAGAAAAATCACCCACATATGAGCATATGGTTTTATTTACTCATACCTCACCTTCACTCTCTAGCTGTAAAACTGTTTTGAAATCTCTCATGGTTTACAATTCCTCAACCACTTGTTCCCATCTCCTTATTATGATTCTTGCTTAATTCGCTTTTGTGACCTGTGAGCTGTGTAAAACTGTAAGTTTACTTCTTGACTTGTCAGTTTAAGGTGCACCATGGTTTCAGCAGATCCAGGTGTTAGAACTTTTAATGTTTAAATTTGTCTTTTCTACTTTTAAGAACAATTTTATTTCTGCAAAATGACAGGATGAGAAGTAATGGCCTTTAAATTGTACTGGGGAGGTTCAGGTTGGATATTAGGAAAAATGTCTTTTCAGCAATAGTGGTGGCGAATTAGAACAGGTTGCCCAGGGAGGTGGTAGAGTCACAATCCCTGGAGGTGTCGTGTGGATGTGGCACTGAGGGCTGCGGTTAGTGGTCATGATGAGGATATGCTGATGGTTGGACTACAGGAAATTAGAGGTCTTTTCCAACCTTAATGATGGTACAGGGTCTGAAGGAAGTATGGCAGTTTTCCCTGAAGTACCTTGGAGGACAGAGCCACAGGTGTGGTTGTTCTCTGTGCAACTGATGGGGTCTTTATGTTGGATCTGCTTATCTGATCTGTATTACACAACACTCATTTTTTGTTCTGATATTTTCCAAATGCTTTAGCCACCTCTGCAGAAGAGATGATGAAGAAATGTGTGTCCTGGGACACCGAGAACCATCTGAGCTTTGCTGTGCCATTTGCAGACATGAAGCCTGTCATCTACTTGGATGTGTTTCTGCCTCGTGTGACTGACCTGGCTCTTTCTGCAAGTGACAGACAAACAAAGGTATTGATGTCCACGTGTCTTTGTTTATGCTAGCTGAGAAGTACTGCATAAAGTAGTGCCTTCCTTGTTAAGGAAGGCCTGTTTTAATCAGTTCGGAGGTACAAATGTGCTGCTTCTGTGCTGATTCATGATACTATTATTCTGATTTGTTTAAAACCTAAAGAACAAACGTTACTATAAGTGCTGTCAGACAGCACTGTGCCTTTTTGAGTTAGACTTAGGATAAAAATGAAAGTTTTAAAATAACTGATCTTTGTGGTTGCTTAATGTCCTTCCCATGTCTTCCTTGTGAGTTTGTGGGCTCAGTCCAGCAGAGCACAGAAGTAAATACCTTGCTTCTCTGCTGGGTTGAGATATCAATATCCCCGAACACACAATGAGGGTGACTTCTCTAGAGATGCATTTTCTCCTTTGGAAAGTGACTGCACATCACAGAGACTCTAAAATATCAGGAGTGAGATCAAGTAGAGCGTGTGCAGATCATTTGCATAGACACAATCTCTTTCTGAAAGTGACTTGTGCACAGATAGAAGTATTTTCTCAAGTACATCCTTTCTTTTGACTCTTTTCCTCCTGCCCACAATTTTGTCTTGCCTTTGGTTATGCATCCTTTACTTCCACAGGGATTTTTTCAATTTCAGGTTGCAGCATGTGAACTGCTACATAGCATTGTTGCATATATGCTGGGAAAAGCATCTCAGATGCCAGAAAGACAACGGGGTCCACCACCCATGTATCAGTTATACAAACGAGTATTTCCAGTACTGCTTCGTCTCGCCTGTGATGTAGACCAGGTAAAAATAATTACTCCTAAGCATTTTAGTTTGTTTCAAATACCTATGTGCATAGAAATTAATCTATAAATTTGTTTACAAGTTATTCTCGGAGAGTAATCCTACACATGACCTTTTTAATTTCAATTATAGTGCATGTTTTTAAGCTGAAATTCTACTTTAGGGATAGTTTTCCAGGGTTTCTGTAGAGGGGAATAGAAGCCTTTTCAAATACTTCAGTAATGGAGTGCAGTCCTGAGTGATAGCAGTGTACGTATATAGGAATGTCTTAGGAATGAAATTCCAAGATTAATTCCAAGAGTTTGTAGTATTAACTGTTCTTCATTACTGTATTTGTTTTTTGGATTTTTCTGTAATAAGTTAATCTGGGGAGAAATTGATTCATTTGCTGTTGAATGAGCACAAAGCTACAGTCTTCAAAAATGGCATCTGGCAGATTCTATCTGCATTATTGATAGCTGAGGAAGAAATATTAAATTCAAATATCTCAACTTGATATTAATCCTCCTTACCTAAAACAAAAGAGAAGTCTGTATGGCACGTAGGTTCAGCTCTACTGAATTTATAGGTGATAGGTGTCTCTTCAGACTGCTGTCTGGGGCCAAATGCCTGGCATTTGGATTTAATTTTTATACCAAATAGTTCTGTTACAGTGTATGGGATACTATGTTACCCATTTAGGTGAAACCCTTTCTGCTGCCATATGGCTGAATGTAAATTGGAATAGATAATATCTGTTGGTACAAACCAATGCACAGTCATTGTGTATTGTATTACAAGCATGCATCCATGCGCATGCAAATCTACTGAATGGTTCTTCATGTTGTAGCGTGGCATTATTTAATCAGGTTAACTTACAAGGTAGAACTGTTGAAATCTATCAAATTTGAATAATTTAAAGGGTTAGGATTGAGAGAGATTTTTATGAGATCAAAATACAGCTTAAAAGCAAGCTTTCCTGTTTCTCTGGCTGTATATCAGTATATCAGTCAGTGGTTAGTAATATTCTGTACCTGCTTCAAAGTTTTTTATTGAAAGTAAGCTTGGAGATCTTTTGAGACTAGTTAAATAGAAAACAGCGAGCCAGATTTATTGTTCTTATTTTTTTTTTTTAATCCTTTCATGCAAGTTACATGAAGCAGATT
Organism: Centrocercus urophasianus; assembly: GCF_019232065.1. Classification (NCBI taxonomy): domain Eukaryota; kingdom Metazoa; phylum Chordata; class Aves; order Galliformes; family Phasianidae; genus Centrocercus; species Centrocercus urophasianus. The sequence goes on from NW_024884253.1 coordinate 39,651,977, forward strand.
ATTCATTTTACAGACCCTTTTTGAAAAAGTATTTTTTTGTTCTTACACATTTTGAATAGCAGAATAATGGAGAAACATGTTAATCCTAGAAATGTAGTTGGCTTTTTGTATTTTCAGGTAACGAGACAGTTGTATGAGCCTTTAGTCATGCAGCTCATTCACTGGTTTACAAACAACAAGAAATTTGAAAGTGAAGATACAGTGACATTTCTGGAAGCTATCTTGGTAGGTCATAAATCTTCCTATTTCTTTTTTTCTGTGCCATGTGACTTTGTTTTTAACTAGCATCACTGTACTACTGAAAGAAGCAGGAGCATATACACTGATATAATAGCTGCTTATTTTTCAGAATAAAGGTTAACAATTTATCAATTTTATGACCATTTTGTGATTCTCAAGTGTGACTTTGATGACTTTTTCTGTTACTTTGACACTGTCAGAAGGCAGCTGGTGTCTTCATAGTCTATGTAAGAGTAATGAAATGCTCTTTTCATAATCAGTGTATACAAGGAACTACTAGAATACCATTTTTCCCCAAGCCTGAAGGAAAGTTGCTTGTGATGTGTGTTTAATTTTACTTTATGCTTCTTTGATTTCGCTAGGTGAAAAAGCTTTAAATTCTATTTATGTATTTATCTATCTATCTATTTATTTATTTATTTTTGCACTGACCTGAAGGTCTGAAGGTTTCAGGGTACTTTTTGTAGAGGAAAGTCAGTGTTAGCACAGTGTCTCTAATGCAGAGAAAACAGGCTTATCAGAAAATGGAATGCCTCAGCTACCTAACCAATTTAGAAGCTCCGACTGAGATGGGAAGAGAAGCCCGAATCTTTGAGGCTGAATCCAGTGCTGTGAGGGCTGGAAATGCTGTCCTTCCTCTGGACCATATGAGTTCTGAAGCTTTATTTCTGGGAAATTAAGCGCATTTTTAAACTACTTAAAGAAAAATTCTGTAAGCTGCTCTAACACTGCACTAAAAAATGTTGTGGGTTTGTTGGTTGGTTTTTGTTTTTTTTTTTGTTTTTGTTTTTTGTTTTTTTCATTCTTGCAATGGAATTATCTTGCTTAATTTCAGAGTGGCATAGTGGATCCAGTTGACAGCACTCTGAGAGATTTCTGTGGTCAGTGTGTACGAGAATTTTTGAAGTGGTCTATTAAGCAGACAACACCGAGACAGCAGGAGAAAAGCCCAGCAAACACCAAGTCTCTTTTTAAAAGATTATATAGTCTTGCTCTTCATCCCAGTGCTTTCAAGAGACTTGGTGCAGCGCTGGCTTTTAACAGCATCTACAGAGAATTTAGGTGAGTAAACAGAGCTTGGTACTGTAACCAACTTGAACTAAAAGGTCAAGGAGGTGAAAAGAATTCAGTGTAAGATCCGAACAGTCATCTACTCACACTCATTCTATTCATGTATACAACAGCTGTGAAACTGTGTTGTTGAGATTATTCTTTGATTTAATTATAAATTTTTATCACAGATTTATGGTGAGTTATTTGTCTTTTAAAAGCACTCAGTAAGTCTTCACTGCCACTCTTATAGATGGTTTTGGTGTATTTTTTTATGTAGGTGTCTTGTGCAGTTTATTTCTGCAGCATTTTAATTTGTTTTTAATTATAATTTTGTAATCAGTGCTTCTACTCAAGTTTCCTATCATTTATTTCTGATTTTAAAGGGAAGAGAATTCTCTAGTGGAACAGTTCGTGTTTGAAGCATTGGTGGTATTTATGGAAAGTCTGGCTTTAACCCATACAGATGAGAAATCATTGGGTAAGCTATAATTAGCTACAACTAACAAAAGTGTTCCAGTTCAATTTTTATTTAAAAAAAGAAAAAGAAAAAAAAAAATAAAGAAAGCCATGAATTAACTGTGGGAGAAGGGAATATGCCTACTTTGCAACAGTTTCTTATGATAGAGAGCTAATTTGATATCTAGTTAAAAACTGTTTATGTCAACTCCTTGCAACAGGTAAATGTGGAAGATTTCTTTTTATGCTTAATTAGAAGAACATTTTTCATGTTTGCTATGATATACACCTTTATAGTAACAGTAATAAATACTGATAGTATTTATGATGTGACATCTAATTTTGTAGTTGCATGATGTGAAAATGTAGCTTGATAAGAATTTAGAAGTCTGTTCTTTTAAGACAAACACAGTTCTCAAAAAGTGGCAATTTCTCTATATTCTATGGAATATTTTTTATCATTCTGTTATTCTTGGTTGCTATGTGATTATTCTGTAAGACAGCATGCATGAAGATTCTGTCACCGCCTCCACAATACATACAATTCTTCAGTATCCAGTAAATCTGCTTTTCTTTTTCCTCATGCTCTGGCTTTCATCAATTAATAATAATTAAAACAGCCAAAATTTCATGTTACAAAGCTTTATTTCTTTCAGAGAAACAGGTGGGGATATCACAGAAATAGCCCCCAAATAAATATTTTGTGGAAACAGTTTACTGTTCAAGTGTAAGAGCAAAAAGAAGAATATATATTTTTATAGCAGAGGCCACTCTGCTGTTTTGTGGTCTTGTCCTTCAACCTTGCAAAAATTGTTGTAGCAGAGAATGGTGTAGGTAACAAACATCCTGTGTGTGTCAGCCTCTTGCACTATTTCTGTGGTGATAAATGTGTTAAATTAATGGAGGTATTATTTATAGATGCATATATGCATATTCTCTCCTTCTAACAGGTACCACCCAACAATGTTGTGATGCTATTAATCACCTGAAGCGCATAATCAAGCATAAAGCACCTGCTCTGAACAAGGAAGGAAAACGGCGGGTGCCACGGTTAGCAGTTTGACACTCTTGTTTTTTGAATAATACACCTCTTGAACAGTGATTCTGGATAGGGAATTCCTCCTGTGACTGCCACTAATGGACGTATATTCTCACAGTGTCGGAGGAGAAATTCTCTGTTCTGCTAATACATCTGTTGAAATACTGGAGGGAAATGCTTGATGTGATCTTAGAGGATCATAATAGTAATTCTTTCATCTGGTGTGGTGAGCTCAGAATGGATAGCTTCCTTTCGTTTTGAATGGATGGAAGAAAAGAGAAGAAAAGCATGTTTCTCACACAGTTATGTTCAAAATAATGTTGGTAGTGAAGGAAAGTTCTTCTAAAACTTTTATTATTGCTGTAAGTATTAGCAGGAGTAGGACTACCTAGAGTAGGATGTTATAGATAGCAAATAGAGACATAACAAGAAAAGTGGAAAAAGCAAGAGTGGATTCAGTATCACAGTAGATGTTGTAATTACACAGCGGACTCTCTTTTAAGCAGATGGCTGGACTTAGAAATGTCCTGAAGTCCTTTTTGACCCAAACTGTTCTGTAGCCTACAGAAACTGGCAAGTAGAATCTGAGATGTGTCTGAGCTTACATGTAGTGAACGGAGAGGAAAATTTGTGTTATAATTTACATCACTTTTGTCTCCATTTGTTACAAAAAGAAAGAAAAAAAAAAAAGAAAGAGACCTGGTTTTGTTTTTTAAACTGTTGATATAAAGATGGCTCTCTAGGACTTCAAATCAGAGTGGGGAAAAAGAAAAAGCAGTGTAGGCTATGCTTGTGGAAGAGCTCTTCCTTATAATGCAGGTGGGTTTGGTAAGAGATAAAAAGGATGTACATAATGCTCATGAAACACTGATTTTATTTATTTATTTTTCAACTGGAAGATGATGGTTTATTGTTAGATGTCATGAATACTATTAATTCCAAATACTCTTGTTTAGGGGATTTCCAGCTACTAAGTCAGTGTGTCTTCAGGATGTTGTCATGTGGCTCTTAGTGCAATGTGGACGACCTCAGACGGAGTGTCGACATAAAGCCATGGAGCTCTTTTATGAATTTGTTCCTTTATTACCAGGTATTATAAGTTGCATTATACTATTACCTCATCAGTGACATTGACACTGGGGTTGAATGCACCCTCAGCAGAGTTTGCTGATGACTATAAGCTGTGTGGTCTGGTTGATACTCCAGAGGGAAGGAATGCCATGCAGAGAGATGTAGACAGGCTTGAGCAGTGGGTCCAGGTGAACCTTGTGAGGTTCAACAAATCTAAGTGCAGAGTCTTGTACCTGGGTCATTGCAACCCTCACTATCAGTACAAGCTGGGGGATGTCAGGATGGAACACAGCCCTGCTGAGAAGGACTTGGGAGTACTGCTGGATGGTAAAGTGGACCTGAGCCAGCAGTGTGCAGCCTTGCAGCCCAGAAAACTATGTATACTGGTCTGCATCAAAAGAAGTGTGGTCAGCAGGGTGAGGGAGGTGATCCTGCCCCTCTATTCTGAACTAGTGTGACCTCACCTGGAGTCCAGATGTAGAGTCCTTGGTACAGGAGAGTCATAAACCTGTTGGAACACATCCAGAGCAAGGCCATACAAACATGCAAGGAACGAAACACCTTTCCTATGTTGACAGGCTGAGAGAGCTGAGGCTGTTCAGCCTGGAGATGAGAAGGATCTGGGAAGACCTGAGAGCAGCCTTTTCAGTATCTAAAGGGGGGGCTATAAGAAGGAAAGGGACACTTTTTAGCAGGATCTGTTGTGATAGGACAAGGGGAAATGGTTTCAAACTAAAAGAGGGGTGATTTAGACTGGATGTAAGAAAGAAAGGGTTTTTTTACAATAAGGGTGGTGAGGCACTGGCACAGGTTGCTGAGAGAAGTGCTGGAAGCCTCTGTTGGAGACACTCAAGGCCAGACTGGACGGGGCTCTGAACAACCTGATCTAGTTGTAGGTATCCCTGTTCATTGCAGGGCATTTGGACTAAATGACCTTTAAAGGTTCCTTTCAATTCAGATGATTCTAGGATTCTGTGATCCTTGCTTTCTAAATGCTGTGCATTTCTTTTCTATACATTTTCTGGGCAATATATTCTTAGAAAAAATACTTTTGAAGTAAATGTCTCCTCACTGCTATTTAGGTGCTAATGTTGGAAAGCAAATGTGAGAACCACTGGTTTTGGGTTGGGGCTGTGAGCATGGAAGAGACATTTATTGAAGACTTCCTTCTGGTCAGGAAAAAGAACTTCTGGGCCTGGGGCTACTGTTGTGTATTGCTTGAAGGCAGCATTTGCTGACTGGGAAATAGTGGGAGCAGCTTGTAGATTAGCCTCTTCCTGGTGGTTAACTTCAGTGGTATGATAACTTCTATACTAGAAAATCCAAATGAAAACACAAAATTTGACTGTGATAGTCCATTTGCCTGCAATTCCTTGTTACTTGGAAATGAGTTATTTTCCTATAGAATTCAAATGTGTTTTTTACTTCTATCAGGAAACAATTCTCCATCTTCTTGGCTGGCTGATGTTTTAAAAAAGAAAGACGTTTCTTTCCTTATTAACAAATTTGAAGGAGGTGGCAGTGATGCCAAAAGCCCATCTGGGATTCTTTCTCAGCCAACACTCCGTAATATGCAGGAGCCCTTTAGTTTACCAACTGTCATGCGGTGGATGGACATGTTCTTAGCAGCACTGGACTGCTACAATACTTTCTTTGAGCTGCGAATGATCAAGCCTCATGAAATACTAGGTGAGTGATTAACAGTTGCATTATGGTGAGTCATGCCTGTTACAGAGGAGTAGCGCCAGGAGGAGTTCCTACCTCAGACTTGAAGCCTTTGTCTCAAATATGGAATTACTGAATTTTACAGACTATCTCAAAGATCTCACAGACAGTTGTGTTCTTTGTTTGTTGGGTTTTTTTTTTTTGTTTTGTTTTTTTCTTATGAAGTATTTTGTTAATGCTGTAACTTTAACTTTCTGGAGGGAGCTATGAGAAAGCGATGAAAGAAGTCCCCTTTTTACTTCAAGCCTTTAAGTCAATTTCTGATGCTTCAGCTTGAACTGCTTTGCATTTGATTGTAATACATTATGTAAACACTGAGTCTTAACCAAGAGGTTTTCTTAATGTTTCCTTCACTTCTGACCAAAATGCTTTTCGTCACTGACAACACAGTTGCATAAAAGTCTCCCGCATATAGTAGGTAGTCTGCCTCTGTCATCTCTGTCTTTATTAAAACAATATTATAAGATCTTTATTAGATGCTGTATAATCAATGGATATTAAGATGTTATAATCACAAGAGAGTTAAGCAAAATAGACTAGGATAATAAGGAGAATAAATGGAAGGCTTACCTACAGAAGGCACCAGAAGAAGGGATCTCCAGATGAGATCCTTCCCCTCTGGTAGCCAGCTCTTAAATAGGTCTAGGAGTGGTGGAGCCTGGCTCCATCCCTTCCGGCAGCACAGCTGAATTGCCTTCACCTGTGCTCCTCTGGCTGACTCATGGCTCGCCTCAGGTGATCAGAGGTTCAGGCTGTGACTCAGCAGTTCCCATACAGATGCAGTTAGTATACAGCCAAGCTATTCAAAACTATAGATTTGAAACTTTCAGCCTTATTACATGTGCCTGAATGATCATTGATAATTACATGCTTATAATGATCAGTAATTAGAAAGCTACGCTTTACTGACCAGAATGTTAATATTTGCAAATTACATACAGCTTTCAGGAAGTACTCGTGTGAGACGCTGTGGTTTTTCTGTTCATTATCTCAACACAACTGTTTTCTTCCTTATGTAAAACAATATATAGAAAAGTTGTGAGCTGGTATATCACTTCTGCTTACTGTGATTCACCATAGGTGTAAATGACAGGTCCTCATTCTTGGAAGCAGTGGATTTCTTCCTTGAAACTATTGCCTTGCATGATATTCATGCAGCAGAGCAGTGCTTTGATTGCAGATCGAGAGGCAACATATTCAGTCCTCAAGAGAAAGAAGTGTATAATTACAGTAAGTGTACAATTATCGTGAGAATCATGGAGTTTGTCACCATGATCCTGGAAACATGCCAGCAGGATTTCTGGAAGGTAGGCAGTGAAATCTGTAGTGAGTAAAAGATACAAATTGTATATGCAATTAGATTGATTTTTTCACAGTGGGGTTTATTTGCTGGATATCTTATCCTTAGTGGTGCTTTGTTTCAGATTGGTAACTAAGCATCACCAGCTGTTACAATCTTTGCATGTAAGAGAGAAAGTATGCTGCAAAGATCAATTTTAGTGGTTGACATAGTTTTGAATAGAGGGGTGAATATTTCCTATATATTTCAGTAAAGAAATTGACTGTGAGATTGTTCTGCATAGAGTACTTGCAATGAATATTTTTTCAGGAGTCCTGATTGCCTTAAGTTTGTCAAGGCAATAGTTACTTCAATCAAAAAGTGACATTGTGGCAATTTTTTCTTGAATTCAGAAAAAAATGTTCAGATCTCTTAACTTGCCTAGCTTGGATGTAATGCAAACCGTAATTAAAGCTATAGAATATAGTATTTGTGAAATATACAGTGCCAGATATAGTTCTGAGACTGTCTTTTGTTTTAAGCAAATGTTTAATGGTGTGCACATGGATGTACATCTGGATTTCCAGGTGATTACAGATGTATGATCAAGACTGAAATAGGCCTATGTGGATATAAAAAGATTTCAATTCCAATTTGATAGCATACATCCTATGTATTTTTATAGATACTTTATTTCTGTGCATTAGTACAATTCATTGAAATCCAGATATTTAATCGAAGAAAGATAATGCCATTTCACTAGAATAGTTAATGTTGCATGTTATGTTTCCTTCTAGCTAAAGGGAGCAATGCTAAGTAATGAAGAGTAAAATAGTTCCGAATGCTTTTAGAATTCCTTAAATTTTCTTTTAATGTTTTATTCTTTCTAGCTACTTGAGAAGGAATTGCTTAATGCAAACTTTGTAGAACTTCTGGTGATGACAGTGTGTGATCCATCACATATAGGATTTAATACAGCTGATGTACAAGTCATGAAAAATCTCCCAGATATATCAGTGAGGCTCTTGAAAGCTTTGATGAAATCTCCCTATAAAGAAAATTTGCAATTATATTTAAGAAAAAGAATCACCCCACAGAGGTAAGTAGGAGCTTTTTAGTAAGCAAATGCTCAGAACAAATGAAATTGAAACGAGAAGTGCAAAATAAATGATAATCTGTACAGTTGCAAATAGGTATCTCCACCACTCTAACATTATTGCTTCTCTTTTCTTATTAGCTTTGAGGACCTTTTTTCTGTTGATCTGTTTAATTCAGATGAGCGTTTTGATCAAGTTAGGTTTAGTGCTGTTCTTTCTGCCTGCAAGCAACTCCAGAAATCTGGTCTGCTTCATTCTGTTCTTCACAATCAGGTAACTGTTTATCCAGAAATTAATTCTGAATATTTTTATAAAGATAAAAGCTTTACACATGTAAAAGTGTAATATGAAAACTGAGAACGGATTGGGTAAATTTATGTGAAATGAGATCAACAGTGAAAAGCTGATGTTGAATGGGACCAGAAATAAATGCTTTACGCCTATTCTACAAATCTGGGTGGCATAATATTGAGGTGTGAACAGTCTTTGTCATCATGTCTGTCTTCCTCTAGTTTCTAGGGCCTGGAGGAAACTAGAATCTACCCCAAATTTTTGCTTTCATTGAACTTTGTAGGAGCACATTTTCTTTGATCCTCAAAAATCCTGAGACATGTTTTTAAATAGCAATTCTGCAATCCAAAAAGCGGTATCTTGTTTTGTGTAAGACCGTTTGTGCTGTGAAGAAATGTTGCACCAAGTCTCTGGAACACTGGAAAGGGTGAACTTTTTTCCAAGGACAGGAATGTCCATTGGCTGATCAGAAGCAATGCAGTGGGTCTGAGTTGCAGGAAAACAGGATAGAGAGCAGTTAGGGATGAGGGTGTAGGTTTCATTGCTCAGAATTATTATTTCTAATAAGTTTCTGATTGTAGTCAAACAATTTGGGCAATTTAAAGAAAACATTAAGCAGGAGGCATAAGGACTGAAAGAATTTGTCAGCTCCTAAGCATGTGGCTACATTTGGCAAGTAACAAAACCATTTCATTTCTGTGTGTACTTGCCATCCATCTTTTATGTCTGAGAATCTAGAATTGAGATTATAGCACAGCAGTTCTCAAGGAACTGCGTGGCTTACCTCCTAAAGCTCACCCATTCTCATTGAGCTTTTTATTTTGTTCCTGCAGTATTGTTCTTCTCTCCCAGATTTTTTTCATATCTGAATCATTTGGAAATGTTTCGAACCTTGTGCACTGCACAATTTGATTAAAAGCTTTGCTGTTCAATTAGAAAGGAGTCTTGTATGTATTTGCATTGCTTTATGAGAAATCACAGAATTGTAGGGGTTGGAAGGGACCTCCAGAGATCATCGAGTCCAACCCCCTGCCAAAGCAGGTTCCCTACAGCAGGTCGCACAGGTAGGCATCCAGGCAGGTCTTGAACATCTCCAGAGAAGGAGACTCCACCACCTCCCTGGGCAGCCTGTTCCGGTGAAATTGGCTTGGAATTTGTGTTTCTGTTACCTAGACAGATAAATTAAAAAGTCTTTGTGTTATTTTTTCAGCTTATATTCATTGGCACTTTTTTTTTCCTATAGGGTGAAAGGCCTCATCCCTCAATTGCCTCTAAGCTTCTTTCAGTTGTTTATAAAGGCATTGCACCTGGGAGTGAAAGGAGCTCTCTTCCAGCGGTAGACATCAGCAGTAAGCGATTAGCTGATAGACTCCTGCAGCTTGCCTTTGCCATTGATGACCAGGTAGGATGTGGTTCTCCAATCTGAATACTTAATCTCCAACTTTCTATTTTCAGGAACTATCCTGTAGAATAACCAGAATATATATATTTTAGGTAAACAAAGCTTTATTCATACTCCTACAGAGAAGCTGCAAATGCTCTCTGGCTTAATCCAGGGACAAAGGGAAATTTTAAGTAGCAAGCATTTCAGTATTTTGTTTATGCTTTATTACTGTATTTCATGGTAACATGAAACCGTTTGAGATGGGAGCTTTTTTAAAAAAGGCAGTGTGGTTGGTTTTGGTTGTTTTTTGGGGGGGTGTTTTTGTTGGTTTTTTTTTTTTTTTTTTCCAGGAAATTTGTGAAACTTAATACATTTGAGATAACTCTGGTGCTGTCTTACATTTTACAGTGTGAGGAACTAGTAAGTCTGCTGTTGAACTCGGTGGTGTTATCTGTGCCATTATCTGAAGCCTCAGAGAGAAACTTTGTCAATTTTTCTCATGGACAGTATTTCTACAGCCTGTTCTCAGACACCATTAATCAGCAGCTGCTAAAAAATCTGGATGTGATAGTAATCCAGCTTATGGAATCATCTGTCAGCAATCCCCAAATGGTATTAAACTTCTAACATTTCCATATGAATTTGTCCTTTCAAATAAGAAGTAATGCCTCTTTGTTATGGTTGGATGTAACTGAGTGTCTTCAGTTGCACTTGGGAAGCATGGTATTGATAGGGCTTTTTAGTGGTTTATTTTGTGGTTTTTTTCTTTGCTTTGTTTTGTTTTGGGTTACAGCCTGTTGGCACTGACTTCATGGTCCTTGGTAACCTGATTTGAGTGGAAAATGCTTGCCTGTTAATTACTCTGAACTCTATGAATTTCAGGAATTTGGCATAGTACTTCATCTGAAGAATATCCTTTCAAAGCAAGTCTGATCGTTCCCATTTTTGTGCACTATGTAAAGGGCTGCATTGTGAAAGATTAATGAGTAATACAGTCCTTTGATTAAGGCATTTATTCAGTTTTATGTGATTGTTTAGTTTGGTAAGAAAAAAAATATATATATTTAATGTACCCATACAAATTCACTGAAATCACAGTCCTGATGACAATAATCCAGTTGAATTGCTAACTAATATAGAGGAAAATGCAGAATTCAGGCTTCAGGTTGGTGATAAGTAGTAATTTGTCACATCTTAAACTGTTAAAGGAAGAGGATTGAAATGTACTTGCTCATAACTTGTTTGAAGTTTTATTTCTGTTTTCAGAGTTTATGCAAGTAAGTTATATATGTGACTCTCCTATTTCTCAGTTCCGTGCTAACTTGTATTTTCAAATATTGATCCTCAGAGTTACTCTGGGTTATTGTTTGTTTCTCTGTATTCACACAAAATGTATTGATGTTTGATTTAAACAGGAAGGAGTATGGTAGGTGTCTCTTTTCAAAAAGTAGGTGCTTCTAAATACCTACACAGTGACTCCTGTATCCTGTTGAGATTTAAATCTAGCATTGCTGTGTGATGCAGCAAATTGAAAATCCTCCCCTGATGTGTTAGCTGACTTAATTTGAAAGTTCCTTTACTAAGTTCTTACTTTCTGTTAAGTGTAGTTTTAATTAAGGATTTGGAATAGAAGTAAGGTTTTCTAATTTTAGATCCCATCTTCAGCTTTTTCACAAAGTCAAATTAGGGGGTGCTTCTAATTTCGGTGCTTTTAGGACAGATGGTAACTCAGACAAACAGATCTGTCTGAAGCTGACAGGATATTCATCGTCTTCCCTGAATGAGCACTTTTTGGTTGACTTTCTCCTGAATCTGTGATTTGGTTTTTTGTTCTTCCCCATGACTGACCATACCAGTTAGGAGATAGTATCATCATGTTGCTTGGACGGCAAGAATCTCTGTTGCTTTTCTTTTCAGGTTGGAAGCATTTTGAATGGCATGTTAGATCAGAGTTTTAGGGAGCGTACCATACGCAAGCAGCAAGGAGTAAAACTGGTCACAGCAGTACTGAGAAACTGGAAGAGGCTTGACAGTTGGTGGGCCAAAGGTTCATCTCCTGAGAGCAAAATGGCAGTCTTGACTCTGCTGGCAAAAGTTCTCCAGGTATGCATTGTTTTGTAATGGCCAGGTAACTTTTCTAATTCTGTAGAATGTAGCTTACAGGAATGGTTTTCTTTGTTTCTCTTCTATCTGGGGGGGAAAAAAGAAGGAAAAAAAAAAAGCTGAGTAATGACAGTCTGCTTAATTGTGTTTTGGTTTTTTTTTTTTTTTTTTTTTTTTTTTTTTGCAAAGTACAAAAAATATTTTGACAGGCAGAAATTACTGGATTTTGCTCTTCTCCCCGCCAGCTTTCTTATTTTAGCTGCTCACATGTTTTTCTGCTTTTCTGCCTTCTGGAGAATTGACACAAGCATGGAGAGAAACTTAGAAAATGAACAGCCTCTGGTACCATTCCTTCTTCCTTGCTGGCATCTTGAAAGTCACAACAAAGCAGCCTAAATCAATATTGTGCAGAAAGGTTTTGATTCTTAGGGCCTCTAACTTTGGTTACATTGGGGTTTTGCTTAGTGTTGGTTTTGTTTTTTTTTGTTTTTTTTTTTTGTTTTTTTTTTATTGTGAAGACAGAATTTACCTACTTAGCCCATTCTTTTTAGGAACTTGTAAAAGTAGCTGCGTTTAAGCACACAAATATTCACTTACTTGAGGACATTTGAAATTATAAATGTCATTATTTTCAACTTGAATCTTTTTGAAGGTATGCTTTGGGGCACATATTGTGAATTGTACTGCTGTATTCATTGCTAGTAAAGTGACTAATAGGGAAATCTAGCTTTGAGATGTAGCTTGGTTTATTTTTGAACTGGAAAATATCCAGCATGTAAGCTTGTTTGTATAGCATAGGTGCTTTTAGAATTCTTATTGATAGTCCTTCTAAAACCAGAATTACAATACATGTACTTTCTGTTCATTCAGTAGATTTTTGGAAACATAATTCTACAGCACATGGGTTGCTTTTACTGTTCACTAACATAAGGATTTATCTGACTAGTTCAGAAACAAATCTTTATTTTTAACTTCTCTTTCGTTCCAGATAGACTCTTCAGTTTCTTTCAATACCAGTCATGAAGCATTTACAGCTGTTTTTGATACTTATACCAGTCTACTTACTGATCAGAATTTAGGCTTAAATCTGAAGGTAAGTTGCTCACTTAAGTATCTTCCCTGATCTCTCCAGATTAGAATGTTAGAGGTTGATAAAGTCTCCTGTTGTTAGAGTTGAATTTTTACCTTAGTTTGCAGATGGACATAACTTCCATTTTTTTTTTTTTTTTTTTTTATTTCCCTATTTAGCTTCCTAAAAATTGTGAATAATTGTATTTTAGTCAGAAAGCAATGTCACAGATGCTGTGCTTTTGTTCTGGATGTAACTTCATTTTTTTTTTTTTCTATGAAAAATTTACTGTCAGTTGCAAATAGTTTATAACTCTAAAGTGACATTTTTTTAATCAGGCTTTGAGCATGGACTGACACTTTCTAAATGTGAAATTATAAATAAGCAATGAGGTCCATCTCTGTATCAGACCAGTAACTGCTATATGTGATTTGGTCAAGAGAGGGAGACAGAGTACTGCATACTGAAAGTAGAAGTTATAGGATGACAGAATCACACGGAATCACAGAATTGTAGGAGTTGGAAGGGATCTTTAGAGTTCATAGAATCGTAAAATCACAAGGTTGGAAACGACCTGTAAGATCATCTAGTCCACTGTCTTCTCATTACCACTGCTACCACAAGCACTAAACCATATCTCACAGCTCCTCATTCAGACACCTCTTGAACATTGCCAGGGATGGCGACTCCACCACCTCCCTGGGCAGCCATTCTGGTGCCTGTTCCGGTTCTTTGAGTCCAATCCCCTCCTAAAGCAGGTTCCCTGCTGTAAGGCAAACACATAGGCATCCAGGCGAGTCTTGAATAGCTGCAGAGAAGGAGACTTCACAAAGCCTCCAGGCAGTCTGTTCCAGTGTTCCATCAGTCTTGCTATAAAGAAGTTCTTCCTTGTGTTGGTATAGAAATTCCTGTGCTCCAGTTTTGTCCCCTTGCCCCTTGTTCTTATTACTGCATGCCACTGAAAAGAGTCCTCCCACACTTCAGATATTTATAAACAGTTATGAGATGGTCTCTTAGCCTTCTGTTCCCAGACTGAAGAGTCATGGAATCATAGAATCTCCAAGGCTGGAAAAGACCCACAGGATCACCCAGTCCAACCATCCACCCGTCTCCAACAGTTTTCAATAAACCATGTCCCTCAACATAACATCCAAACGTTCCTTGAACACCAGGATTGGTGACTCCACCACCTCCCTCCACCAGCCCATTCAAGTGCCTGACTAGTAGTAATTCCTAATGTCCAGCCTGAATCTCCCCTGGCGCAGCTTGAAGCCGTAAGTCCCAGGTTACTCAGACTTTCCTCCTACATGAGAAGTTCCAGGCCCCTAATGATCTTTGTGGCTCTCTGCTGGACTTTTTCTAGGAGTTCCTTGTCTTTTTTGAATTGGGGAGCCCAGAATTGGACGCAGTATTCCAGATCTGGCCTCACCAAGGCATGGTAGAGGGGGGTAGGATGTCCTCCCTTGACCTGTTGGCCATGCTCTCTTTGATGCATCCCAGGATACCGTTGGCCTTGGTCACAAGGGCACGTTGCTGTGTGGATGCTTCAGACCAGAACACTATAAGTTTTGTACTTAAAAAATAGTTTTGCATGGTTGCTGCTCTGTCAGTCCATCTTTTGGTGGATAGTTTTGAACTTCACTGTGCATTCAAAATAAACCTTGCTTTAGCAGCTAGGTGATGCGTTAAAGCAATGGCTTCTTTTTTTTTTTTTTTTTTTTTTTTTTTTTTTTTTTTAAGTGAGCATCCACTATCACAGAAGTCTACTATATGGCAGTGTTGGGCAGGAAATGTTAATTAGCTTTTTAACTCCCACTCAGTAATGATCAAAGATGTTTTCTGAAATACCCTAAAGAAGAGCAGCTACATGATGCATCTTTCAATTCTCTGAGACTTTGAATCAGTAAGCATAACCACTGCTGATTGTTTTGTAATCCTTAAATGCTTTGTAATTAGTAAACTTTAAAGCTTTTTTATCTTTCTTTCAGGGTCAGGCAGTGATAATTCTTCCATTCTTCACTAATTTGACTGGAGAAAAACTTAATGAACTTAAGAATGCTCTTGATCAACTTGTAGCTTTCAATTTTCCTATGAGTTCAGATGAGTTTCCCAAAGGAACCTTGAAGCACAATAACTATGTGGACTGCACTAAGAAGGTTAGTGTCTTTCAGAAATGATTATGTAATTAGAACCCTAGTTGAACTGTACCTTGAAACAGTTATCTATATATCACATAGGGGTGTGTGTGTATGTGTATGTATAGCAGAGGTAGGTGTGTACTTAAATATCACAGAGTCTGGAATTAGAAAGATAAGCTCAGTTCCCTTAAGGAAATCAGCTATTAGTTCTTAGTTAAATTTTTATTCAGTTGTAGAATTTACATGTGCAGATTACATATGCATATCTTGAGTATCTGCTTCTGATCAATATGGAAAAGTTAAATGGAACTGACTTGATTCCATGTGACTCCTTACTTTGTGTTGTATCTTTTTGCAGTTTTTAGATGCTTTAGAGTTGTCTCAGAGTCCAGTGTTGTTGCAGTTGATGACAGAAGTCCTCTGTAGGGACCATAGACATTCTATGGAGGACTTATTTCAAGCCAGCTTCAAAAGAATTTCCAAAAGGTAAATTTTGGTCCATTGCATTTTGCTCTTGGTCTTAGTGATTCTTTTTATGATTTAAATGTCCGTCTTGTCCATATCACAGTGATAGTTAACATCATAACATTTTATATAATACATTTAAGTCATGTAGTTACTTTGTCTTCACTATTCCAAAATATTTCTGAAGTGGCACCAACTTGCAGATGACACTGCCAATTTCTGGACAAATTCTGTAAAGCCTTCTGTAAAGTGGCTCATTCTGGCAGAATGCACAATGCACTTTGAAGGTAGTAGTTGTGTGCAATACCTATTTTTGCTATCACTGTGTAACCGCAGTGCTCGCATAAGTAAATAACACTTAAATTGTCAGCAGGTTAATTTGCTCAACTCCCTTGGAAAAGGAGCAGCACTTTTTTTTTTTTTCCTTTTTTAATTAAAGTGTTTCCCTACTGATAAGCTGTTGACAAAAATATGCTCTGTCCACAGAACAGGTCTTTAGTCTAGAAACCAAGCATTCCAATTTATGATGAGCTGTTAAGTAACGACTGTTTTGAAGTATGCGGTTTGCGACATGCAGTCATTTATCTTCTGCCCAGGTCCCATTTTTTGAAGTTTTAGCTACTATAAAATTATTCAGAGCAGTGATTCATCTAGAACCATAGAATATCCTGAGTTGGAACAGACCCTTAAGGATCATCAAACCCTGGCTCCACACACAACCACCCGAAGTTCAAACCCTACATCAGAATGTTGTCTGACCACTCCTGGGACTCTGACATTTTGAGACTGTGACAACCACTGTGGGCAGCCTATTCCAGGGGTTCATGCTGTTCCCTCGGGCCCTGACACTGTCACACAGAGCAGAGCTCAGTGCTGCCCCTCAGCTCCCTGTGAGGAGCTGCAGCCTCCATGAGGCCTCCCCTTAACTCCTCTGCTCTGGGTTGAGCAAACCCAGGTTGCTTACCCATTCCTCAGACAACCTTTCCCTCCAGACCCTTCACCATCTTCACAGACTTTCTTTGAACACTTTCCAATAGCTTTAAGTCTTTATACTGTGGTGCCCAAACCTGCACACAAAGCTCAAGGTTTGTGCAGAACAGGATAATACCTTTCCTCATCTTTTTCTATTTGCTTCCACCTTTCATTTGTACCAGATGCTGTTTTTTAATATATATATTTTTTTTTTTTAGATTGAGGCTGACAAAGATGACTTTTGTATTAAACCATCAGAGATGTACAAGCAAGTTTACCACTTCTTGCAGGGCAAGAAGCTGAGATTTGCTTTAGAGAGTTTCAAACTGATCTTGCATGTCTTGTAGGATACCTAAGTGTGTATGAACAAAGACAATATAATTTTAATGACAGAAGTGGTTTAAAACGCAAATGGAGTCTGGTAAGAATGAGTTTTCTTCTTGCAATTTCTATCTTATTTAGGAGCAGCACTGACAAACAAGCAGTACTGCTGGACACCGTTCACAAGATGTTCCAGAATGAAGACCTTCTTTCAAATACTGTCCGTCAAGCTTTTGTGGATCGCTCTCTCCTCACTCTCATGTCGCACTGCAGCTTGGATGCTCTGAGAGAGTTTTTTTGCAAGACTATAGTGCAGGCTATGGATACACTTAATTCCAGGTTTACAAAGGTATGAATTATAAATAAATTGGGAAATGTGATGTTGACTGTCTCTACATACATTTTGCTTAGGTTTGATTGAAATGCTGTAGTTGAAACCACTTGCTTTCAATTTTGCCAGTTTTCTGTATTTTGCAGATTTTCCTCATGTGTGTTGATTCTGTTGCTTTGAAGTTAATGCGTGTTTGCATTTCTTCTGTGTACAGCTGATAAGTCATCTGTATATGTGAAAAAAGGGATCTGAGGTACTGTCAAAACTCACTCTAACTTTTAAGTATAAAATGGTAGTCTACTAATACATTATGAAAGAGGAGTATTAGACCTGTGTAATGAAAGCCCTTGGAGAAAGGTCTGCGCTCTTAATCATTTGCTGAAGGGTCTTGGCTACAATCAGTAGATGTTTCTTTCTTGTTTCTTCTCATCCATGTTAGTTAAATCCAACGATTTTTTTTGTCAGTGTGTGTACTCTTGATGAGGTTCTCTTCTAGTTCATAGAATCATAGAATCACAAGGTTGGAAACGACCTATAAGATCAGTCCAACCATCTCCTCATCACCATTGCCACCACTAGTACTAAACCATATCACGCAGCATGTCATCCAGACGCCTCTTGAACACTGCCAGGGACGGCGACTCCACCACCTCCCTGGGCAGCCATTCCAGTGCCTGACCACTCTCTGAGAGAAGAAGTGCTTCCTTTATGTCCAACCTAAACCTCCTCTGATACAACTTGCGGCCGTTGCCCCGTGTCCTGCTCGTTGCCTGGAAGAACAGGCCAAATCCCTCTTCACCACAACCTCCCTTCAGAAGTTGTACAGTGCAATGAGGTCTCCCCTGAGCCTCTTCTTCTCCAGAGTGAACAATCCCAGCTCCCTCAGCCGCTCCTCATAAGACTTGTGCTCCAGACCCCTCACTAGTTTTCTTGCCCTTCTCTGGACACGCTCCAGGACCTCAACATCTTTCCTGTAGCGAGGAGCCCAAACTGAACACAGTACTCGAGGTGCAGCCTCACCAGTGCTGAGTAGAGGGGGATGATCACCTCCCTGCTTCTGCTGGCCACACCATTTCTAATGCAGGCCAGAATGCTGTTGGCCCTCTTGGCCACTTGAGCACACTGTTGGCTCGTGTTCAGCCGAGCATCAACCAACACCCCCAGGTCCTTCTCTTCTTCACACTCATCAAGCCACTCACCCCCAAGCCTATAACGCTGTGCGGGGTTGTTGTGCCCAAAGTGCAGAACTCCATGCTTGGCCTTGTTAAACCTCATCCCATTCACCTCAGCCCAGTGGTTCAGCCTCTAAATCCCTCTGAAGGGCCGCCCTACCCTCAGGCAGATCCACACCACCTCCCAGCTTGGTGTCATCTGCAAACTTGCTGAGGGTGCACTCAATGCCCTCATCTAGGTCATTCAATAAAGATATTAAACAAGATGGGCCCCAGTACCGACCCCTGGGGGACACCATTTGTAACGGGTCGCCAGCTAGACTTCACTCCATTCACCATGACCCTCTGGGCACAGCCTTGTAGCCAGTTCCTTACCCAAAGAAGTGTATATCTGTTCAGACCACAGGCAGCTAGTTTCCCCAGAAGAAGCCTGTGAGGGACTGTGTCAAAGGCTTTGCTGAAGTCTAGGAAGACTACATCAACAGCCCTTCCCTCATCTATCAGACTAGTCACCCAGTCGTAGAAAGAGATGAAGTTAGTGAAGCACAACCTGCCTTTCACGAACCTGCGCTGGCTGGGCATGATCCCCTGGACACTGCGTACATGCTGTGCAGTCTCATCCAAGATGATTTGCTCCATAACCTTCCCTGGTACTGAGATCAGGCTGACAGGCCTATAGTTCCCCGGATCCTCCTTACGGCCCTTCTTGAAGATGGGAGTCACGTCAGCAAGCCTCCAATCCTCTGGGACCTCACCAGTTAACCAGGAGCATTGATAGATGGCCGAGAGGGGCTCAGCAGTCACCCCCACCAGCTCCCTCAGCACCCAAGGGTGCAGCCCATCTGGTCCCATGGACTTGTGACAGTCCAGACGGAGGAGGAGCTCTCTGACTGTCTCCACCGGAATTGCTGGGGGCATATTCTGAGCAGCATCCCAGACTTCCAGATTGAGGCATAAAAAGCCCAGAGGATAACTGATCTGGCTGTTAAAGGCTGATGTAAAGGCAGATGTTGTTAGTTTTTATGATGCATCTGTTTAAGAGCAACAGCACAGACAAGGTGCTGAAACGATCCAAATTTAGAATAGAATAGTTCAGTTGGAAAGACCTCATGAAGATATCTAGTCCAACTTCCTGACTGCTCCAGGGCTAACCAAAAGCTAAAGCATATTATTGAGGGTGTTGTCCAAATGCCTCCACAATACTAACAGACACGAGATATCAACCACCTCTCCAGGAAACCTGTTCCAGTGTTTAACCACTCCCACTGTAAAAACAAAGAAATAAATAAATTCCAAATATACAGTTGGAATGTTCCCTTGTGCAGCTTTGTGCCATTCCTTTGCATCTTGTCTTAGGTTCCCAGGAGGTATTCTAATGGTAGTCATTATAAACAAAGCTCTGGAAAGAAGACTTTAGATGTAGACTTAAACACATGTTTTTACACGTGCCTCTACTGCTGTAAGTGCTGAAGTGAAGTGCACAAAGAAACTCATAAATTCCATGGGTACATTTTTTGAAATGGTGTAGTAGGGACATGATATTTAATTTTGTCTGCTTAGCGGTTATATATATATATTTATCTTTGTTTCTACATGTGTGCTTTGTTTAAAAACAAGTCAATTCTTGTTTTCGCGGGGAAGGATGTTCTGTGTTTTCAGCTCCTGTTGTGGTAAAAGAATTTAGGTATTTTCAAGTTGCACAAAAGGCCGTTGATTCTTGACAGACAATTCAAACTGACAGATTTCTTTCATCACCAACAGTGTTTGTCTCCTTGTGTTGCTCTTACTGGTGTGTTTTGCTTAGGATCTCTGAGACATTATTTGATAGTCTGCACATATTTCTCCAGTTTCACTCTAACTATTTAGTCAATCGTAGTTAAGACAGTTTACCTGATAAAACAGTTATTAAAACTATGTTGATCTGTTTACACAGACACTCTAAACTTGTAAGTTATTGTTGTAGAAGATAAAAGTAATCTGAAGGCTATTTAGCAGTAACTAGAGTAACCACGGACCTCCTTAGCAAGGTCAAAATCTAGGAAGTTTTTCTTAGTCTTTGCTTATTTGTTTTCAGTCCAATGAATGTGTTTTTGATACACAAATCACCAAGAAAATGGGTTATTACAAGCTGCTGGAAGTGATGTATATACGTCTTTCAAAAGAGGATGTTCACTCCAAGGACTCTAAAATTAACCAAGCTTACCGTGGCTCTGTAAGTGTAGAAGGGAATGAACTTACCAAGGCACTAATAAAGTAAGATTCTTTTTCCTTGTATTTCCTTTCAATTTCTAATTATATTTTGGGTAGATACTCTTTTAGGTATGTCGTGTAAAGCAGAAGTATGACTTGGTCAAGGATGAACGCAATCTGCTATGTAGCTTTTGGTTTTAAGTAGAGTACTCAATATTTGATTTATATTTGATAAACTGATATTGAATGTGGGGGTTGGAACCTGATGATCTTTTAAGGTCCTTTCCGACCTGAGCTGTTCTACGATAATCTACAATCCTATCTCAGAATGACTTCTTCCCAGTTGTTTTGGTTTTCTTGCTTTTTCAGTATGGTTCTTTACCTTTAAATTTCAGTTTGAGTATTGTTAAACACTTAGGACAGAATCGTAATGCACCTAAGAGAACTTAAAAGCTTTTTTTTTTTTTTTTTTTTCTATGATTTGCTTAAGATTCATAGGTGCTTATGGGAAAAAAGTCCTATTAAAAAATTGTTATCTAAACCAGTTTTGTCTGGCTAATCCATAGCATAGCTCAGCATGCCTGTGCACTGATAAGTTGGTGGGAAAGAGCCACAAGACTTGTTTGTTTATGAGTTGAAAGGTATCTTCATTTTCTATGAAAATACCCTGCCATCTCCTTGACATTAAAGATGGCAGTGGAAATTGGCTGTGCCATTGGTGAATGGTTACATTGTGATTTAATCCTAATACTGCTATAGTGATATAGATCTCT
Source organism: Centrocercus urophasianus (assembly GCF_019232065.1). NCBI lineage: Eukaryota > Metazoa > Chordata > Aves > Galliformes > Phasianidae > Centrocercus > Centrocercus urophasianus. The sequence continues at coordinate 39,673,146 of NW_024884253.1, forward strand.
TGAAATTCTGTTGATTCTGTCTTTTGTTGGGAGGGCTCTCCTGTGCTTATTAAAGAGAAGGAAAAAGGCAGCAAAGACTTTGGTGTTTACATGTCTATTTTTGCCTGTTCTTATTTTCAGGTTGTGCTATGACGCATTTACAGAAAACATGGCAGGGGAGAGTCAGCTGCTGGAGAAGAGGAGACAGTATCACTGTGCAGCATATAATTGTGCTATTGCTGTTATTAGTTGTGTCTTCACTGAAAGTAAATTTTATCAAGGCTTTCTCTTTACAGAAAAATCAGAAAAGGTGAGAAACCATTGTTGCTGCTAGGAAGCTTTCAGAGCACGGAACATGAAGAGATGTTAGTTGATGTCAGTAAATCAAAGAATCAGACTTGAGTGACAGGCAATTATATAATGAACTACCCAGTGAGGCAGTAGGAGTAGTTGACTGACTTTCCTCTTCGTGTCATTTGAATTGCTGATGAAGGCGTCGACATCTGCTGGGGGTGGGTGAAGTAGGGATAGGTTTATCAGTTTCTCTCCACACTCAATCAATTTTCTAATATCTAAGAAAACATCTATTAAGTTTTCCAGTCCTTGAAATATACACGAATAAGAGAAATCCTTTTTAAAGAGTGCATTGCCAGTGCTTTAAGTTCTCAAGTAATTGAGTAGCAAAATTTTCTTAAGTGTTGGTCTAAAACAGAACTGGCTGGTTTTTTTTTTGTACTTTGAACTTTTACAAGAAGAAGAAAAATGTTAGAGCAATTGTTATTGAATGCAGAGTTATAAGTTCGATGTTTTCAAGTTTTCTTTGGTTTGCAGAACTTGCTGATTTTTGAAAACTTGATAGACTTGAAGCGTCAGTACATGTTTCCTGTAGAAATTGAGGTGAGTGGAAGTTCTGTATTTTCATATTTCTGAGAAAAAAAAATGAGTACATCTTTAAGTGTGCTCACTGTTGAACTGATTCTTAGTCATGTGGGGAGGAAGTGGGAAAACAATGGAGTACTTCTCTGTTTAAAATTACATTTTTCTGAAGGAAATGTAGACATCATATACAGAACAAACCTTCAGTATATTGTTTAGCATGATTTAGTCTGGTTTTGAATGACTGTAGAAATAATTGATTCAGCTGTTACCTGGAACCTTTAATAATCACCACTTGCAGTGTGGAATTGTATTTCTAATTATGATTTAGATCATTTTTTGACAATTTTGAGAAGTCACACTGTAAATTAAAAAAAATAAAAATAGTAGTAATCTAGAAATTATTTATTTCTATTGTTTAGGTTCCCCTGGAAAGGAAGAAAAGATACATTGCTATTAGAAAAGAAGCCAGAGAGGCATGGAATGACGGTCAGGGTATGAAATTCATTTATGACTATGAAAAATTTATCTCTTACCTTTCATACACTATTTATTGATGCGCTGCTAATTGCCTTCTACAGTATCAGGAGTAAGTAATAGCATTCACTGTACTTTGTCATGCAACCAGTTCCCTTCCACTCTCAGATTCCTGTATAAATAAATTCCTGTATAAATAAATGTATAAAATGTATAAAGGCATGCTTGTTTGTAATTGCTTTGATTAATGGTCTATTCTTTTTCCTATTTAGATGAACCCAAGTATTTAGCTTCTGCATCATACATGATGGATAGCAGTTTGAGTGAGGAAATGAGTCAGTTTGATTTTTCTACTGGAGTCCAAGGTTTTTCTTATAGCTCCCAGGATGTTACAGCTGGCAGTGCTCACTTCAGGAGAAAGGTAATTTAGTGACTTATGTGCTACATGTAGAAGCTTTAAGCTTTTTAGCAATTGGGTGTTCTCACTGAGGTTGTGAAATAGAAATAGTGTGTGTTATGCTGAGAAAAAAAATAAAAAACGTTCCCTGTTAGTGAAGTAGAGCAAAGCTTATTTGTTGTTACCGAGTTTGTTCTTCAGCTGTTGCTAGTAAATGTATCAAATAACAAACTCAATCACTTATAAACTTTAAAGGTACCTAAGTTGAAGAGCCTCTATTCTACTTGAGGATGGTTTTCTCTAGATGAGGGAGTGGGCTCAAGCTGTGTTCTGTCAGTTTTTTTTTCCTCTCCTTTTCTCTGTACTATAAGCTGGAGAAAAGCCATGCCCTGTTGTGGTTTTCTAAGGCTGAGTAGTACAAGCCAACAGAGTTGTTAAAAGGTGGCTTTTGACTTTGTGTGCAGTCAAGAGTGGCCTGCGATGCTTCTGTTTTGCTCTTAGGCACCTGTTTTCCCCATGTCTTTTAGTTTTCAAAGACACTTGTCCAAGCTGGCTTTATCAAATGCAAAGAATAAATTATTGTTGTTGTTATTACATAGTAATTTTGTATCTCTGTTGTGGCACCTTGTCTTTAACTATTGTTGGAAGATGTTAAGTGCTGTTCTTCCAAGTCTTCAGCTGTGGAACAACATTGTTTCTGTGAGCTTCAGAACTCTTCCTGCTTCCAGCAGTTGCCCCACCCATACTAGCAGGTCGTAATGTCAGAGCAGTGTGAAACTGACATCTCTAGGCACACAAAATGAAAACAATGCACAGGTGGGTACATCCATCTTGGGAGGCTTTTGAACAATGCATCTGATTTATTCCCTGTTGCAGATTGAGTGTACAGTCAAATCTGTCATACTGAAAAGATCAGAGTGACTCATGGTATTATCACAGTTTAGATGAAAACACATTTGTGTTAATCACAGTAATTTTTTTTCCTCAGGAGATGTCAGAATACATGGTTTTGAATGATGAGTTGGAACTGGAGATGGATGAACTTAACCAACATGAATGCATGGCACCAATGACCACTCTGATTAAGCATATGCAGAGGAACCAGATCACACCCAAAGTGGAAGAGGCCAGTATGAACCAAAAATTTGGCATTGTTTCTCTAGTTAAAACAACGAAGCTGTGACTGATTGAATTCCTCCATTCTGTAATTTTCATGTCTATACCTATGTGCTGAGGCGAGGGTTTTTTTTGGTGTGGTAAGCTTGTTTTGTTTAATAATTGAATTGATTTTTTTGCTCGTTTTCTTTAAATTTCAGGGCATGGTTCCTGTAGACCTTCCTCTTTGGATGAAATTTCTGCATAGTAAGTTAGGAAATCCATCAGTGCCATTAAATATTCGCCTCTTCATAGCAAAACTTATTGTTAATACCGAGGATGTGAGTAATTTCTTTTTTCCTATTTTTTTTTTCTGTTAACATAACAGCTTGTATTATCAACTGCATTGCTCTTATGTGGTAAAATATGTTATCAGCTGTGACTTTTGGAGGAGGTTGAAATTTAATGGTTTGTCATGATTAAAGGGAACTTGTTCATAGCCCAAAAATCAAAGTAGTGCCAGTATTTGGAGTATAAAAGAAATGAATTTTCTTCTAATAACTAATTCTAGAAGTAGAATGTATCCACAACATGCATCTTGTGTAAACTATAAGTAAGTAATTCATTGATACTGGTTAAGGGGTATGGCTGATTGTTTGTCATCTTTGTAGGAATAACTGCAGTGTGATTTTAATGGTCACAGGCGAGTCTTCTGAAAACTCATAGAGCTAAATGATGTTCTAGTTGCAGAAAGGTATAACCTTTGTTATAACCTATGTATAAGGTATATAATGGCATGTGACTTTGAGAAAAAAACATTCTCTAATTTTTCTGCTCCTATTTCAGACACTTATTTTAAAGAATAATGTTTAAAATATTCTGAATCCAAAATACAAAACTGGATTTCAGAATTCAGGAAAACTTAACACTTACTTAATGCTTCTCAGTAAAAGTGTCTGAAATAGAGATTTCAAAGAGCAGGTGAGTGGCATACTTGTTCAAATTCTTTAGGGACAGATGTTCTGCATGAAGTGCTCCTACTGTATCATGTTAGAGCTGTATTATGGGGGCCCTACTGAAATAATTACAGCTTCACATGAAGATTTGTGAAAAGTCTTTTAAGCAGAAGTGAGGAATATAGTTAGGAAGGCCTTTTATTTTAAAGTTACTTTAAATTTGTTGGGTTTTTTTGTTGTTGATATAATTTCAGACTAGGTTAAACAAAATGCTAACAAATTGATTTAGCAGTCTCACCTGTAATAATTATTGAACAGGTTATTAAAGAATTAGATACTCTGTGTGTTGTCCTTGATTTTTATTTATTTTACTTTTTTCACCCTTCCCAAAGGTTTTCCGACCCTATGCAAAGCAATGGCTTGGTCCGATGCTGCAGCTTGTTGTTTCTGGCAATAATGGAGGTGAAGGGATTCATTATATGGTAGTGGAAATAGCAGTTACCATTCTTTCCTGGACGAGTGTAACTACTCCCAAAGTAAGGAAATGTAAAAATTATTTTTTGCTGTTCTAATGGCTATTTGATAAATAATGGATGAGTTTATTATTATGCTTCTAATCACTTTGTACATCAGTCCACTGTTTCATTTAGATACTAAGTTTTAAAAACAGCTTATTTACTTATTTGGAAAAAGCAGAATATATGTCTTTATGTCAGAGTCACTTTGTTTATTTTTGCTTCCATTCATTGTAGGGAAATATTAAGGATGAGATTTTGGCTAACAGATTGCTTGAATTCTTGATGAAGAATGCCTTTCATCAGAAACGAGCTGTGTTCAGACACAATCTGGAAATCATAAAGACAGTTATAGAGTGTTGGAAGAACTGTCTCTCCATACCTTACAGGCAAGCACTTTGGATCTTTACTTTGTCAGTATTTCATGAGTATTAGTTGAGTGTTATCAAAGCAGATAACAAGGTAAATTCAGCTGCAACTGTAAATTTTTTGTCCCTAGAATTAACAATAAAACTTCAGAACTGAACTCTCCAGAAGTTGAAATGTAATTTGTTTAAACAAGGAGAGAGAACATGTAGAGAATTACAACAAGCAACAAAAGCGAGAGAAATCTTTACAAAGACTTACTTTTTGTTTGAAATATATTATTACAGAATATTAGTACATTGTAAGATTTTTGTGGTCTGATGTGCTTCTGAGCTGGTGAATTTGTGTAGGGTAACAATCTCTAATCTGTAAAGATTTCTTCTTTGAAGCTAGTTTTTACTTCTGCTCTCTACTTTTGGTGGAAGAATATACAAGTATGTAAATGGGTACATGCACTTGTTTTCTAAGAGTTCTTGGGTTGTGTGTGTGAATATACATACACAAAGAAAGTGGTTTGTCATACATATATATATATATGTGTGTGTATATATATATATATATAATTACTTTATGTTTTTATCCATCAGCTTAATATTTGAAAAGTTTTCTAGTGGAGATCCTGATACAAAGGACAACTCAGTGGGAATTCAGCTGCTGGGAATTGTTCTAGCTAACAATTTACCTCCCTATGACCTGAAGTGTGAAATAGATCGTGTCAGGTGAGAAATGCAACACTTCAAAGAACAAATTTACTTAAAATCTTAAGAGAGCAACTCTTAACTTGTCAGCATAAAATATTGGAGTTACATTGTTCACTTATTGGGAACTTTTTGACCCATCATCCCTTTGCTATTGTCTGTCACTGTGCTTTTTTTATCTGTAAAGTTGGTGATACTGCCTCAGTACAGGTACTAAGGGAACCAGCTAGGAAATGTACCCTCCTCAATTTGTTGCTTGTAAATGGAGGTAGTTTTGTAGGTAAAGTAGTGACTAGCGTCCATCTTGGCCGTACTGCCTTGAAGTTGTTGAGGTGATAAGGGGAACACTACTGTCAAAACTTTAACCCTGGACATGGGAAGTGCTGATGTTAGGCTGTTGGGAACTAGTTGACAAGATGCCCTGAAAAAATGCTTTTGAACCAATTGTTGTTTGTCAGCACTGATCACTTTTTAAGTATTGATGTCAAAAGTTAAGCAGACAGAGCAGTACACTGACTTGGCTGAGCAAACTTCTTCTAGAGCTTAGGTGAAAGAAGAATGTATATGGCCACTGGAAGCAAGATCAGGCAACGTGGGAGGACTGAAGGAATACTGGTCCCTGTTGTAGAGAGAAAATTTGTGTGGCCAAAGCTCAATTAGAGTGGATGCTGGCCAGCAGCAAGAAGGGCTTCTTTAAATATGTTAACTGCAAAGGAAAGACCAGAGATAGCATTGGTCCATTACTTGCTGAGATTGTCCCTACTTATGAGGTGACCACACATAAAGCAGAGACATTTAATACCTTCTTTGCCTGTCTACAACACTGACAATGGACTCTGAAGTCCCTGGAGCCCTGAATTGGAAGACCCTTACTGCAATAATGGTAAATTCCCAGCCAGCTCCAAATTTTTGCAGGACTTGCTGCTCTGGCTTTAATGCATATAAGTCCATGGAGCCTGATGGGATTCACCTCAGGGTATGAAAAGCTGGCTGATGTCATTGTGAGACCTCTCTCAATTATTTTTCAATAACCTTAAGAACAGGAAGAGGTCCCACTTGGCTGGAAGCTGACAAATGTCATCACAGTTTTCAAAAAGGACAAGAAAGTCCTAGTCATTACAGTCCTGTTAGTCTTAATGCAGTGCAGTGTGAGTCAGCAGTGTGCCCTGGCAGCCCAAAGGGTCAACTCTACCCTGGGGTGCATCTGGTCCAGCACTGCCAGTGGGCAAGGGAAGGGATTGTGCTATTCTACACTGTGCGGCCTCACCTCCAGCACCAGGTGTGGGCTTGGGCATACAATATGAGTAGGGCGTACAAGTTTTAGAGAGCATTTGGAGAAAGGCTGCCAAGATGGTGAAGAGTCTGGAGGGCAAAGGTGTGTGAGGAGTGGCTTTGGTTTGTTCAGCCCCAAGCAGGGGAGGCTGAGGGGAGGCCTCATGGTGGCTGCAGCTACTCGTAGGAAGTGGAGGGCCCTCCTATACTAGTAGCACTAGTATAGGCAGTGCTGAGCTCTGCTCTCTGACAGCGACAGGATCAGAGGGAACAGCATGGAGCTATGTCAAGGGAGAGTCAGGTGGGGATGAGGAAAAGGGTCTGCACCAAAGGGCAGAGAGCATGGTACAGGCTGCCCAGGGCAGTGGGCACAGTCCTGAACTGCTGGAGGAAGGAAATATGGTTTGAATTTTGGGTGGTCCTATGTGGCATCATGAGATTAAGTTGATGATTCTTGTGTATCCCTTCCAACTTGAGATGTTGTATGAATCTATGAAACGCGGAGCTAATTTATTTTGGAAAACACTGAGAAGTATGTAGGCTTTATTACAGTGAGCCCCTGGAGTGCAGTTTCATGGGAATTAAAAGAGTCAGGAACTGCCACAGCAAGGTTTGGGACACTGTAGGTGGGAATCAGTATTGAGCCATATTGATCTCTTCTAAAAGTAGTCACTGTGCTGTTAGACAGCTCGAAAGTTTTTCAATGTAAAATCAAATGCTGGAGTAGTGGCTTGTAACACATCTGTTTTTGTGCTAGGTATTTTCAGGCTCTGATCAGTAACATGGGTTTATTAAGATATAAAGAAGTTTATGCAGCTGCTGCAGAAGTGTTGGGACTTGCTCTTCAGTATATAGCTGAGAGACAAAACGTAAGTAGCTGTATTTAGGTGTGTCACCATTACTGTCTTAAATATGTTTACATCTTTTATGTTGCTGCTCAGTTCAGCTACAAAAATTAATGTTTTTAGAACTCAGCAGCCTTTGTCCAACAGATTGAAAGGTTAACTCATTAACTCAAGATGTCAAATGCTTTAGATCAACTAAGAGCTGAGTGTCTACCCTGTTGTTTTGGAGCTAGAGGTGAATGGGCTTTATTCTGCTCCTGCATACACTTGTGTATGTACATTTTAAAGTTTTGGAGTTTCTTGTTTTTACCACTTTTTGATTAAAAAAGAAAACTAAAAGTTGGAAGGTTTGGGGCTACATTTTGAACATCTGTATCTGAGAATGTTTAGTAACTGGCAAGTTTTGATGTAAGATTCAAGGCTACTATATTTAATTTTGGGCCTTTAGAGCTCTCGTGGATAATGAATCCACTTATTTTCTAGAGTGTGGATGAAATGAATGCAAACCTGTTACTCACTGAATTTTATAGTACTGGCACCAAGGGATAGTGTTTGATGATCATAGAAATCAATTTGAGACAGATACTGGCAGTATCTCTTTACAGAACTGTTAGTTATCACAGGGAGTTCTGGAGGTAAGTAGCATCAGCAGGTTCAGAAAGAAATTAGGCAAATTTATGCACAAAAGAAGTCCACTGACTACTTTTAAAAGCAATAGACAATGTATACTCTAAGAGCTAATAATGGATATGTGCTGGGATGTATGTGAGAGGGAAAAAAAAAAAAGATACAATGCTGCCACACTTATGAACTCCTAACTATCATTCTGCAGCTGCTACTCCAGAAATACCATGTTACTGGCTCGGTGGATTATTACTCCAATCTTGCAGGATATCCCTGCATTATTCCCCACTAAATTGCATTCTGTTTGTTCTTTTACAGTTTCTAGAGCATATTTTCTAAACTGAATTCCTGCAACCTCCTCTCCTGTAGTTTTTCACGTTCTATTAAAAGCAATGTTTTGCATAAAGTAGCAAAAATGGTTGAAATATTGTATCCTATTCAAAGTTAATTTCTTTGACACTTAGTGATGCCTGCTACTTCATTCACTAAACATCTTCAGTAAAAATACTTTTTTCTTACGTTCACTGATTGGAAATCTACCATACTCAATATTTACTATTTATATAAGCTTGTATTTCAAATTTAAGATTTTGGTTCAAAACCAAAGAAAGCTCAGAAAGGCATTGTGAAGCAGTCGTGTTTCAGCTAGTCATCACTGTATGGCAGCCAGAAGCACCATAAAGTTAGTATGAAGCAAAATGCAATAGAAACAAACAGTATAGCAGCAATACTGTGTGTTGTTAATGTGGTTATAGATTTCATGGCTATACATGTCACACTGTCTTTCTAATTCTCAGATACTTGAAGATCCAATTTATGATTGTGTCATAAAACAATTAAAACATCATCAGAACACCCAAGAGGATAAGTTTATAATATGCTTGAATAAAGTTGTTAAGAATTTTCCTCCTCTTGCTGACAGGTATGTCATAATTTACATGGTGAATTCATTGTAGATATAGGGGAATAATGGAAACTATCTTGCTTTTCTTCATGAGCTTATGTTCATGTTAAGGTTTATGAATGCAGTATTCTTTCTATTACCAAAACTTCATGGTGTGATGAAAAACTACTGTTTGGAAGTAATTATGTGCCGAGCAGAGGAAATACCTGACCTCTATCTGCAGTTAAAGAGTAAAGACTTCATCCAGATCATGAAACACAGGTAAGTGGTCACATGGCTATAAGTGTGAATAAGTAGTGTGAGCTTTTTGATAACACTGCTCGCTATTGCCTGAGCAAATGGAATCTGAGTGTTAAGTATAAGATAGTTAACTCAATGTGAGGAAAAAAAAAACAAACAACCACCTATATAATATTAAGGTGAAACTTCAACTCCTATTCACTAGGGTATGGATTTCATCTTTAGTATGTATTGCTTTAGTTTTATTGTTACTTCTAAGTTGAACTCGATAGTATTTACATGAAGCTCTTTAAATGAAAGCAGATGTTGGTAAAATCTGAGCTGATATTCTCTGTGTAGCAATGAAGAGAAGAATAAGGTAATAATCTTTAATTTTTGTTTTCTCTCCCTTTCTCAACTTTAGGGATGATGAAAGGCAAAGGGTTTGTTTGGATATAATATACAAGATGCTGTCTACACTGAAACCACCAGAACTTAAAGAACTTCTTCCAGGAGTGACAGGGTTCATTTCTCACCCTTCTGTAATATGTCGACAGCGCATGTATGATATTCTGATGTGGATTTATGATAATTACAGGTATGTATTCACTGCAGGTGTTGTCTTTCAGTGGTTTGAAAGCATCTATAACATTGTCTTCCAATTTCATGTCCTTCTATGTGGGATTTTCTAGTTCTCAAACAAATAACTCCAGTGGGTTGCCTCGGACCTTCTTTCATGGTGATTTAATAATTTAAACTAAGGGACAAAGGCTTAGACCTGAGCTTCAGCCCAGAACTAGAATAGTACATCAACACAGCGCAGTGGTGTAAGAAGTCTTAGTCTGATGCTCTCACTTTTTTTTTTTTTTCCTTGTGGCAGTGTTTATAGCTATAGTAAGAATTGCACGGTATAGAAATTTGATTGTAGTCAGGAGATGTATTAAGGCACTTTGGCACAATCTGGGTCTGTTCAATCTGGTGATATGAAGGTGTTCTTTGTTTGACTTAGAAAACAGTGTATTCTTGAAAGAGTGTGCTGTTGCATCCTCTGTCTTGGTTGTATTCTGTTGTATGCTTTTGTCCAAGAATAACTGTTTACTGTTAGAATGGATGATTCTATTGAAGAACGTGCAGGCAATTTTACTGCAGTGTCACTTGTGAAAAGATGCCACTGCTTTTATTCTTTTTTAACCTCCCTAACTCAGCATTACTTCTGCTGGGCCTTTATAATAAAAACCTAACAACGTATTTTCTGGCTTTCTGACTTTTTATTTTTCTAAATAGTGGAGAGACAAGCCATTTCTAGGAACGAAGACCTCATATTATGAAAGGAAGTGTTGTCATGCCAAGTTGTGACTTTTTATATTAATAAGGGCAGTTCCTCCTTTTCTTCCACCATCCTCATCCTCTTGTTTTTTTCTTTAATGCGTTGTTTGAGAGAAGTCACTAAGAGACATTTTTCTCCTAATGGCAGCGATCCAGAAAGCCAAGCAGATGACAATTCTCAGGAAGTGCACAGACTGGCAAAAGAAATCCTGCTTCAGGGACTGATTGATGAGAATGCTGAACTGCAGTGAGTAAACAGTGTTGTGATGACTGAAGTAATAAGTCCTTAAATTGCTCCTCCTTCGTTTATAATATGAGATACAGTCATTAGATGTTTTAAGGTATTTTAATATGAAAGCATGACATCAAGATAATGCTACTTCCTTTTCTTGCAATGAGTTAATTTATAAGATTGTGTCCCATAGCTTCTGAATTATTACACTGAATTATGGTGAATCACAGAACTATTCAACAAATCTCTAAGCCATGGAGAAATTGTTTCATTGGGCTGGTCCTAATTCTGCATTAACATTCTGAAGTTTTTGAACAAGGCTCTCGCTATACACAGATGCATGAATAGATTCGGTGTTGGAGGATGTTGAATGCCTTTGACTTTTTTTTTTTTAGTGAAGCAGAAGACAGGAGCTCTCTGTGCTTAATCACCCATAGCACTTCTTGAGAGGAAAACAATACAAATATTTATTTATTTTTGGAGTAGACCTTTATAATATCGGTTAAATGGCGTAGAGCATGGGAGATGAACGTGCAAGTCCATGTAACTCAGCAGAAGATCCATGGTTTGAAAGGTTTAATTGTTGATGTTGTTATGTTATTGTTTTATTTAAAATTGACCTTTTTTGGAAATGTTGCATTTTCTGTTTGCAGATAAGGAGTTAAGTTACTCATTCTTACCGTTACAGATTAATTGTTAGGAATTTTTGGAGTGACGAGACAAGATTACCTGCAAATATTCTTGATCGTATGCTGATGTTGCTAAGTTCTTTATATTCTGCCAAGATTGAAACACAGTACTTGAGTCTGATCACAAATTTTCTGCTTGAAATGACCAGCAAAAGCCCAGATTATTCCAGAAAAATATTTGAGCACCCACTATCTGAATGCAAATTTCAGGTAAATAGGAGTGTGTTATCATGTGCACAGCCATGTGACAAATTCCAATCCGTACTGTAGCTGCTGCTTTGACAAGAACAGAGTGAAGACTAATGAAAGTGTTTTTTGAATTAATAGTTAACACCTGTAACAGGGCTGGGTTATGCATGGTATATTTATGAATCAATCTTGAGCTAACCCGTCCAAATTTCAGCAAGCTTTTTTGCTGAGCTATGGGGAGTAATTATGTATTGTTTGTTTGTTTTTAATACCCAAGTTTTGCCCAAGTGTCTAGGATGATGTTTTAGATTCTGTACTTCCATTCTGCTATCCTGTCTTTCACAGGCAAAAAGCCTCCACTCTTACTGTTTTTATTAATTATTGTGTGTGTTTATAGGACTTTGTAATCGATTCCAGTTGGCGTTATCGAAGTACCATGCTCACACCTATGTTTGTGGAGACTCAGGCTTCACAGAGTACTAACAGGAATTCATCACAAGAAAGATCCCTTTCCATTTCTGGGTCAGTAGGTGGTCAAGTGAGAGCTACCCAAAGGCAATATGAATTTACACCTACACAGAATGTCAGTAAGTCCAGACATGAGGCCTCTGAAATTTTGTTGTTTACTGTAAGAACGATTCCATTCTTTTCATTCCTGTTGCATGTGAATATTTAATGCAGAAGTGTAAATGCACTTAATACTTAGTATTCAAGAGCTTTTATTTTTTAATGAGAAAAAGATTTATTCACGTTTTCATTGGTCTGATACACCTTTAATGTTCTGCCTAATGTAGAAGTGCTTCTTGCAATCTGTTCTGCTTATGAACGCTAGGGGTTATGTTTCTAGGGGAGGGAGTTCATGTGTTTCATTGAAGTTTACAGGTGTTGCTCTTCTGTGTTTTTCTTTACAGGCGGTAGAAGTTCTTTTAATTGGCTAACTGGAAACAGCATTGACACTTTGGCAGAGTATACAGTTCCTTCTTCCTCTGAGTCTTTGTCTTCATCCATGCTGTTAGTTAACAAACGGAGTGAAAAATTTAAACAAGCAGCATTTAAACCTGTAGGGCCAGATTTTGGGAAAAAAAGGCTGAGTTTACCTGGAAATGAAGTGGACAGCAAAACTAAAGGTGTGTGGGCCTTACAGTGCAATTTCTACATTACACGTTGGCCCTCTTTGACACTTATTTGGCTGACAGTCTTTTACCATTCTATCTGAGGTTGAATTTTACAGATTTGGTTTCCAGGAGTGTGTGTTGATAGCTGCACGAAGTATGGCAGAAAACTAGGATTGCATTAAGAACTGCTGAATTGCTAAATTGTGAGATAAAAGACCTGAATGCTTAAGGTGGTGTTCCATTTTATGCCTAGGTATAGATGATCGAGCAGAAATTTTAAGACTGCGGAGGCGTTTCTTGAAGGACCAAGAGAAAGTCAGTCTGATGTATGCTAGAAAAGGTGTGGCTGAACAGAAAAGAGAAAAGGTTTGTCATTTCAATTAAGTTTAAAACCTTGAGCCTCAGTCCCATTACAGTCTTGTTCTTTATCTCTAGAAGTAATTGTATGAAGAAAGGGTAGGTGTAAGGTACTGGTTGCTACTGTGAAAGCTTTAAGAGGTTTTATTAAAAATTGTGCTATTTTTGTGATAAGATCTATATGACAATACTTGAAATGGATACTTGGATGGAGGAAGAATAGAGCTAGATAACACTTTTGTTCTGTAGTGTGTACAAAGTGTGATGGAATCCCTGGTAGCAAAGGGAGATGTTCCCAGTAGAAGCTCTTTATGGTAGTCATCCCAAAAATTAGAAACCCTGAAGTAAGAATACTTCACAGAATTAGTTGAAGAAACTTATCAGTTATCTGAAGGTAAACTCAAAAATGTGATACAGCCAATGGGCTGATGTGAGCTGTTGAGGACTTTCGATCTGAAGGAAGCTCAGTAAGTAATAAGCATTTACTGAGTATTTATTAAAGCTTGGTACAGTATGGGTTTATTAGTTGTTACGTATTCATGATTAGTTTAAATAAACTCTAGCAGTTTTTCGAAGGTTTGTGTGACTAAAATAACATTTATTATTGTCCAAAAATGACAGCAGTTTAAGAAGAACAAAGTAACCCAGGATTGAGAGTTAATTTTTGAGACATGCTTGTAATTCTTTGCAGCTGCAGACAGCTGTATTAGTTGAACCTATGTCTGGGAGTACCACACAAACACCTATTTTTTGTCAGTTTATTTACTTGTAGACCAGAGTTCCCCTTTCCTCCTACTCTGCAAGAAAAAGAACCTGTTAAAAAAAAATGATCACTCTGACAGTCCAAAAACAAATGAAAAAAATCTGGTGTTCCGCACCAAAAGACTGGAGGAGACCATAAATGTATCCAAGACTCCTTAAACTTTCCAAGAGATCTGTTGCACATAAACACATACGGATCTCTGTGCATTATGTTAGTACCTTACCCCATAGGTCAACAGGAAAAAGGAGATTCTGAGCAAGAAAGTATTTGGAGATTGCTTTAGGAAAGCCCTAATTTCTTAATTTCCCCGAAGAGATTTCTTCTGGAAGTTTTTTGATAATCATCCCTTTCAAGCTGTGGAATAAGAATGGTCTGAAATGACAGTATCCAAAATGTTTAAAGAGAGTTAAAAATCAAGCTTTTTTTCTTTCCCTCTTCAGTGTATGCATACATCCACTGTCTGCTGGTTTAACTGGTAAAGGCAGAAATTACAAGTAAAATTCTGGGCTTCAAAATCACTGCTGATTTCTTTTATAGCCTGTCCATGGTGTGAAAAGAAAAGGAAAAAAAAAAAAGAAAAAAAGATGAGTTTTATGTATATGTATTAGTAATTCTTGTTCAATTTAATTGAATTTTTTCAAGCCTCAACAACAGGCAAGACAGCTTTTTAACCACTAGTTTACAACAGTTTTATTACAGTTTGGTTTAAGTTTTATTAGGAAGCAGTTCTTCCAATCATCCTCCTTCCTTTCCCTTCCTATCCCACTGTGTGAAATAAAACAGTCACTTTACCAGCCTCATGTTGCTTTGCTCATGTTTGGCCAGGCTCTGAGAACCCTCATCTAATTGCATGGTGTGACTCAGCTTGCAGGCAGTAATTTACTACACTGTAATAGCTCACTGGCTTTCAACAGTAATTATTCTCCATTTAAAAAAATAAAAAAATAAATAAACATTTCAGTACTACGTGTATGGAAGCAGGAACTACAGGACGTTAATATTAAATGGCTAAAGTAACTCTGTGGAAGAGACTTTGGAGTTCTTAACTGATTAAGATTATTTTGCATTTAACCATATTTCACCTTTAAAGTACTTGTTTAATAATCATGGCAGAAGCTTATAAAACACTATAAAAGTACTCTTGTTTATTATGTCCTGTCCAGATACAGCTCCTTCTAATTCATGACTTTTTTCTTTAACATGAGCAATGCATTTCAGGAGATGAAATCTGAGCTGAAGATGAAGTTTGATGGCCAGGTTACTTTGTACAGAAGTTACCGTGTGGGAGACCTTCCTGACATCCAGATTGAACACTCCAGCCTCATTGCCCCTCTACAGGGCCTCGCCCAGGTCTGTCTGCTTTTCGAATGCCATTTCTGTGTTTTGGGAGGAACAATGAGGTGCAGTTGGGCAGCTGCTTTCAAAATTGTCATCAGCCACTATGATGTGCTTTCAAAGAGCCTGTTTTGAGGGACACTGTTTCTCCTGCCCCTGGGCTGGTGCAGCAATGAGAGAAGATGCCTTGTATGTTGCCTCACTTGAGCAATTGAACACAGAGCATCTAGGATATCAGCTGTTGTTGCCTCTGAGTTCCCGGGCTTGAGAAACAAATTAGAGACATTATTGGGAAAGGACATCTCACTGTATAATAACAAAATTGTCACTTTTGTTCTTTCACATGGCTGCAGTGCAGTGGTAAAAGTACAGGTGAAGTTCTGTGGACGTACTGGACTTAGATGAGTCAGTAAAGCTGATCCAATATTCCTTTTCTTATCTGGGAATGGCAGAAACTATAAGCTGAACTTATATTTTGCAATGTTTGAGATGTCACAGTATTCCTGATGATCTTTGTATTTGATTTCTTTTGATGGTCTCTTATTTCTGTCTGAAGGGGGAAGTAGTGCAGTCATGAGTTATCTGAACAACTTTAGATCAAGAGTTAGACCAAAGTCCAGTCCTGTGATAGACCACTGTATGGGATTATATTACATTTGCAAGAGTGTTCCTGGGTTGAAGAAGTGCCTTTAAATCTCAGATGGTACCATCTGTCTGCATGTATCTCTCTCCACTAGCTCCCTCAATGTTGGGGGCTGGATTTTCTTACACGTTGATGTTTTCTGTTTTTTTTTGCTTATTTTTCCTAAAGCCCTCTTCTCTGGCCATAAGATGATACAAAGTTTCTGATTTCTGTAGCAGGAATTGTGAATATGTGAAAACTGTAAATTTTCCCTGACCGCCAACACTCTGGCACAAAGCCTACATTGTCTTCCAGTTTATATAGAAAAATTAAGATAGAATTTGAATTTGTTGTACAGAAAGTCTGAAATAATTGCCAGTATAGAAGCTGGGCACACCAGAGCAATTTTTCCACTCCCAAACAGCATCTATGTAGGGGCTGGGTTAGAGGATGGTTCATATTTCTTAATTTAATTATTATTTTACTGTGTCACCATAAAGTTCAGTGACTGTATTGCTTTTCTTACGATTTACAGAAAGATCCAACATTTGCCAAGCAACTCTTCAGCAGTTTGTTTGGGGGAATTTTTCATGAGGTGGAAAAATGTAAAATTCTCTCTGAGAAAAAAGTCATCATCCAGAAGCTGCTGAAGGACTTCAATAATTTCCTTAGTACAAGCATTTCTTACTTCCCACCATTCATTGCGTGCATCCAGGTAAATCTTAGTCTGTGACATGAAAGTAGAGGACTATAATGTCTCAGTGTGTGTTAAAACCAGTGGTACACATTACTGAAATTTAGGCAAAGGTGGATGGAGTACTTCAAGTATGGCCTTGCGGTGGCAAAGTAGAAGGGGAGGATCACCTCCCTTGATCTGCTTGCCTCGCTCTTGTTAATGCACCCCAGGATCCCATTGGTCGCCTTAGCCATGGAGGCACACTGCTGGTTCATGGCCAACCTGTTATCCACCAGGACGCCCAGGTCCTTCTCCTCAGAGTTCCTTTCCAGCAGGTCATCCCCTAACCTGTACTGATGCATGAGGTTATTTGTACACAGGTGGGTGCAAGACTCTATGCTTGATTTTGTTGAATCTCACAAGTGAGGTTCCTCTCCACCTATCTGTCCAATCTGTCCAGGTCTCATTGAATGGTAGCACAGCCTTTCTGAATTGTGCCAGCCATTCTTCCCAGCTACGCATCATCAGCAAACTTGTTGAGAATGTACTTTACCCCTTCATCAGCTGTGAGAAAAATTGACAAAACTATGCAGATGTTGTGGTGCTGATATTTCCGTTTCTGGGTAGTAGCTGTCAGATGGATTGTTGTTAGCATCTCTTGCTTATTTTTCAGCAGCCTTTTCAATAAGGTCTTCTGAGGTAGTTGTTTAGCAATCTTCACTAATGAGGGAAAGGTTTGTTTCTGCCAAAGACTGAGTTGGTGCATCACAGCTTCATCATTGAAAAGTAAACTCATGCCTTTCTGATTTGTTTCTGTGTGCTTCTGTGCTTCTAATGCTATGAGAATATGCTGGCTTGGAATAGTTTGTGAACTTCATATTCTACCCCAAGTTTTAGAAATTAAAAAAGCTTGTCCAAGTGCTGTTACATAACCACTGCCGCTGCATTTAATGTTTCATATCATCTGTGTTGATCTTAGTGCTGTATCTATCAATCTTTTTTTTTTTTTTGAGTGAGAAATAGTAGTTTCCTCTTTCTGTTACTGAAATCTAAATATTCTGGTGATAGATGTCTTTCATAATACAGGAGGAATATCTAGTTCAGACTAGCTTTTCAAATAGACAGGCTGCTTCTAAGTACTTGTATTTATACATCTGAGAAAGTGTAATTTGTTGTTTACTTTCTTCTGTGCAGCTGCATAAAAGGTCAAATTCTGTGGGGATATTTCTGGGCTGTCTTGGTATTTTTTGAGCCAGCATCTCACAATAGCTATCTGTTAATATTCCCTTTTGCCATACTCCCTCATTTCCATTATTTGTGTTGCACTATGCTCTCCATTACACTCTATTAAAAATGCTTTTGTGTGGGGCTACATTTTTACCTGAAAAGATGGAAAATCAAAATTCAAAAAATAGGTAAGTTATCAGACAAAAATATGGACTTCATAACAGTGCCAAGAGCATCTTGTTGTCATCCCTGCTGAATAAAGAAAGAACAGCAGCTCAAAGGCAAGGCTCAGCTTGTGTATTTGAGCATCCTGCATAACTGTGAGAGGAAGTCTTTTTCCCAACACGGAACAAAGTTTATATTGTTGAGAAGAGAGGGCTGGGAGAGGAAAAGAGAGCGAGCACGTGATGTGGAGGTTGCCACTTTTGATGGCTTGGCCAGTTGGAAGCAGAGTTTCTGCTTCCTGTATGCCAACAGCATAATAAATATTGGCATGTGTGAGAAAGGCTGCCTGCTTCACTGCGCCGTTCTTGTGATTGTTTCACTTTTGGTCTTCTACAGGTTAAATTGCCATCAGAAGAGTAACTTGATGACAAAAGGAGCTGTTTCCATCTTCAGGGATAATCTTAAAGTTGTCTGTGAGGCTCTGGGGTTGGTCTTTAGGACAGATTAAAAAACAGCTGAAATGCTGAGAAAGAACCTAAATCCATTCCATAAGTTTATACAGACTGTGTAGAAATCCCTAGCCTCTGAAGGACGTATCATTGTATATAAATACTTCAGCTATTAGGCTGACTTGGATGTTGTTCCTCCTTATCTTGAACGTATGGTGCAAACAGAGACAGAAAACACTGTGTGTGAAGCAAAGAACATTCTCTCTGCTTTTAGAAGATAAGCGATGGTACAGTCACCACCTTTGATGTGGGATGATGTCTGTAAATTGTAAGAGTGTTCTCCAGATGCACTGTTATATTTGCACAGTTCTTACACTTCTCATAAGCATACTTGGTAAAGGGCTTTTAGTCTTACCTTAACACAGCTATTCTTAATTTTTTAGGTTGTGCATTTGGCATTGCATCTCTGATATAACCCTTAAGAGCTGGCAGAGGACTGATATCTGTGTATATATATCTTATGTCTGAAACATGTAGTTGAAATTGCCTGAATAGCATTTGAAGCATATGCAGGCCCCTCATTGAGATCCACATGGTCTGTGACACAGGAAGCTACAAGAAGCTGTTCGTTTTTCTCTCTTGTATTGAGCACAGATAGAATTGGCAGGAGTCTCAGCATTGCAAGATGTGTAATGGATTTCCTTTAGCCAAACTCGTATTTATCTGTTTGCAGTATGTACAGACGGTACAAATATCTGATATATTTGTCTGTATTGGCCATGATGACTTAAGTATTAAAAAGAAGCTTTGGGTAGTCAGGAAAGTTTATCCTTATGAAAGGGTTATTCTGCAGTTGAACTGATCTTCAAAAGGGTAAAGATTTCAGAAATCCTGTCTTTAAATCAGGCAGGACTAGATGAGCACCAATAAATGAGTCTAATGAGAATCTTCAGGATGCAAAAACAGAGTAAGTGCGTGGCTAGGAAGCATTCATCTTGGTTAATTAGACATTGGTGGGTAGCAAGAATATGCTGTGTACTATGTTAAGGAAGGATAGCAGCTATGTAGCAGGCGTCGCACTATCAGCAAAAAGAGGGGAAGATTCAGACCATGACTGTGTTCATTTCTCTCCTCTTTGCCGCTTTCAGTGTGATTCTTTTTAGAGAATTATCTGGAAGATCTGTCAGGTGTCGCAGGTTGAAGTGTATGTGCAGAGCAACTGTTCCTTGTTACATCCAGTTCTCTTTTGTGAGGCAGCTTCAGTCCTCACCCTGGAGAGGCAGTGAAGCGCAGGGGTTGTTCTCTGTCCTAAGAGCAGCAACAAAGAAAAAAAAAAAAAAAATGCATTTTCTTTTTTTTTTTTTTCCTTCTTTTTTCAGAGTTGGGAACTTGTGGAAATTTTACTGCCTCTTTTCAGAGTTCACAAAAGGGATAGGTGGCTGGTCTGTGAAAAGTAGCTGTCAGCAACTATACAGTATGTATTAGACCAGGTAGACAACTTGTTTTGTCTTACAGGAGATAAGTTACAAGCACAGAGAGCTGCTGGAGCTGGATTCAGCTAACGTGAGCACGAGCTGCCTCGCAAGCCTACAGCAGCCTGTAGGCATCCTTCTTCTGGAGCACGCCCTGATGGCACTGTCCCCTGCAGAGGAGCCCCCGTCAAAGCGGATGCGCGGCAGAATGGAGCTTCCTCCAGATGTCGTCAAATGGCTTGAGCTTGCAAAGTAAATTATTGCTTGAGATAAGTTACTCCTGTCAGGTTTGCCTTGTGAAGAACTGCATCTTTGTAGATCCTGGAATTTCTTTTCAGTCTTTCTCTTTGTTAGAATTCAACATGCTTTTTACTTCTTGTTGGTTAATTACTGTCTTTCTGTTAGAGCAATTAGACTTAACAGATGTTCACCCTGGCAATGCTGCTACACTGCTAAAAACAAAAGCAACAAAGCATCCTATCTTGCAATTGCAGAAGTTTCCAGTGTTCAGGTATTCTCCTACAAGATTAAGTTTGTCTACTTATATATGTAATGTTATTGCTGATTGAATGTAGGTTTTTTAAATTTTATTTTCAGTAGTTTATATTTGCATTGATTTACCTCTGTTCAACTGATTAAAAGCTTTCCCTTCTCCTTGTTGATAGGCTTTACCGGTCTCTGGGAGATTATGATGTCCTTCGTGGTATTTTCAGTGGTAAGATTGGGACTAAGAAAACTACACAGCAAGCATTGCTGGCAGAAGCAAGGAGTGATTATGCTGAAGCAGCTAAATGTTATGACGAGGTAAAATGACAACAAGAATGCTTAGTTTCATAAATCTTTCTCATGGCTTAAAGCTAAGAAGCCAAAACTGAACGTTTTGAGAATGAGCATATTGTTCAAAATGTCCTTCTGTTTTGTTTGATTGATGGTTAAGTCTGTAATGACGTGGGAACAGATGCCACAAGCAGTCACAACGGAACAGAGCAGAAAGCATGCTGCTCTTTAACTCATTGTTACAAAGCTTCATATCTGTCCTTTACCTCATTGCAGCCTTCCAGTACCTAAAGGGAGCTTATTAACAGGAGGGGGGTCAAGTCTTCGAAAGGGTAGGTAGCAGCAGGACAAGAGGAAATGGTTTTAAGTTTAACAAGGGAAGGATTAGGTTGGATGTCAGGAGGAAGTTCTTCACAGAGAGAGTGGTGAAATGCTGGAACAGGCTGCCCAGAGGCTGTGGATGCCCCGTCCCTGGAGGTGTTCAAGGCCAGATTGGATGGGGCCCTGGGTGCCTGGTCTGGTATTACATGGGGAGGTTGGTGGCCCCGCCTGTGATGGGGGGATTGGAGTTTGATGATCCTTAAGGTCCCTTCCAACCCAGGCCATTCTATGATTCTTGCCTAAGCAGACAAGTAGAACTCCATGGGCATGCTACCTCTGTGAGAGCAAACTGCCTGTGTTCATGGCAGATCTCAATTGTGGGTACAAATAAAGAAGGAACTCTTATCATTCTTTTAAAGAGTTTTCAGAAATGCGGGTTTACTGAAGATGGCTATCTGAAATAAATTTTTATATAAATATTATTTCAATCCTGACTACCTTCAGTTTTCTGCATTTAACATTGCTGCCACATTCTGGCAAATGGATAAATGTTTTTATGAGAGATGATCAAGTATTCTGAAGTTATCTGTTATTATTCTGAAGTTATTCTGACTTGATCAGAAGCTGACATGATTTAAAATTCTGTGAACTTTCCTCTCCCTTAAATTGATTCCCTAGGCACTTTCCAAAGAAGACTGGGAAGATGGGGACCCAACTGAAGCAGAGAAAGACTTCTGGGAACTTGCATCTCTGGAATGCTATGACCACCTCACAGAGTGGAAGTCTCTGGAGTATTGTGCTACTGTTAATATTGACAGTGGTAAACCTCCAGACTTGAGCAAAACGTGGAATGATCCATTTTATCAGGTGTTTACAAGTTATTTTGATACTGCATTACTGTCTCTGCACATATACAGTAATGTGATTGTGGTTGGAATTCAGTTGTGTAATTTGGGTTAATTTAATTATGGACGTTAGCAGAGATCCTTACACGTAAATATTAGAAGCAGTTACTTCTGTTATTTTTAGAATGTTTCATTTTGACCTAGAATCTATGGCTGATCATACAGTGCCAGGTTTAACTGCCACTGCTGCTGACACTTACCTGTGTTACTTCTTCTCTTGCACATCTTGAGAGTTAGCAGATCACTGGTACAGAGACTCACAATATTTACTGAGTACTTCCAGAGCCTATCAGAAAAGGCTGCCTTTGATCTGTTTGCAAACTGAAATGCATCTTCAGGGAATTTAAGAAAACAGTTGAAAATATTATCATATATTTTATCCGCCACAGATAAGAAAAAGTTGATCATCTAATATTCGGTGCCTAGAAATAAAGCCTACGTTTTCACCTTCCAGGAGACATATCTGCCCTATATAATACGCAGTAAGTTGAAGCTACTGCTCAATGGGGAAAATGACCAGACTTTGCTGACTTTCATTGACGAGGCAATGAAGACAGAACAGAAGAAAGCTCTGATAGAAATGCATTACAGCCAAGAGCTTAGTCTACTTTACATCCTGCAAGATGATTTTGACAGAGCCAAATATTACATTGGCAATGGCATGCAGATCTTCATGCAGGTAAAAATCACTGCTGCTCTTGATGTGATTTTTCTGTATAAACGTAAGGAACAGTGAAACTTGTTGCTGTTGCTGCTACTAGATTATATGCTTCTGTACTTGCTTAAAGCAGACCCATTGTCAGGTTATAAGTCTATTAAATAACTCACAAAAGATTTGATTGTAGAGCATATTCTATAGTAGCATAAGATGAATAGTTTGCAGAGCACTGAATAGACCATGTTGTAAATTCTGTATATGAGATCTTTTATTGTGTCCTTTGCCTTTCAGAGCTATTCCAGTATTGATACTTTGTTATACCAAAGTCGAATGAGCAAACTGCAGTCTGTACAAGCTTTGACAGAAATACAGGATTTCATCAATTTTATGACCAAAACAAGTAAATATATATTGAGTTTATTTTGTTTCCATTGTATTGAATAGTTCTGATTTTCTGAACTTGTAATTTGTCTCCACGCTCAGAGGACTGAGCTCCTGTTTGAGGGAGCATGGGTCTGGAATTACTTTGTACTGTCTTCTTGACAGAGAACTATTGTATTTGTGTAAGATAGGCTTCAAGGTAATTTGGTGTTCTTTTCAAAGCTTTATTAGCCTAGCTGTTGTCATAAAAGTATCTCTTTAAATGAGGAAGTAATGAACTAAGGTTTTTGTTGGTGTCACTTCTGGTAGCAAAGCAGTTAGCAGGGGTAAAAGATAGATGAAATATGTCATTTATAGCTACTGTGGTTGGCATGAAATATTAATTCATGCACATAAATATAATTATATATTAAATTAACAGTTCCACTGTATTCCAGCATACTTCCATATTGAAGGTAGCTAGTGCTGGTGATTTGCAGTGACAGCTGACCTTGATGTCCGTGTTGAATCTTCTGTGCTGCAGCAATAACCAAAAATATCAGCACAAAATAATGCATTTAACGCAAATTCAAAAATGCAACTGCACTTTTGGGGTTTGATTATTACATTTTGTGTGGGTCTAGGGCCTTTTTCATGCTGTTTGGATCTAGATGCTTTTAAAGTATTCCATGTTGATTTCT
This sequence comes from Centrocercus urophasianus, assembly GCF_019232065.1. Lineage (NCBI taxonomy): Eukaryota > Metazoa > Chordata > Aves > Galliformes > Phasianidae > Centrocercus > Centrocercus urophasianus. The sequence continues at coordinate 39,696,708 of NW_024884253.1, forward strand.
AGGTAACTTAACTTCACGGGCTAAATCCCTGAAGAGACTTCTCAGAACTTGGACAAGCAGATATCCAGATGCTAAAATGGATCCCATGAACATCTGGGATGATATCATTACAAATCGGTAAGATGAGATTTTCAGTGAGCATAAATTCTGTGTGACTGTGGACTTCTGAGAGATGCTTTTTCTAACACGGCTTGTTTACAAGGAGGGTGCCACCGATCCAGTGTATTCCTTTTCTTTTAAGTGATCTTATCAGCTTTATAATGGGTTGCTTTTTGTGAGACTAACTCATGATGGGAAAAAAAAAAGGAGTTTCAGAAGCAGATGGAGAATAAACAACGTTTTGATAAGGAAACAAGTGTTACTTAAGGCATTTTTTTGCATCAGCAACTACATACACAGTACAAAAATGCTGACAAGAAGTCAAGCTGTCCCACTTCAGCAGCCCTTGAACACACCCGCATGTAGTTGAGTAGGTTAGCTGTATTTAACTCAATATATCACCACCCAAAGGGCTCATACGTTATGGATAAAAATGCTTACGTACTCTGTGGTCAGTGTTAAAGCTGGGGAGTGTGCAAGAGAAGATCAGCCCTATCACACTGCATACTTCTGATGTTTATAGGAGGGTTAATGACCACTGCAGTGACCAAGGCAGTAATCTGCTGCACAACTGATGCTAGAAAGAACAATGTTTCTCTAGAGGCTGTTGTGGATTAGCTCCAAAGAAACGAATGTTTTTTCACATCTGAACGTTTTCTGTTCTCTCCATGGTATTCATCTCCATGCCAATCCAGCCTTCCTGCGCAGATTTAGTTTTTCACTTTTTGTGGAGACAGTTTATTTAACAGCTCTTCTGATACCCTCTGGGCACTAATTTACTGTCTCTTGGGCTCAGGAAAGCATGGATATGGAAAGAGCTTATATTAGTTAAATATGAAGAAGAGTACATGGAGTAGTGCTCTGCTTTACAAAGTCTCAAAACATTTGATTTGCATGGTTGTCAGTGTCTTAAACAGTTCTATGTGCTGTTAGAAATAATTTGCCACAAATTAGTTAGAAAAGATGTGCCTTTATTCAATGCCAAGGCCTGCTCCTGACTGAAGTAGTGATTGGACAAGAATGGCCTCAAGTTGCTCCAGAGAAGGTTCAGGTTGGATATTAGGAAACATTTCTTCTCTGGAAGAGTGGTCAGTGGCACAGGCTGCCCAGGGAGGTGGGAGAGTCAGTCACTGTCCCTGGAAGTGATCGAGAAACGTGGAGATGTGGTATTAAGAGACACGGCTTAGTGGGGAAACGGTAGTGGTAGCTGGATGATTGAACTGGATTATCTTGGAGGTCTTTTCCAACCCTTGTGATTCTGTAATTTTTTCCTGCACTGAGTAACAGCCTACATGATGAGAGATGCTATTGAATTAGATTGGGTTAATTGTAGAATAAAAAGGAGTTAGCACTGGTTCACACAATTCTGTTTTAAGAATCTGAGTACAGTCACTACTTTTTTTTTTTCTTCTGCAATGCAGATTTTAAAGTGCCTTGTTTACATGCCTCAGCATTGTATGTACTGAATTCCTGCTTTGCATGAAACACAGCCTGGCACACTTCTGTCAGTTTGGAACTGAAGCTATGGCTAGGTGAACTTGGAGGTGGTTGTAGCTATGCTTAAAAGAACAAACCAACGGAAGATCCCACTCTATTAGGAATGTTTTCCGCTACGTAATCTCATTGATTAAAGATCCTGGAATGCTCTCAGGGTCAACCTGTCCCTGCTTGTTACGTTGAGACTCCTTGCAGAGTACGTTTATCCTTTACTAAATGTGAAATTACTATAATTTGCCATTTCTTCTTAGCTTTTTTTCTCTTGCTGTCAAAGTTCAACGCTTTGGGACATATATTCCCTTGCCTGGGTGCCAGAGTGATTTGTGCTCTTGTCATTGTGCAGGTGCTTCTTTCTTGATAAGCTGCAAGAGAAATTTCTCTGTGATCAGGCCAATGATAGTATGGAGGTGGATGAAGAAAGTGGTGTTGGAGACCAAATGGAAGTAGATCAACAGGATGAAGACATTCACTCAATGATTAGAAGCTGCAAATTTAACATGAAACTGAAGATGATAGAAAGTGCCAGGAAACAGGTGCCTACTGTCTGCTAGCTTCCAATTTTGTGAGAAAATACAAACTGAAAACATCTTAAGTCTACTAGTGTGCATTTTTGCAAGGGCAGAGCTTGTCTCTGCTTGATCCTGTTGTCCAGGTCATTTTGAAAGCTCAAGAAATTCAGCTCTTCAGAGAGAGAAAACAGAGGAAAGTTAATTAAAAACTTGATGATAATATGTCATTACTGGAAATGTGCCTGAAGGCCCCTTTGATCCACAGATGGTTTCTGATGCTGAAGTGCAGATAAAGTATCTTAGTCATTAATGGATAGGATGCTTGTTGCCAAACAATATGCTCTCTTATTTACAAACAATCTCTTCTATACAGGAACACGAATTCAGATAGACTCAATATCATTCACTTCAGTCAAGAATGGTAAAACATTCAGGGATTTATTTTCATCGTGGTTTTCATTAATATTATGATTAGATATTGGGGCTAGCATTTATATAAAAAGCTAAAGCTGACTGACTTAGAAATTTTGTTTTGGATCTGACTTCTACAATTACTTTGGTATTTCAAACTTGAGACAAGACCAGAAATATTCAAGTCCAAGTCTCCCTGTTCTTCGGAGATCCTGCAAAAATCTACAGTTAGTGTCAGGGTTGATTTTAAGCACTGTAAATGGCCAAATATAACAGCAGTGCTCTGCAGGCTGTTCATTCCTGAAGGAAAAAAATAAAACAATAAGGTATCATTTAGTGTTACTATAGAAATGTTTCATCCAGTCACAGGCATAATACGTAAGCAGTGTGCTTGATTATAAACTGAGTTACACTATCCATATGTGTTTGTGCTGCAGAACAGTTAATATCTATTTCATTATGCAGGTAAAATTATTTTAATTTTCTCAGTTTTTCCCAACCTCTGTGCTTTTTTCCTTTTCATTTCTCCATTAGCACAAATCTGTTTTTTCAGTATGACACCAATCAAGCAGCTGCCCTCTCTTCACAGAGTCATGGAATCTTTAGACTTGGAGGGGGACTTTTGAGGGCCATCTAATCTAATGAACAGGAACTCCACAGCTAGATCAAGTTGCCCAGGGACTTAATTCAGCCTTGCCTTGGAAGTCTCCAGGGATGGGGCATCAAGCACATCTTACCATAGCTTTGCTTATTTTAATGAAATCCTCCCATCTCTTAATCCGATTACAGAAAGATTTTCTTTTCAGACATGTTGTATGAAAAATCTGTCTTACTTTGAATGCAGAACAGCTTCTCCGTTGCCAAGAAGCTTCTGAAGGACCTGCGCAGAGAGGCCAGAACGAGGGAGGACTGGCTGGTGAGGTGGAACTGTGCTTACTGCCGCTTCGTGCATAGCTGCAGCCAGAGCCAGAGTTGTCCTGAACGAGTGCTTTCTGTGTTAAAAACCATCTCCCTACTTGGTAACACGCTTTGCTTTGCTTTGTTTATTATACAAAGCTGCTTTGTTGTCAAATTGCTGACTTTGTTTTTGAACTCCAACAGAAGATACCAAGTCAGACTACCTTAATGAGAACATAATGGCCTTCCGAAACCAGAATCTTCTGCTGGGTACTACGTACCGCATCATGGCCAACACTCTTAGTCAGGATCCAAAATGCTTTGAGCAAATAGAGGAACAAAAAGCTGGGAAAATATTGGAACTGTCAGGAGAAAGTTCTGAGAGTCCTGAAAAGGTAAAAGGAGGGCAGAGGGGGAAGATTTTTGGTATTTCAGTGTAGTGTTCCTATGTAGGGAAGGATATGGATCGATATAGAGAATATCAAACCCTGCTATTAGCACTGATATCTGCAGGAAAAGCAGCTGTGGAGGTGAGGGCTGTCTGTGGCTGCTGTTCTGGCTGGTTTTTGCTCTCTTGATGTTCTGCATCACTGCAGCCATTTCAATTGGGTGGGAGAACGTTCTTGCATTTCTCCATTCCTGTATTTTGTTTGGAAGAGAAAGACATACTGAGTGCACCCACGTGACAATGATAAGAGAAAGTTGAGAACACAAAACTCAAAAGAATACTTCTATTTCCTCTTGGCATTTCTGAGCTGCTTTTTGCTGTCAGACTATCTTATCTCATAAAGAGATCTTTATAATACTGATAGCAATACTGTTATGCTTACTTTATTTGAATAGTTCTAGTGATAAAGGGAAGAGGGTTTTCATTTTGAAGCAGAACATATGCCATCTTTGCGTCTCTTAGAGAAGTGCACATTTGAAGATCACAGTGGTGGACTGCGCTGCATCTCAAGTCGTATTGGTCTGTCCTTTGGTCTGCCAAATTGTGCTAAGTAAGAATTTAAAGTACTGTGGCTGACTTATTTCTGTTAATTCCTAAAGCCACCATACGGAGTCTTAGATATGAACCATATCAGTATAAAACAGCAAAAATCAACTCTTCGTTTGTGGCTTTAATGGTAGTTGAAGAAAAATGGATAAAGACAAGGTTCCTTTCAGTTAAATTCTCATTTCTCATGTTTGTAGAAGCTCGAGCAGAAGCTTAAACTTCATTTGCTAGGTAATTTTTAAAAGCATTCTTTGTGAGGAAATCTGAAGGATGAGTGTAAAAGCTTTCTTTTGTGTCAGATGAATCAGATTGGCATATCAGATATTTCTACTAAAGATGAGACTGAAGAGCCTTATTTCATATTAACATGAAGCAGTACTCTGACCCTGGCAGTGTCCCTCTCTCCACCTGAAGAGCAAGCTGCTTAATTTCAGATATGGCATTTTTCAGTTGTTCTTACTTTTTCTCCACCCTTTTTATGTATCATTTAATAGCTGCACTTCCTGAGGTGGTTAAGCTTGCCAGCAGCATGAGGACGTGTGCATTTGATTTAAAACATTCATTTGTAAAGAATCTTGCAAAATCCTTCATTACATGAGCTGTGTTAGAAAAGTATGATCAATGTGATATACACATATTTATGTATTTTTTTCCCTTATGGTTAAATTTCAGATATTAGCAGGTCTGAACAAGAGAGCTTTTCAGTGTTTCAGCAGCGCTGCAAGGAAGTCTGAAGAAGAAGTGCAGTCCCTCTCCATGGAACACGTTGACGTGAAGGGAGTTATTGATGCATATATGACTTTGGTTGGTTTCTGTGACCAGCATCTGCGCAAGGAAGAAGAAGGCTCACTTGGTTAGTTGGGGTTTCCCCTGAGCACGTGAGATGGATTTATCTCTCTTTGGCTCGTTTGTGAGCTTTCATGATACCCAGGAGGAGATCTCCCTGAGCAATGCAGCTTGGGTTTAAATGGAACACTTTGTCCTCCAGTCCAACAGTACTGGTAGTCCTATTGTTTGTTCTTTTTTCCCCACTGCAACTGCTAGCTTTGGTGCTAGTGAACTGCTTGTAGTCTCCCTCTGGTGAGATATATATCATATCCAGCAGATGGTTCCCTTGTTCCTTCTCAGACCACACCACCAGTTCTGTACTTAAAGTAGGCTGGTTACCAGAGGTGATGCTGCTTTCCCATGAAGTTAATCCTTACCATCCCCAAGTTGGTGGTTTGCACAGCTCAAACAGATGAGAAGGAGAACAAAGTAAAAATACAAAATGCACCGGAAGAAAAAATGCTGAATAGTGGAGAAGAATGTTCCAGATGATCAAAGCCATGAAACAAGTGATGGTGTTTCTGATAACTTTTGTTTAATATCTCTTGGCAGAAATTAACACTGCAGATCTGCAGCTATTCCCAGCTATTGTGGTGGAGAAAATGATAAAAGCTTTAAAACTGAACTCCAGAGAAGCCAGGCTGAGGTTTCCTCGACTGCTACAAATAATTGAAAGATATCCTGCAGAGACACTGGGTCTGGTGACACGAGAGGTGAGTTGCTTCCATTCTCCTGGCAGCCAGTGTTGCTGTAAATGGAATTTAAAATGTGGGAGGTGGGGGTTGGATGGACAGAGAGGTTATGCTGGTGAATTTTGCTGCAAGTGAACCAGATAAATTTTATCTTTGTTCCTTGTTCTTCTCTGGCTTGTTGAGTGTAATTAATATGGTCACAAGCTTTTTAAAGTTGAATTTTTGTCATTGTACTGATTCCAAATATTAGTTTGAGAGCTGCTGGAAAAGTGAATTTTTTTTTTTCCTGAACCATCTGCATGGGCTGATAAAACTGGATTGGATTAAGAGAGTTGTGTCTGTAGGCTTTCCCCCTACGTGCAGGAAACCACCAGCTTCTCCACTTGTTTTCCACTTCTCCCATCTCTCTCAGTCCTGCTTCATTGCAGAGCTTTACTGCAGCTTCATGTCATTTGTATTTCCCACTTCCTCCCTTCCATTTCCTGTTCCTTTATTACAGCTGGATGCCAGGATGTCATGTGCCTTTCCTTCTGTGTCATGGCACAGATAAGCTGAGCTCTCTTTGGCTCGTGCCTGCTCCTGTCTTGGCTTGCCTGTGTTTTCAAGCCTGTTTCATCATGCTGGTGCTCAGAGTGCTTCCTCTGCCCTGTCAGAGGGAAAACTTTAGGTGTGAGAGTTGCAGAAATATGGCATACTCACCTCAAGAGACCAAAAACATAGCAAACATGGCTGAAGTGGACACGGTGTGGCTACAGTGGAACTCTGGTGGTAAACCAGAACCTGATTCCTGCCCCAGCCAATAAACCTCACCCACAAGAGAAGTTCTTTGGGTGTTTTTGTCCTCACCTCTCTTTCAGTGCAGTCAATTCTGGCAATTCATTAAACTTAAACTCCATTAGAAAGGTAGGAAGTGATGAGGCGGGAAGAGGAGTCAGAGTCCATCCTGTTGTCATCACAAGCAAAGAGAATGTAGTATTCATTTCAAAATTGATATGAGCCTTTGCAATGGGACACCTATGTAGTAGTAGCAGTAGTTGTAGTAATGAAGCTCTGCTTCAGTGGGAGATGTTTTGTGAAGGTAGTTGATGTTCTCTGTTTTACTTTTGTGTTTGTCTGTCAAGCTGGGACACGGAGCAATTTTGGTTGTTTGCTCTGTTTGGTAGCCATAAGGATGACCAGCATTGAAAGCAGTGTCTGTTTTGCAGCTTTCTTCAGTTCCCTGCTGGCAGTTCATCGGTTGGATTAGCCAGATGATGGCACTCCTTGACAAGGATGAAGCAGTGGCTGTGCAGCACACTGTTGAAGAGATCGCAGATACCTACCCGCAGGCAGTCATCTACCCGTTCATGATCAGCAGTGAGAGTTTCTGCTTCAAAGATACCGCAGCAGGCTGTAAGAACAAGGAGTTCGTAGCAAGGTGAATCTGTGATCAGCAGTTCTTTGTGTATTTTGGATGCAGGTGTGGATGGGTTTGTTTTAAAGAAACTGTTTTCTTCAGGAAGCATGAGAGAGGCATTAGGGGGCAGTCCCACACACACTGTGCTTTGATTCAAAGGCATAGGGAAAATCAGTGCATGAACTCACTCAGCATTAGACACACTCAGGTAGGCAGCCTGATTGCTTACAGCAGTATTGAGTACATGGAGTCCCCAGACTGTGGGAAGTTGGAAGATTGCGGAGAAGGAACTCCTTTTTCCTGGGAGCTCTGTGTTAGTCGAAAGTTTCTTCTTCCTTTTCCTGCTCTGCTGAGGCTGAAGGGAAACCTGGTGCATGGTTATATTCCTGCTGCAGTAGATTTCACAGCAGTGACAGCCAAAACCCATCAGGGATGGAGACAGAGCTGGCTTGGACACTTTTAGTCTTTGTAACACCAGGAGAGAGAGCAGAGATGTTTGAATAGAATAAAGGCTCCCACCAGATTTCAGAGATTGACAGTGAAATGGGTGAACATTATCTTCTGGGAAACAGCAGCTTTCCATTGGTTTCTTCTCCGCTTGCTCAGTGCACAGTACAAGCCTTCAAGCCCTACCTTCCCCACCTTGCCATGCAATAAAACCTAAATTAATCCCCAGGCAAAAGTCAGCTTGTGTCACACAGTGCTGTAGAACTGCTACAACAATTTTAGGTGCTCCATTGCATTTTCTCAAATTTCTGATGTATTTGCTGAAAATCTTAATGTAAAACTAGAAGGGAAAGGCTTGTGCTTCACAAACTTTATTGTCCTTGAATAACTGTCCTGACAGGTCTTGTTAAATGCCAGTTTCTGTTGTAAGAGTGCTAACTATTACCCCACCAAGTGGCAGTTTTTTATAGCAGGGCACTTAATTACCAAGAAATTAGGAGCAGCACAGTGAGGACAGCCAATAATTAACACTTATACAGCCCAGGAGAATTGAGTCGTCCTCATTTGTGCCCGCTCCTCCCCCCAAATAGCATTACTCAATTAGTGGATGTAGCAGCTGCTGTGTATCATGGCTTATTGGCAGGCTAGGTGATGGTAGTTTCTGCTGAGTTGTGATGCAGTTCTTTCTTTTAAAGCATCAAGAACAAGTTGGACAGAGGAGGAGTAGTTCAAGATTTTATTCACTCCCTGGAACAGCTCTCTAATCCTGTAATGCTTTTTAAGGTAAAGTGTATTACTGCTTTCCCCCCTTCTTTCCCCACACTGTGCTTAGGAAAGAAAGTGCAGGGTGGAGATGCTACAGCTGCAGGAAGTGGTTCTCCCCATAAGACTGGCACCGATGCTAGGGTGCTCTATGAGATTTTCCTCATGCTGCTCCTCATTCCTTCTGCCAGCTGACTGCTTTGCAGTCATCCTCCTCAGCTTTCTCTTTCTGGGGTCTTTGTGCTGCCCTGCAGTCAGTCCTGCTTCATTGTTCCCAAACTGTTACGTTTTAAGAGTTAGTGTTTATGGACATGACAGTTTCTGTCTGCTGGAGTCCTTGTGCCCTTTGCCTGCTCACTGCTGAGTGCTCCTGCCTGCATTGTGAACCTGCTGTGTCAAGAACTCTCTCGTTTAGTGTTTGATCTGACTGTTGGCCCTATGGGGGCTTTCTTAATTTGTAGCAGACACTGTGGTAGTAAACATCGTTATGTTAGAAAGTAGAGACGTTTTTCTCAAGAAACAGAAGGAGAGGACAATGTTTGCACAGACTGTTGTTTGCTTATCTGACGTTCAAAAGACATGTTAATTGACCGTTAGTGCACGCAGTAACCCAAGTGCAGTCTGAACCAATTACCAACGAGTTTTTGTCAGCACTCATCTGATTCCTTCTGCTTTCAGGACTGGGTTGAGGATGTCAGAAATGAACTTGTAAAAACTCAGAGGAATAAAATGAAACTTAAGGAAATGTATGAAGGAATGTACAAGAATTTGGGAGATGTGAAGACTCCTGGCCTTGGATGGCTGAGGAAACAGTTTGTTCAGGTACGCATGGTGACTGAATAGCACTGGCACTGTGTGCTTCTGTAAAGGGCTCTAGCAAGTCAAAGGAGAGGAGCCAGATCACAGATTCCACACGTGCAGCAGGACTAGGTGAAGCAAGAGATGGAGTTTAGGACTTCAGGATTTCATTGTTGGGAGCTATGGAGCTGGAATGGCTCAGCTTTCCCTCATGACCGCCCCGCAGGCTCTGTGGTCCCGCTGCCGCCCCAGGTCCTCAGCCTGGGATTCTCTGTGATCATGAGCAGAGATCTGGAATTACAGAAAGGATTTTGCAAAATGAATTGAGATCTAGAATAGTGAGAGTTGGTGTAAAGAAAAAAAAAAAAAAAAGTGATGTGTGAAGAAGAAAAAAGCACAAACCCAAGTCTAATTTGCATGTAAATTGTTTGGATCTGAGCTGATTTGATTATTGCAACTCAAGAGCAAGCTCTTGATTTGTGATAGTTCTGTGGAAACATCAGCTGTGAAGAGTCAAGAGCCAGCAGGAAAGCTTAATGAGTGTAAGTTGTTGTTAAGAAGACAAACTATTGATCTATCCATTCACACAGCAGCCTTATCAGACCCACAACTTCACAGAATCATAGAATCCTTAGATTTGGAAGGGATCTTTAAAGATCATCTAGTCCAACTCCTGCAATGAACAGGACAACTGGCCTTTGTCCTGTTTTTGACCCTTATGCTTTTCTCATCTGGAAGAACTCCACTATTGGCTTCAGAAGTCCTTGATTAAACTGCACAGTTAAGAAATCACATCTATGAATGGCTTATCGAGGGAATGTGTGAGTAATTGTATTTTTGGGAGCCAGGAGATAAGACCACAGGTCTTGTAGCTTAAGGTGTGCTTTGAAAACAAGAGGGAATGGGAGGTACTGTCCCAGATCCTGCTGAGAGTGAAAATGTTCTGGGTCAGTTCAGTAGTCTCTTGGACTAGGTAGGAGTTGGACTTGATGATCTTCTGGGCCTCTTCCAACTCTGGATATTCTGTGATTCTCTAAGTGTAACAAGCAGCATTATTGATATGCTGACCCAAAATCCAGCTGTAGCTGGAAGAGGGAAAGAGGGATAGGCTTCTGGTTTAGACATAGCAAAAAGGTTTGTGGTCCAATTCTGTGGAGCTCTGGTATCATCGGGGTTGGGAACTGTCAGTATTTCTGTTGCTAGCAGCTGGTGGGGGTCTATGAAACAGGCATTGTAAGGGTTCTGACAGGATAGAAATTGATGGAGGAAAAGATTTGGAGCAAGAGAAAGATGGAAATGTTTCAGGAGGACAGATGAAACTGTGTCTGGATGGGAAAGTACTGTTGTAGTGTTCCTGGGGAGTTCCAAGCACTGTCCTAATGGGATTCGTGTCTGTGAATGAACCTCAGGCTTTTGGGAAGGATTTTGACAGTCATTTTGGAAAAGGCGGTTCAAAGCTGTTGAATATGAAGGCCAGTGATTTTAATGAGATCACAACATCTCTGCTCACAAAAATGAACAAAGCCCATAAAGAACCTGCAAACCTGAAAGAGTGTTCACCATGGATGAGTGAATTCAGAGCTGAGTTCTTGAGGAGTGAGCTGGAGGTCCCTGGTAAGTTCCCTTTCAGTGGTGATGTTGGAAATGTCTCATCCAAGAAAGCTGCTGCTTCTGATCTCTGCTGCTTATGTTGGCTGTGTGGCCCTTCGTTCTCACCTTACACAGAAGTATTCTGAAATAACTGTTACTCAATCTCTTAAATCTGTTCTTCCAATTTAAAAAAAAAAAAACTATCAAAAATCACATCTCTAACCTAAAGCATTCTTTTAAAGGCGTGATTCCAGGAAAATCTGAGGGTTAGATCTAATATATGCTTAATTCAAATTCAGCAAGGATGTTTCCTCTCAAACTGTTAAGATTTGAAAATCTAACTGCTAAAGAAGGGAAGACTACTGGTAATTTGAAGATAAAAATGTGTAATGAAAATGGGTTTTTATGTATTTTCATATATTTTCTTGAAAGATATAATTTTGTCAATTGAACAAAATATTTAGAAGAGTTTTTTTCTATTATTAAACACACTTTAAAAAATACTGCTGTTAATATTGAAAATCAAACCGTGTCAATTTTTCCTTTCCTCATCCCCACCCCCCCACAGGTCAGTACGATGGGAAGGGAAAACCTCTGCCAGAGTACCATGTGAAGATCTCTGGGTTTGATGAACGGGTATGTTGGTGAGCTTGAGTTCCAGTTCTGGTGTTGTGCACCTGTGGCCCTATTCGGTCTGCAGAATTTGACAATAGAAAGGTGGTTGCTGTGTACACATCGAGGAGCACTTAAATGCTGTTTTGCAGAACTTTCTTCAGTCTTTGAGTAGTAATTGAGCAACTTCATTGTGCCATCTGGGAACGCCAGAGAGGCTTAATTTCAGTAGTGATTCTGTCAGACCAAATCTTGTGTCACAAATACTTGTTTTTTCCTGTCTTCCAAGATAATGGTATTGGAATCCTTGAGGAAACCCAAGCGCATAACAATCCGAGGCAGCGATGAGCAGGAGCATCCTTTTCTTGTCAAAGGTGGAGAAGACCTGCGACAAGACCAACGCGTTGAGCAGCTGTTTGATGTCATGAACATCGTCCTTTCCCGAGACGCTGCCTGCAGCCAAAGGAATATGCAGTTGAAAACTTACCAGGTCATCCCCATGACCACAAGGTAGGATTTTATCTTGAAGGGGCAGAAATTCTTATAATAACATCTGTTGTTGCAATGTTGGAAAGTACGGTCTTTGTGTGCCAGATTCTGGTTCAGGAGTGTTTTGGGTCTTGGCTTGCTTTTGTATTTATTTTTTTCCTTTTGAAACTGCTTTGTCTGGAAACTGTATCTCAGAGTATATTTAAATTGGCAGCTTTCTTCGGTCTTTTAGCAGACACTAGAATGCATTGCTTCCAATTCTGTGTTGTTCTGACTCTAAGCTACTTGTTCATGTCTCTGATTACTTTTGTTCCAGGCTGGGACTCATCAAGTGGCTGGAAAATACCTGTACTTTGAAAGAATTCCTGAGGAACAGCATGACTGAAGAGGAAGACACCAACTATAACAGGTGATGTTTGGCTTTGCTGTCTCTTCTAAAGGGATTCCTGCTAATGGATTCATTGTGATACTGACCATCTTGTGGCCTCTTGTTTCCTTTATTTAAAGAAAAGAAAAAAAAGTACCTATAAGCAAGGAGGCACTCTGTACTTCCTGACCCAAATTAGTAATTAGCAACTGTTTGTTTAATGAGTACCGCTGTACCTGGAATATCCTCCACCCAGCTTGTTTAAACAAGAGGCTTATAATCGTGTGTGACGTCGTTATCATCACCATTTCCTTATCAGCAGATTGATTTTTTACAAGCGAAGGATTTTGATCTCCTGATTTGATCGGGCAGGAAATGGACGTCGGTCAGCAAAGGGGAGGAGAGGAGATGGGGGAGCAGAGACAGACCTGTTCAGAGGCTGCATTCAGCAGTGAGTCCAGGATGGAGGAAATTGGCAGATATGCAAAACACAGCTGTGAAAGAACATTGTCTCTGGCTGTGTACAAAGGCTGGATGTGAATAAGTGAGCTTTATGTCTCCTTGTAATCAAGGGATGAATATTTGTAAAATGGGTTGATTTTAGCATGTCAGCCTGGAAGTTTCTATATATTCAATTTCTGTCCTGGAATTTAGAAACGTGGTTTCATTTACTGACTTCTTTCCTTAGTGCATGCTCTCTGTTTGGGCCTGTCCAAGAGTTGTCATCAATTATTTTTACTAGTTCTCCTTCTTACTGGAGGAAGTTCCAGTGTGCAGGTTGGACTGCAAAGAGCCTTTGTTTCTACAGTTGATTTTTGACTGAGCCTTTAGGAATGACTACAGTTCCCTCATCACTGGTATCTAGTTTGTTTCAGTGAGCAACAGCGTTAATGTTGATCCCACTTCAATTACTGAAAGAGGAAGAGGACTTGCTTGGAAGCTTCTCATGAGGGGAGGTTTCTAATACTCTAAATGTAGATTATCCGTATCTTTCTAAAAACAGTTGATGATTTATCACACACAGAGTTTTGTTATTGTGAATGGACTTGAAACTCTTCAGCTGAATCAGTTAGGACACTTGCACTGAGCTGTGGATGAACAGCAGCACTCCTAAAGGAGGACTCTGAAATTCTTACAGGCAGTATTTCAGTTGGAGCGAGGGTGAATAAATGCCTGAAGTTTTCAAGTCTTTTGTCCATAGTGATGGGCTACTCAGTCTATAAATGACAAATATTTCTTAAATGAAAAGGATCTCTATACCTCAGAATATGGCTAGCAGGTTTAGTGGGCATGATGGTGATGGGCTGATGGTTGGAAAAGACTACTGAGCTCATCTAGTTCAACCTTATTGTTCTGGAGGGAGAACAGATGGCTGTTCAACTCAGTTGCTGTTTCTGTAAAACAGACCAGTTCTACAGCAGTTTAATGGCTAGCATAATAATGTATGCAGATAAGATGAGAGGGGAAAAAAAAGTTGTAGGTAGTGTAACTAATGAAGTCTGGATTAATACTTAAGTCCTCCAAGTTCCCTTTCCTTCCCTCCTGTACATGCTGAAAAGATAACAGACTGCCTTCTGCACTCCTTATCTGCTTGGATGGACAAAAAACAGTGTTATGGGGCAGGCAGCATAATGCCTCTCAGGTGGATAAGACATCATGGAAAAAACATTTTTTCTTCCCTGGAGAGGTTATTTTAGGTCTTTGTTCTCAAGGCAGCTTCTGATTTTTAGGGCACCTGTTGGAAATCGATGTCTTTGAGACATTAATGCCTAATCTTCCATTAAATATGACTGAAATGCATTTAGAACCTGTGGGGAAAGAGATGGATGGATCAACACGTGCACTGACTGCATGTGCATCATTTTCATAGCAAGGATAGAATTAATACAGGTTACAGTTCCCATGCTATATCCCCTGGCTTGTAGCAGTACACGCTCAATCTGCAGATATTCAGGTACAGAATTGGTAAGATAATGCAGAGAAATCAACCTTATCATTTTTGCTTTTTTTCCTTCCTATATCCACAGCCGAAAAGGACCTCGTGCTGCCTATAATGATTGGCTGTCCAAAATGGGTGGGAAGGCACAAGGCTTATCTCGATACGCTGCTATGTACAAGTAAGTTTTAGGACAACTGCATGTAAAGTATACAGACCATGCATACATACACACAATTGTAGGACAGCCAAGAAAAAGTAATCTACTTTTATAGTATGCTGCCTAGACCTATTTTTTGCTCGTGTGTTAGACTGCTTTGCCTAACATGAGATGTTCTGCAGGAGGACTTTAGTGCTAATAAAATGCTAGTAGAGTACAGGAATGCTTCCACAAGTTTGCTCACCTCTTTACGACAGTGTCTAGAAGCAGATGTTCTTCTTCAGCTGTCTTTTCTGAGTATCTTATTCCTGATTATGGTCTCAGGTAGGCTGCCTGAGAGCCAGAGCACCTGCTGAAGTTGGGCAGAGAGAATGCCACTATGATTCACTAATAAGTTCAGAATATGTGATGTGAGCATCCTCTCAAAGGAACTTCTGCACCTGCTCAAGTCTCATACTGTGCTGGGGAAGGAAAGGTTCCCCGTGGAGCATTTTGATGAGCTCATAACCTTCTTAAACAGGTGATGCTTAAACAGAAGTTTCTTGCTTCTTTGGGGAGAGCTTTGACTCGTTTATCTGAGTGTGTCTACATTAACATTTTCATTCAGATCAGGAATGTGCTTTTGGAGTACGTTCCCGGTTACTGCCGCTTACCTCATGTACTCAGGGACAGCTCAGCGATGCAAGCCAGCGTGGTGCTGCTTTCCAATGAAACTCAACTGGAAGTCTGCCCCAGTGCCTTCAGCTGCCTGCAAGCACTCTCCTTGTAGCAGTGGACCTGAGCTGGCCCAAAGCAGTCACCCTCCCTCCCCTGGATGTGTGCATGAGTGTCCTCGGCACCAGCTGTTTTGTCTCCCCTTCTGTGGCACTATTTTCTGGTGTAAATGTGACCACTGCACATTGCTGAGAAGTTCCACTTAGGCGCTAGCTACTCTGCATGGAACAGGTTATCCAACCAGAAAGATTGTATTGCTCCATTAAATCTTAACCCATCTACCTAATGTAGGGGAAAGCAGGCCGAGCTACACACTGCTTCATAGTCAGAAATTTTCATCTCAGAAATAACTGTTTGGAAAAAGGGATGAGGATTTATTTTAATAATTTTGATCTCTGGAGGTCCCTTCCAATCCCTACAATTCTGTGATTCTGTAATAGCAGATAGAATATTTTGGGCAAGCTCTGTGTGTGAGTTGTTATATTGCTTACTGATGGAAATAAGCACACAAATGTAGTCACATACATTCCCTGGCTGTTATTTCGGTGGCTGACATTCTTTGGTCAATTTGCAGAAATGCAAGCCGCACAGAAACAGTTACTGCCTTCAAGAGCAGGGAGAACAGTGTTCCAGAAGATCTGCTGCGGTGAGCATGCCTTTAATGACTGCTTGTTGGGAAACAGAAGCTGATGGCTTATCTGCATGCAACAAGTGAACTTCTGTTCTGCCCAGGAGAGCCTTTGTGAAGATGAGCACATCTCCTGAAGCTTTCCTGGCTCTGCGGTCCCACTTTGCCAGCTCACACGCACTGATGTGCATCAGTCACTGGATACTCGGAATTGGAGACAGGCACCTGTCCAACTTCATGATTAACAAGGAGACGGGTGGCATGGTGGGAATAGACTTTGGGCACGCGTTTGGCTCAGCCACGCAGGTATTTGTTGTGTAACTTGTTTGTTACAGCTTTTGCACATGCAATTACAAACGTGTTCTCTGTACTTCAATCTGGGGCTTCTGATTTGGCCACCGTTGTGATGCAAAATAACCTTTATTTCTAGCTAATAGAATAAAACCTGTTTCCAGGCACTCTCAGGGAAACAGGGAGCTGTAGAGTTTCACGTGGAGGGGAGAGGGTGTGAAGAAATAGGCTGTCAGTCCATACAGTGGTATTGTTTTACCGTGTGCTTTCAGCCACTGCCACGGGGTGCTCACAGGCAGAGCTGTGATGGCACGGTGTGGCTCTGTTCCACTAAGCTGCACGATTTCACTTCAGTGACAAAGGAGGTTTCAAGGCTCGAAAAGAAGGAAAAAAAGAAACAACAAGCTTGTAACCCTTCTGTCACAAGGTTTCTTACTTTTTGTTTTCTAATTCATGCTTTCTTTTGGCTGTCCTTCCCATCGGTCAGTTTCTGCCCGTGCCGGAGCTGATGCCTTTCCGCCTGACGCGCCAATTTGTGAATCTGATGATGCCAGTGAAGGAGTGGGGCCTCATTTACGGTGTGATGGTGCATGCCCTGAGAGCATACCGTGCGGATCCCGAGCTCCTCATCAGCACAATGGATGTGTTTGTAAAAGAGCCTTCCCTGGACTGGAAGGTGAGGGGCTTTTTTCTTTCAGTTTTCTTCACGTAAGAACTCTTAAACTGTAGTAAGAACAGCACTGATCCATAAGGAGGCATTTCCTGCTGCTTTGACTCAGTGCTTCTTTTCTTTCTTTGTTATACTGAGCTTATAGAGAAATTGGACTTCATCTAAAATGGCAGAATTCTATAAGTACGATGATGATGGACAAAGAAGAGTTGTCCATGTCTGTGCCGTCAGCATGTTGATCTTTGTCTGCACAATAACCCTAAAAATGTCAGTATCTTTTGATCATGTCACATTGCTTATGGCGGCAGTATAAATACTTTCAGCTTTTTGGACTGATTCATCTAATCAGTGCAGAACTTATACAACAACACTGTATTTATCTAATAATTACAGGGAAAAGAATCTGAAACAAGTTGTATTCAGGTCCACTTGTAAATTAAAGTGTAAATCATAGGCAGTCCAGATACCATCTCAGTGTTTTGCCCTCTACTGCAGCTGCAATGAGGAGCTGCTGCCATGACTTGGTGTGGTGTGGCATCTTAAAGGTCTTTTTATGTATGATAAATAGAACAAAACTGTTTTCTCTTTAGAACTTTGAACAAAGGCAGCTGAAAAAAGGAGGCACGTGGATTAAGGAGATAAACACCACTGAAGTAAACTGGTACCCTTTGCAAAAAATCAGCTATGTCAAAAGGAAACTTACGGGTGCCAATCCTGCACGAATCACTTGGTAAGATGCTCTCCTATTTCAGACTGCTCCACTAAGAGCTTTGGCACGCTCCTGGGTCAGACTTCGCTCCCTTCAGACAGAATGGCAGTTAGGAAAGAGGAGAGGCAGACAGGGCAGAATTTCACCCATCCTTCTGTCAGAGCCGTTCGGTTCCACGTCGAGCTCTCTTGACACACTGCCAGCCAGAACGTCTCCCTGAGTGCTCTTGCTCCAGCTCAGGCTTCCTGAGCAGTTTTACTGTTCTGGCAGCACACATTCCCACTCTGTAAGCTTGCTCAATTTCTCACTTGTCAGATTGCTGTTCTTTGTATTCATCTACACAGCTTTTAGACTAGGGGTAGTATTTAAAACCCAGTGTGCTTCTGCTGGGTAGTTGCTTGAAGCAGAACCTGATCCAGCTGTACAGGAGGCATGGAAGCACACTGCTTTCCAAAAACATCAAATATGAATGTGGTGGCGTTCTCAGGTCATTTCTGTCAGTCTGGTCAGGTCTGGCTCAAACTAGAATGTCTTTCAGGCTCAGTTAAAGTACAATTAATCCCTTCCATCCTCTTTTAAAAAGACATTCTGGGTTATTCCAAAAAAGAAAGAATGTAATGAAAGCAAACTTGTTTTAAAACCTTAACATTTCTAAAAAGTGCTCAGGAGTCTCCTGCTGTCAGAGCTGTGCTGGAAAAGGCAACAAAATACTCCCTGTAGGCAGAAATGAGTGGAACAAGTGGGGAGATAACTGTGGATGGGAACTGCTGTGTCCTCCTTTCAGTTAAGAGATTTTTTCCCAAATTGAAATATACATGGTAATTACTAATGGAGGACATCAAAAATCACCAACTTTTGACTGCCCAAGGTGCTGTCAAAGGAGCTATTGAGCTCCTCACCTTGAAAAATAAAGTTGCGCGAATGGTGATGGTGTCCAGGATAAAAACCCCTACCTGTTATTTATTCCTTTTAAGAACTTATTCTTGTGTTCTCAATTTTAGTGATGAGCTGCACCTGGGCTATGAGAAGTCGCCTTTTTACAATGACTTTGCAGCTGTTGCTCGTGGCAGCACTGACCATAATATCAGAGCCAAAGAGCCAGAGGATGGACTGTCTGAGGAGAGCCAGGTGCGGTGCCTGATAGACCAAGCGACGGACCCCAATGTCCTCGGCAGGGTGTGGGAAGGATGGGAACCTTGGATGTGAGGCTGCTCTTGAAAGTCCACTCTGATGAGGGGAGGAACCCTCACACACAGCTGCAGCCAGTCCGAATTTTAAGGCCAAGGAGCGAAAAGCCATTTTTATCATCGTCAGTTAACTTGACTAATGCAGGAAATGTTCTTGTACTCAAACAGTGATTTGTTTACATGGTTCTGTAACCAAACAGCTGTATTGGCCTCATGTTAACATCAGTGTGGGAAAAACTGGTGAGGCTTCAGAGCTTGAGGGGCAGTCTGGAAGGTGCTCCAGGCATGCAGACCAGAGCAGGAATTCACACCCTCTACGTTTGCAGCCATCCTTTCAGTGAAAGTGCGTGCTTTGTTTGTTTTTGTTTTTCTTCCCAAAGATCTTGCTGGAAACCATTCAGCAGACACATTATTTGTAATTAAAATGGGAAAGTTTTTCTGTCAATAGAAACTGTAAAGCACGTAGTATAACTAAACAGAAAATATCTTTTAATACTAGAGAACACGTGAAGTATGTGGATGGCTGTTTCATTTCTGGGTGATGAGAAAGCAGTGATAGCACCAGTTTGTTACAGCAGTTTGGTTTTTAACACTTAGACATTTTGGCCTGTGACCTCTGTACTTTATAGAGGTCTGCAGTCCTCATTTTTTTTATTAATGCCAAATTAACTTTGGAAAGCCAAAGCCAAAAGGAGGCACTGACAGCACAGCAGAGAACTGCTGCGCAGTGAAGTAATCGCTGTTGCACTTTGGTATTTGCATGTGACAAAGCTGAGGAACTGTGCGAGGTTTGGCTCTTCTTGCTGGCTGCTCTCGGTAACCTTGGTGGCAGGTACAGCACAGGTGATGAGGGGGCAAGGTAGTTCTCTTAAAACACTGTGGTTATTTGTTACCCAGAGTTCAGCGCAGAAGATAACTTCCATTGATGTTTTTAATAATTATCATAAAAGATGTAATAAAAGTGAGTCTTTGCCCTTTCACTGCTCTGGAGCATTCCTTCCTGGCTCTGTACCCCAGCGCACTGCACACGGGGGGCAGAGCCTGGCCTGGCTAAAGGAGGTGGGTAGGGGGAGGCTGCAGGCAGAGTCCTGATGGCTGGGGAAGGGAACTGGCGGTGGTGCAGAAACAGCTGTTTGTTGCCTTGTTTCATATTACAAAAAAGACCTCACTTAGTCAAAAATGAAAAATAAGTCTTCAGATGCACTGCCCACTTTCTAAGTTAGTTGAGGGCACTTAGCTGAAAACATCAGAAATTACCCATAGGTGCAGGTAGAGGTTAGAGGGCAGGTTTTTTTCCACAAGTGTGCACTGCAGTCTGTGTGTGTGTGTGTGTTCTCAGGGGCAGCTATAAAGCAGGTGGCACTGTGACTGACGCTCGGGTCTAAAGTTGTCAGTCTACAAATGTAAGAAAGTTAAAGCCCAATAAAAAGCAACATGAAAAGGTGAGGAGATATTTAGTGATGAAGTGGCTGCCTGTAGGAGGTGTTAAATGGCACTTTTGGCACATATCCCTGATATATACAAGGTACTTTGACCTGTACCATAGAGGACAAAGTTTAGCTTTACAATTTAACGAGGCTCTTCTCGCTGTGACTTTTGATACCTGCAGCAGCACTGGATGTCTCTGCTTGGCAGGTCTCCTCCTGGGCTGGACCTAAGCAGGAATGTGGTGCAAGTAGCCCTGACACCACGGGCCTTGACAGCCTTTGGGAGATGCCTACAGCAGTTATAAAAACCATCAAAGTAGTTATAAAATTGGTTCTGGCCCTAAACTAAGTGTTGTAATTTGAAGCCCCAGCTACCTCAGTCCTATTAGCAATGTGTTTGTCAGCCTCACGAAGCAGTCGTGGAACAAAGTCTGCATAAAACCGCTGCCTTCTCATAAGCACTTCCCATGCAAAGCCAGTGCAATTACCCTAATGAGCAGTAAATGAGCAGGCTTTCTCTGCAGCTATACGAGCCTGAAACTAACCTCCAACATATGTAAATAGCAGTTGTCAGCCACAGTCCTCATTTCTGAATGCTTTAAATAAAATACAGGAGTTAAAGGGAAGACTGAAGCTAATCTATGAAGGAGCAAGGATAGCACTGACGTAAGGAAAACCTCAGGCGGCCGGGCACTGTACTTCACAGGGCAGTTTTGTTCTGGTTCCAGAAAAGAGTGAAACGATGCAGGGCTCAAAGGCAGGGAGTGCTATAGGTCTTGTGATGCACAGCACAACCTAGCAGCTGTCCACAAGCGCAGAAGGGCATTTCCTTCCTCGATTAAACAGGCAGATGTGGGCTGTAGCTGGAAGCGCATCAGTTGTGTCTGAAAAGCGACGCAGCACATCAGCTTGTACTCTCAGTAGGCTTCTGTTAGTGTACAGAGTAGTGCTCCCTTTAAGCTCACTGCTGACACCCCTGTCAATCTTATAATTTCCCTCTAATTAAATGTCATCTGACTGCTCAATGTAGAGGAAAACCAGCTCCAGCCTCCAGTTTCATTTCTTAATGACAAAGAAATTTAGGCATGCTGCATGTCACACTCAGGTATTTCCTATTTCAATTCATCCCATCACCCTGCTCTACAGCTGCCTTTCCCAGCCCACGAACCAGGATTCCCCTGGAGGCTGCTCTGTCACTGGGCCAGGCAAGGCCTCCAAAGCTCTGCTGCTATCAGCCCCTCTGGCACAGTGCCGTACTTCTGCCTGGGCAGGAGAGCTCTGAGAGAATGGGGAGGATTGAAGCAAGGCTCAAGCCTTGCCCCAGTTCCTTGCCTTACCTGTGGGCTGTCCCCACATTTAGCTTTGCTGTTACGCTCCCATTCCTCAGGTTCCTGGGAGTCACAGCTGGCACTGCAGAGTGAAGTGTGTCTATTCTCTCCGGAAAACTCGTAGAGTTTCCTTGTTTCTTTTTGTCTTCTATGCTCAACCATGACCAGCTTTTACAGAAATTCAGGTGCTCATAACGTTTTTTAATGCTCTGTAAAACTTACCACAGGCAAGGAGACTCAGTGCCTCAGGTACGCAGCAGTTTGAGTGATCCAAGTTCTTGTCTTTTCTCTGCCTGTGAAAGCTGAACATGAGTCAGCAACATGCCCCTGCAGCAAGGCAGCTGGTGGTGTCCTGGCTGTGTGATGACGGCATGGCCAGCAGGCCAAGGGGTGAGCTGAGGTCACAGCTGGAGCATGGAGCTCAGGTCTGGGTCCTCAGTACAAGAGAGACCTGGGCTGTGGGCTGGACACAACGCAGGGCCACCTGTGAGCAGAGGCTGAGAGAACCAGGCCTGTTTAGCCTGAAGGAATTTCCCAGGGATCTCACCAGTGTTAATAAATACCTGAAGGGAGGGAGCAATGAAGCCAGGCTCTTTACCATGGTTCCCAGTGCCAGGATAAGAGGCAGTGGGCACAACCTGGCACACAGGATGTTCCCTCAGAGCACCAGGAGCACCTCTGTGCTGTGCAGGTGACGGAGCGCTGGCAGAGGCTGTGTGTGGGCTCTGCAGCTCAGAGACCTTCAGCAGCTGCCTGGATGTGGGCCTGGGTCCCTGCTCTGGTGTGCCTGATGGAACGGGAGTTGGGCCTGATGGGCACTGCCAGCCTCAGCCGGTCTGGGGTGCTGTGAAATTGTTCATGCAACAAAACTGCTGAAAGTTGTGGAGTGCAGGTCTTACGGGGAGCAGTTGAGAGAACTGGGATTGATCAATCTGGGGAGGAGAAAGCTCAGGGGAGACCTTGTTGCTCTCTACAGTCGCCTACAAGGAGGCTGTAGCGAGGTGGGGGTCAGTCTCTCCTCCCAGGATACTAGCAATAGGACAAGAGGGAATGGCCTTAAATTGTCCAGAAGATGTTCAGGTGGGATATTAGGAGGAAAAAAAACCTATACTCAGAAAGAGTGGTGAGGCAGTGGCAGAGGCTGCCCAGGGAGGTGGTGGAGTCAGCATCTCTGGAAGTGTTCAACAAACACAGAGATGTGGCACTCAGGGGATGGGCTGGCAGTTATACCAGATGGTCTTAGAGGTCTTTTCCAACCTTAATGACTCTAGAATTCTACGCAAACAGCTTCTGAGACTTCAGAAGAACGTGGCTGTATTCCTGTCTTGAATCCCTGAATCCTACTTTGGTAAATAGCATCACTTTTTTACTTACTTGCTTAGTTGCCCCCGAACTTCACACCGTGAGGAGGAAGCACTGAAAACTACCACCTGAGCTGGGCTCCTCACCTGCTGGAACGCCGGGACGAAGGCACCCGGGGCAAGCCGGTCTTTACCATCACGAACCTGGGCTCGTGCCCCTTTCCCACCTCGGAGCCGCGCCGGCCGCCCGCACCGCAGGGATCCGCGTCCGAGCGCTCGCCTCGCGCCTCGGGAGGGCGCTGGGGTGCTGGGAGCGGGGCCGAGCGGAGCCGCCGCGGCCCCGGTGGGACGGGGCGACGCAGGGAGGGTGCAGGAACCGGGGACCCGGCATCTCCGCCTCCCTCCGTCCCCCCGGGGCCGCCAGGTGGCATCGCTCTGCGGTGCCCGAGGGAAGCGGCGTGCAGGTGCCAAGGGAGGAGCCGCGCGGACAGGGGCCGGCAGCACCTCACCCTTTCCCACCCCTCCTCGCACACACGCACACCCGAGAGGCAGGGACGAGCCCGGCCACCTCCCCCTCCTCCTCCTCCTCCTTCACGGCCTCGCACCCCACCCGCTCCCGCCTCCGGGTCCCCGGGGGTGCCGGGAACACCCCGCGCCCGTCACTGGGACGGGAGGCGGGGCCGCCGCCGTATAAGAAGGCACCGAGCGGCCGCCTGCACTGCCAGGTCCCGAGACGCGCCCGCGGGGAGCAGCGCCCGGCGCAGCACAGCACAGCACAGCAGTCCGGAGCCGCTCCGCAGCCCGGTAGCGCTCCGCAGCCGCAGGCAGCAGCCCGGCCCCGCTCCCCTCCGCCCGTCGGAAGCTGTGGAGCCGCGAGCGGCGCGCAGCAGCGGGTGGTGCCCGCGGCCCCGAGCCCCCATGAGCGCCGCCGCCCTCTACAGCCTGGACTCGCCGGCATGCTATAGGAGCTGGTGCCCCGAGCCCGCCAACTTCTACGACGCCAAGGTGGGCAGCGGCGGGCCGGGCCCCGCCTGCAAGCCGGGCGGCCGCGCCATGAGCGCCGAGGAGGCGGCGGGCGGCGGCGGCGGCGCAGACCTGGCCGAGCTGAGCGCGGCCGCGCCGGCCATGTACGAGGACGAGAGCGCCATCGACTTCAGCTCCTACATCGACTCCATGTCGGCCGTGCCCAACCTGGAGCTGTGCAACGACGAGCTGTTCGCCGACCTCTTCAACAGCAACCACAAGCCCGAGCGGGGCGGGGACTACGGCGAGTACCTGCCGCCCGCCGCCAGGGAGCCGGGCCCCGCCGGCAGCGCCCCGCCGGGCGCCGGGCCCCGCGCCGCCCCCGCCTCCTCCTCCTCCTCCCCGCCGCCCTCCTCCGCCTCCTCCGCCGCCTCCTCGCGCGGCGCCCTCAAGCAGGAGCCCGAGTGGAGCGACGCCGAGCTCTCGTCCTCGCTGCTGCCCTCGCAGATCGCCACCTGCGCGCAGACCATCATGAACCTGGGCG
>NW_024884253.1:39721086-39758723 GCF_019232065.1 Centrocercus urophasianus
CGCCCGGCGCCCGCGAGCGCGGCGCCAAGAAGTGCGTGGACAGGTTCAGCCCCGAGTACCGGCAGCGCCGCGAGCGCAACAACATCGCCGTGCGCAAGAGCCGCGACAAGGCCAAGCGGCGCAACCAGGAGATGCAGCAGAAGCTGCTGGAGCTCTCGGCCGAGAACGAGAAGCTGCACAAGAAGATCGAGCAGCTCACCCGGGACTTGAGCGGCCTGCGGCACTTCTTCAAGCAGCTGCCCGCCGCCTCCTTCCTGCAGCCCGGCTCGGCGGGCTCCGACTGCCGGTAGCGGCGCGGCGAGGCCGGCCCGCGGGGCGGGCGTCTCTTACCTCAGGGCCGCGCGGAGCGGAGCGGAGGTGCCGGGCCGGGCCCACCCGGCGGTGCGCGGCGCTCCGGGCGCGGGGCCGCGGCGTTCGCCGCGAAGAAGCGAAAGGAACCGAAGCTACGCGTCTTTTCGTTCGCTCCCTTAAGTTATTTTTGTAACGGTAGTCCCTGTCTTTTCTACGTGTTACTCGAACCGATGCAGCTATGGTACATCTGTTAACGATCCGAACACCCGTGTGCGCTAGGCGGTAGGACGGCGAGGACCGAGCATGACCTTTTATATCGATTTTTACAGCATTTCTTAAGAATAAAACCGAACGAGTATTTTAAAGACGCTCCGCTCTCGTCTGTGCCGTACGGCTGCGGGCGGGCGCGGCGCTCGGGGCGAGGGAGCGGGGCGGGGCCGCGGGCCGGGGCTGTGCCGGCGGCAGAGCTGCGCTGCGCTGCGGGCGGGGCCGCCCTCCGGCCCGGGCCAGGTGAGGGAACGGGCGCGGGGCGAGCGGCGCGACGCCGCTGTGGCGGGTGTGCACGGAGCCGCTCTCCGCCCGCCGCACTGAGGGACTCCTGCCCTTCGCTCTCGCCGTTTACGAAACCCACCCTCAGCCCGAGCTCTTACGCCGACCCCCATATCGGCTTCCCCGGGCGAGCTAGAGGGCAGGGCTCCGATGTTAGCCGGCCGCAGGGACGCGCGGCACCCCCCGAACACGCGGACTCGGAATGCGGGACACCTCAACACAAGCGCTGGTCAAGTCTTAGTGCCATTTATTAC
Source organism: Centrocercus urophasianus (assembly GCF_019232065.1). Taxonomy (NCBI): domain Eukaryota; kingdom Metazoa; phylum Chordata; class Aves; order Galliformes; family Phasianidae; genus Centrocercus; species Centrocercus urophasianus. Next base: position 39,722,181 of record NW_024884253.1, read on the forward strand.
CCGGCGGTAACCGACACCGCCGCTCGGAACCAGCCGCTTCCGTGGGTCCCGCCGGCAGAGCTGCCCCGCGGCATTCATTGCAGAAGCGGCAGTAACGTGTTTGCCGTTGACATAACAGAATACAAAACGTCCCAACCGTTCGGAACTCCAGAACAAGGCGTTCGACGTGCCATAACAACAAACGGCTCAGCACAAGAGCCGGGGCGGCCGAGCAGAGCTCTGTGCGCTCCGTACACCCCCCCGTTTGACGGCCTCCCTTCTCGGCTCCCCTCCGCATTACCGCGCTCCCGTTCAGCCGCTCGCCCCGCCGGGTCCCGCGGGCAGCAGCGCCACCTCCTCCAGCCGCGAGCAGCCGGGCCGCCCGCCGGCGCCGAGCAGGAGGCAGGGCAGCGGGCCCAGCTCCTTGCCCAGCACGCTGCTCGCCTCGTAGCTCTGCGGGGAGAGAAGCGCGGAGAGTGAGATCGTCCCGGATGCGCGGCTCTCAGACACAGGGCGTAAGGGAAAGTGCTCAGAACGGATGGAAGGAGCGAGCGCTTTGGGTTTCTGCTAATTAATTACATCTCATTGTCGTGTAAAGTGCTGCCTCCCCGCCGGGCTTTTAAAAATGAATCGTTTAAAGTAATGGGGGAGGGGGAGGGAAGTAAGTTTGACCTATTTTGCTGAACCCACCTCTTTCGCTAAACCCACCGGTGCTTCCTTTACGCAGCCTTCCTGCACCGGCGGGACCTCACACGCTGCGTACCGATGACCTCAGCATCAGACCAGCCCTTGCCGTACGCGATAACCACATCCAGCACCCGTTCGAGGTACCGTTCGGCCCCGCAGCCCGACTCGCCGTGCGGCGGCACGGGTGGCCGTGCCGGTCCCACTCGGGGTTGCCACGGGGCAGAAGTGGCTGAGCCCAGCCCCATTGCCCAGGGAAGGGACTGCAAAACATCACCCCCGTGTACCTCAGCAGCGCTGGCAGCACAAATAATAATTTAAAAAACTACCAGCAGCCACTCGAAGTGGTGCTTCTTGTGGTTAATGTACAGAGAAGTGCTGCTTTTTAAAATGCAGCCAGTTTTGAGATGGAAATGCTAATGGGAAGAAAAAAAAAAAAAAGCATCCCTTCACTTCAGATAGATAGGAAAACAAAAAAAAACAAACAAACAAAAAAACCCAAACCCACAAAAAAAGCAAAGCTGTGTTTCAAGGCCAGGCTGGATGTGGCTCTGGGCAGCCTGGTCTGGTGGTTGGCGACCCTGCATATAGCAGGGGGTTGAAATGAGGTGATCATTGTGGTACTTTTCAACCCAGGCCATTCTATGATTCTAAATACCAGCATTATAACAACTGAAACATGAAGAAGAGGTTGTTTGAATCTAATATATAGAAAAAGTTACATTCTGTCAGCCTGTAATAAAACCAGACACATCCTGAAAAATTTTGAAGGACTTTGCAGCTATTTAAAGAGCTAGCGTCGTTTGGAAATGTATTCTTAATGAAACATACACCCTGTGGTACAAGAAAAGTAATACACAATTTCAGAGAATCCTCATACTTAAAGGATTGCCCAAGAATCACATTAAAACCATGGGGCACATAATTGCAAATTACCAGAACGCTGTATAATATGGGGAAGCAAAGTGAACCCCCTAGGTACCACCTAAGTGCAGACACTTACCGAGGATGATTAACCAAAAAGACAAGCTGACCCTTGCCCCCTTCCACGTGCAATGGGAAGAGGGGTCTCCAGCTCCTACCAGCACTTTATCACTTTCTGAAGGTGCCGCTCCTTCTCTACTGATCAGCTGGCAGCCAATGGCAGCCACACACCTGCCTTCAGTGCCTCACTTACCTGCGATAAATCTGGGTCACTGTGCCAAATGTCAGGGTTCTTCTGATAGCCCAGAATAAGGAGTAACTACTTCATGGTTACATAAGCTGCACTTTAGCCCATGCATCCCAGCGACTTACGTGTATTTCATTTATATAGATCCCAATTACAAAGTATTACTTTGCATGCATTTTGCAATTTGCTGTAGCATTACTGCCCCTCAGTAATTTTGTGTTTGTGCCTTGGTTGTTTTTATAGGGTTCAGAAGCCAGGAAAGGTAGAATGCTCAGACTGTAGCTTCACTGTCCGTGGACTCTAAAGCCTGGCACTGCCCACTGTAGCTCTGAATGTCTGGACACTGCTATTGCAAGTAGCTGTGCATCCACATCTAAGCTAAAGCTGTCTACACATCCTGCCTGCAGCACCCCTGAGATGCAATAGCAGGGCATCAGCAGGTGCAAGGTGCAATTGCCAAAGGGGAGGTTTGTGCTAGGAGCACACTAACACACTTCAAACCACTCGGACCAGGCTGAACAGAAGAGGAAAAATATTTCTAACGAAATCTCCTACTGCTTTCAGTGCAGTTCTGAGAAGAGCTGCCTGGAAAGGTGGTGGGACCTCTATCTTTGGATGTCTTCAAGACCCTGCCAGACGAAGTCACGATTGACCTGACCATGTGTTGGCAATAGCCCAGTGTGAGGGGCAGGTCAGACACCAACCACGGAATCATAAAATGGCCTGGGTTGAAAAGGACCATAAAGATCACCTAGTTTCAACCCCCCTGCCATGGGCAGGGTCACCAACCTCTAGACCAGGATGCCCAGAGCCACATCCAGCCAACCTCCAGCATCCCTTCCATTTCTATGATTCAAATATCTTCCCTTTTGACTCACAGCATCTTCAGGACTCTGCCACTCTATGTAGTTTAACTCTCATCGACAACCACTATACCTACCCCATCCACATTGGCAGCAGACATCAGGAGAGAAGAGATTGTTCTTTGTAGCAGCTGGAAAGAAGAAATGAACATGTTTTGATCATGACAAAAACTACAGGTGTTGGAAAACATTCTGTTTACAGATAAAACAGTCACATTAAACAAAGATAAATTATTCCATTGTAGCATAGTTTTATTTCTCCGGACAAAAAAGCAGGGGAGAGGTGACACAAAAGATGCTTAGAATAGGAATGTGAAAATACAAGTTCCTTGCAGGCTGTGGGGAGCTTCCCAAGAGCCCAACCCAAGAAAACCCTTCTGCTGGACCTGATGCTTTATTTTTTTGGGTACCTCAGGCTGAGCTCAATGACTGTGCTACTTGATCAAGATCTAGGACCTGGATTCTCTGTGCAATGACACACAAGTCCAGCATTAGATTAAATTATGGGATACTTTTACATCTTTTCTTTTTTCTTCTAAAAGAGCTTTTACAAAACTGCCATTTACAGTACTCATGTATCCACATATCTAGCCTCAATACACTCCATACACTGATGCTCATTTTTTGTCATACCTTTACTTTTACTGTACTTTGAGATTGGGATGGACAACTCAAGAAGACTTCCAGCTGCATTTTCATAACGGGTGAAATGACAACTTCAGAGCACTGGCTGCAATACAGCAGTCCACTGAAGCGTGCAAATAATGATGGAAAAACACAAAGAATGGAAAAGTTATCAATCATTAAATCAAAACACAAACAAACAAAGAACAGCTTACTTATTTCCTAACCACTTTGCTGATAGGCTTCTAGTTGAAGAGCCCTGTTAAAAACCCTGATAACAGCAAATGGAGCTCTTCTGTTGGTGGACATAAGAAACATTAATGGAGGATCTAAACTCTTCTAGCAAAAGTATCTTCTTTTCTTACGTTCATACAACATGTGGGGAGGCTGTGATCTATACTCGACTCACGTAATAAAATATTAATCACATAACCTTCTAAAAGTTATGGCCAAAAAAAAAGAGAAAAATATAGAGTTGGCCTAAATGATTTGTTGATTTGGACCCTCACTGAGCAGACACTCAACATTTGCAGCACGCACGCACTTAAGCCACATGCACAAAATTAAGCACAGGCACAAGTACTCAATGGAATATGGTCTTAAATAAGTGTTGATGCCACATTGTTCTCCAAACAAAGCAGAAGCGTCCTTGAGAATACAGAAAAAAGATCATGAAGTGCACTACTATGAGTACATGGATACCTCCTTGATTTTTGCACGACAGTAGCATGTAGGACAACTTTTGCTTTATTTTCATCTTTTCCCCCCAGAGGTTTTACACAGCAGAGCACATGCAATAAAACCTCTTGTATTTAGGAAAATGGTATATATTTCAAGGGGACTGTAATCACCTTACTACTTCTGCTTTTTTGAAGTTTTCCCAATACAGAGAAGCCCCTTTCCTTCTTTTTACACTCAGTACTCTCTTACCTCCTCATGCTTTTATCCCACCAGGTATCTCAAGAGTAAGCTGGCTAAGTAACTGAAGGGGATACTCCCCAAGAAAATGCCAGTGTGATGCAGGCTGAACCTTTCACATGGTAACAGGTCACATTTGTGACAGCTCTACATCCAAAATTATTCAATTTCCTCTTTAGAAAGGCTGTACATTTCATTGGTCTGAAAGGCATCTCTTTCACATTTATGTAAATCACAGCAAAGATCACAGCTTGCTACAAAACCGTGGTGAATTACTGACATAGAGGGTAACAATATTGGGTAAAAAAATACTTTTCAAGGAGCTTAAAATCAGGCCTGTGATTTATGTGGCACGTTCATTAAAAGAAACACTACAATGCAGTAGGATTTGAAATCTTTATAAGCAAAAACTTAGCTTGGAAACTGTGGTAGCTACAAATTCAAACCATTTCATATCTACTTGTATCTTTCTTAATAAATTAATCTAACCTTGCTGGTTTTATCAGTTCATCAGCAATAAAAATACTACGTCTCAGTTCTAGGAAGGAACAAAGTGCAGCCTGTGCCTGCAGGAATTATTTCGTCACCTATTGCTGTTATGGCTACATCTGCAGAACACCTGGAATTCTACAGAGCACCTTGACTCTCACCTGTCCTGGGGATACAGTTCCAACTTTCCATTGCCACATCTGTCACATGTAGGCCAGGAGAAAGCAGTGCTCTCATTAACTCCAACAACAGTACCTGCAGAAAATGGTATTTTTATTTACAAGATAAGAAATGTAAGCTAGCAAACACAGACACTACTGGCTTCACAGCAAGTTCGGCCATTTTCAAAAACAATGATGCAAGTTAAACTCCATTAATAATAGAGTTATTCTTCATCTAGGCTGATTTAAGACAGATCAGATCTGACCCAGAGATTGAAGTGTGTGCTTAAGAAGGGAATGCCAAAGATACTTTGGACTAATACAAAGGGCCTAGCGAGTTTTGGCAAGAAAACATTCTGAGTTTTATGAGAAGCAGTAAAGAGTTTATTATGCCTTATGGTAATGATATGCTGAAATAATTAGCACTGTTTATGGAGAAAATTCTTACAAGCATTTCGAACTAAACATGGTGGAACAGCGGAAAGACCAAAACTACAGTAAAATAAGCCCTCAGTCTAGTACAAAAGGTGCACAGACTAAAAATTCCAGCTCTTTTTGAAACAGAATCTCACAGTTGTATAATAGATTTAATGAAATAAGCCCCTGGAGACCAGGGAGCATTTGCACTGTCTGTAAAACAGGTTGTTAATCTCTTGTGTTCCAGACTCTCCTGAGACAAGGGCTGTCAGAAGGGACGAAATGATACATAAACAGCAAACCCACATTTCCTTTGGGAATTCAAAGGACAGCAAGCCTGAAGACCAGGAAAGCAACTTCTCAAATGTAACATTTATGACCCGATTTCTGTATATATAACAAAATAACATGGATTACACTATTTTTTTTTTTTTTTCTTATATTTAACTTCTTGGACTGTAGCAGGAAAAAAATTGTGATGCACTGTGGGTTTCTATCAGCATTTGCGAGACAGATAATTCCTGCCACAGCACGGGCTTGCTCCCTTGCTAATGGAAAAGAAAAAACTGATTATTTTGCTGAGTTTTTTTCCTTTTTTGTAACAACCTTTTTTTTTTTTTTTTTTTTTTTTTAAATCCCCTTTTCTGACAGATCTGTTTCTCTCTACACATTTCAACTTGGGAGATTGGCTTTTTACATGGCAGAGAGTAATATGACAAGGCAGAACAGTTTCAAGCTAAAAAAGGGGAGATTTAGATTTGATGTCAGGAGGAAATTTTTCACTGAGAGGGCAGTGAGGCACTGGCACAGCTGCCCAGAGAAGCTGTGGTGTCCCATCCCTGGAGGCACTCAAGGCCAGGCTGGATGGGGCCCTGGGCAGCTGAGCTGGTGGGGGACAGCCCTGCACATGGCAGGGGGAGGCTTTAGGGTCTTTTTCAACCCAAGCCACTGTATGAATTTTTCTGCCAGTTGTGTGCCATACTGCAACTACAGGATGCCAGTGCACAAGCAACACAAATCCATTTGAGGAAGATGTATCAGGATCATTCTGACATTATGCCTACTGGAGAAGTTTATTTTGATGAAAACATGGAGTTCCCTCATGAGATCACCAGAGATCACTGAAGTCAGAAGAAATACAACTCTAAACAGCAGCATGTCTAAGAATCCTGCAACAGTCTTTTGCATCCTGCATGCAAAGTGATTTTTAAGCTGCTGATCATCTGTACATTTTTGTAAATCTTTTAGATTTTGCTTGTTTTTTTCAAACCTTTTAGACATTCTCCTAAGATCCTTCTTTCAAATGGAAACACACACAGCCAAAATTAGCTTTTCACTTCCACGCTACTCTTCTGGATTGTACCTGACAACACTGAGAAGAAACTGACAATAGCTCAATTAGGACAACACCTGGAAAAACAGATCTTGAGTGAGGGATGCAAGGAAGGGCTAAGGACTCAAAGTAACACTCTGGTTGAAATGCTCCAAAAAAAAAAAAAAAAAAGTGTGTACACAATCAGTTGTCTGTTAGTTGGTTACCCTGATTAATAGATAGGAAAGAAAAAAGATGCAGTCCAAAAGCCCTAAATAAGACAACTGACTCCATTTTGTTCAGACTGCAAATAGGGAAACTGAAAAAAAGAAACCTGAGTAAGGGCTTAAAGACAAAAATATCCAGTGTAAAAATTCAATCACTGGATGTGAATCATACACTAGGCAAACATCATTAATCACGTAATAGTCCCACGCAGCATACGTGGTATGAACTAACTAGAATTTGCTCGTAAGCATGGTTAAGATTAAGAGCAGCTCTCTACAGTGTGGACTGCCAGCATTTAAGTCACACTGACTGCTACTATATGGCAAAAAGACGTTACAAATCACTCTGGCATGAATAGTGAAAACAAATCCATTAACCCTCGGCTCACAGGTGAGAACCACAGATTGATCCTGGAAAGAAGAATAAACTGCCTTGTGGAAAGCAATCACAGGTTCTTACCAGGTACCTGAGTGGGTGTGATCGGGCCTTCATGAAATTTGTGAGAAACTCAGTGGCTATGCTTGTCACCCATTTTTCTGATGGGGGAGAAAGGATTTGACCAAGTATAACTGGAAGGCTTCATTTAGCAGAACACTGTTACAAACACATGAAGACAATCTGCTCCAAGGGCTGTTCCACTGATTAAAAGGAAGCTTTTCTAGTGAAGGTTGAGAAACTACTCTGCCAGCTCCCTGAAAGGCAGAGGTGCAGCAAGTAGGGCAAAAGAGCACGAAGGAGCAACACTTCAAGTAGGGGTAAAGAAAGCCTTTGCAGCTCCTTTCAACATTTGATGAGAGGACGCCTGCACACAGCACACGAAGGTGACCAACAGTAAGGGAAGTAAAAGGAGGACACAGAGAAAAACAGTGAACACAGCAATCCTGCTGCTCACTGAAAGTCAGATTAACCATTTGGTGAGTTTTTTATAGATGAGACAGAGGTAGTGAGTGACCAAGACAATTTTTCTCCATCAAATTCATGTTCCCACCAATAAAATAGTGCTAATATTATTATTTTCACTTCTTTTCATTAGAAAGCTGTAAGCTGTAAGCATTAGCTACCAAATCCCAAAGCAGTGGATATGTTTTAAATGCAATTAAATAATTTTAGTTAGTTACACAAAAAAGTGAAGGTTGCAATCTATATATAGCAGTAGCATAGGGTTAAGGATGATGCTTCATATTCTACATTGGTTCAAAGGTGTGGAAACATACTGATAGTAGCTACCCCAGGCAAATTTCATATCAAGCATGACGAGATTGTAGGATTAATTTATCCTGATGTCATTCTACCATCTTTAATAAAGAACAAGGAAAGTGTTACACCTCTAACATACGTAAAGTAAGCGTTTGTTTACACATGGATTACAAAGATGTCTTTGCCTTGCTTTACTGAAAAAAAAAAGGACAGGCACTTTTGCTTTATATTCACTGTGAATGGGATGAAAGAAGACAGGTGCTTTGGGTAACCTAGTTATTAGTGTAACCTAGTTGCAGTGAGTAAGGGCAGAGGAGTAGTAACTCTTAGCATAACTACTGCAGAAGTGAAAATAAAAAGCATTTCCTACCCAGTGACAGAAATATCTTTCAAGTACCTCACGGTATCAGTGGAATGATAATGACCAAAGCTTAGAGAGCCTGTAGTTGTGCTTGTTTTTCATTATATAGAGTTCAATGTTTGTCACTTCAAGATGGCTTATATATCAATCATGGAGGCATTGCTAACTTGCGGCTCTACCTAGAGAAGGTAAGTTTAGTGGTTTAGCTTTGAGTGGTTTAAAACGGACTTTTCTCTGTATTGCTGTATAGCTGAGAGAATTAATTTGTAATTACTATTTGCTCTTATTTCAAACATCATTTCAAACATTCAAGTGAATACTTGGAAGTGTAAATGTAAAACGGTGTCAAGAATTTTGTACAAGGGCTGCTGGAATTGTAAGAGTTAGATTAAAAAGGGAAAATGTCTTTAAAAGCCAAAAGTTACTTGGCTTTTAAGGGCTTTTCCCTACAGGCACTCTGCAAATTGGGTGCTTAAGAAGTCTGAGTAAACAGTGTTAGAAGATGCTTTGTATGAAATGTTTCTACACAATTCAGAAATATTAGAAAATACACTGCAGTAAATGTTTCTGCACGGTTAGCAGTAGGACTACACTATCAGACAAGGCAATGATCCAAAGTGGCTGGTAAGCAAATCTCAGCTAAGTTAAGCTTGGTGAATGTGGTGAAATACTAAATTGCCCCACTGCAGCAAAGCTCCAGGAAAATTAGACAGTAACCCCTATCATTCAGAGTCTGGCTGACATATCTTCTCCATCTGCCTGAAAAATATTGTTATCCCTTACTGTTGCCAGTATCAACATGGTGATGTGAACAGAAGGCTTCTGAAAGAAGATGGTGATGGAAGGAATATGACCAAACAGACTGCGCATCAAACATTTATTCTGGGGCATCAGTGAGTGGGAGCAGCAGGCAGGCAGAATTTGGCCAGCAAAAGACAAACAAAGCCCACAAAGAAGCACAAAAACTTAAATATCCTAATGATCTACAGCAGTACGGTGCTTTTTCATCCTTGTACCCTGTTTGTGCAAGAAATCAATACGAGAACCTGAAAGATTAAAGTGAACACAAATAATTAACCACATTCATTTCAGAAAAGGCCAATACGAACCTCTCACAGCACAAATGGAATTGGCCTGTGTGGTAGAATCCAGCTCATCGAGTTTGACAGGGCCAGGCAGCTCACTGAGGTCAGCATCAGCAGCCGAGCACAAAAGAGGCTTTTGTAATAAGAGAACAGTACGTTCAACACAAATAATCCTACCTGCCAACAAAGACATTTCAACTCAGTACAGTAACAAGGAAAAAGGTGACCATGATAACTGTCATGGCCAATAAAGACATTTGTCACTGCCAGCTACTAAACAGATGGATAGACTCTACCAGGTTTTCTCAATGACAAAATATTTTGCTTTCAGTGATACACGCAGCATGCTCTTGTTACATTTTGTGACTCTCGGGGAAAACAATTCTCTAAAATTCTAACATGTTACAAAGCAAAGCAGATTCCATCCAGACTACACTGTACCATGCTGGAAACAGAAAGTTCTTGTCTCTTCCCTAGTAAAAAGCTTGGTCGCCCTCAAGGTTGTGCTATTTTTGTTTGTTTAAGATTACAAAGCGTAGGTGCATGCAATACTTTATTCTCCAAATAAACGAAACCAATGCAACCTCAGTTAGCAAGGGAAAACACACTGATTAGAGGATGTGGTGACAGGACTCACAGCCACTTAAATAGTTGCATTTTGGAAATGAGCAAAGGCATGAGAGGTGAATTACAACACAGGCGTACATCACACAGAAGGATGGGTGAGCCTCATTCATACAAACGACTAGAAAAGAATGTAGACTGAACCACCATCTCACAGGACCTGCTTGGCACCCAAGAGCTCACAGCTGAAATGGTAAAAGAAAGCCTGTAATGGCTTTTTATCTAGGGACATGCAAGTCTTTAGGTTCATTGCCTTACTCCTTTTGCAGGTTGCAAGTTCAATAAAACAAGATTCTGCAATCAAATATCAGTACAAATGAATATCAAAACAAACGAAAGTAAGTTTCTTAATATTTCTGAATCTTCTGTCAGCTAGCAAATTTGTTTGAGGTTGGTCTTTAGATTCAACAGTCATCAAGGAAGACTGATAGAAATATTGGTGAATAAATGGTAAGATCACTTAATTTCTTATTTTCTTGGAAGACAAAGAAAAAAAACCCAAAACTAACAACAACAGAAGAGAAACCTTACAGAAATCCTCCAATTATAACCCCTTTCAGGTTTCTCATCCCAAACTTGCAATGTTTCATCTTCATCTCAGAGTGGAAGTCTATACAGGTTACGTATTACAGTGTTAGTAACGCGGGTGTTCATTCAGTTTGATTCCAGTTGCTTCAAAACCACACGTAAAGCTTACCATTTCCCCACAGGGCATCCTTGAAGAAGATGAATCGTGAGGCAACATTGAGGGCTTCTATGATTTCCGTACTGAGAACACATGATGCAGTGACTGACACAGCAACAACTTTTGGAATTCCACGAACTACACTTTGCAAAGTGAAGTCAGTCACAAACAACATCATCTCTCTTTGATTTACAGGAACACTGTGTTTTGTCTATGATTTAAAAAAATAAAAAAATTCAAAATTAGAATGCAGTCATTAATTTTTGGAAGAAGAAAAGACAAGTAACACACTCATTTGTAAGCAACCAATAAAACTGACAAATTACTACACTTACGGCCAGTAAAGAAGAATGAATCAGGTTTTTCATTGTTCCTTAATGCAGTTACAGATTATCCTCTCTACCTTCAGTTAACTTTCCAAAGCTGACCCACGGAGATCTTGGTGCCCTCTCTATCAACTGTCATGTTTTATCGTGACTCATTTGCACATGAAAATAAATGCCATAAAAAGTTAATTGGATGTTTCTATGAACAAAGACTAAAGTAATTTTTCCCTTAAAAAAGAAAGGCTAACATCACTTGTATTATTAAGAAAATGTTCTATGCACTGTTGTGTGATTCTGAAGAGTACCTCACCCTGTTTAATAGCTCCTGCAAATACAAAGCTGCCGGGTTTTCTTTCTGCACATCCGCAGGTATTTGAATGATACATAGAAGTGTGAAAGGAGATAACTCATAAGAAAGAAACGCAGGAAATCACAATGACAATGCAAGTTTTCTGCCTAAGACAGGTACAAAAATTAAGGTATATCAAAACTAATGATGTCACAAGCAAAATAACTACATTTCACATTGTATTTCTTCGTATCTGAAAACAGTTACTGCTAAGTCAGTAGCGTTTTAAAACACTGACACTGTGATGATGAACAAGACAGCTTAGATAGACATGAATTTACACATCAGGGATTAGTCCAAAGGCTCTAACAAAATTAGATAGGTTGATAATGAGAGGTTTCCTTCTTTTTTTTGTTTTCAACACAACTGTTATAATATGTACACGTGTCTGTGATTTTTCCCATAGTTTAGAAAAAAATGAGCTTAGTAAGATTATATTTCATATTTACCAGTCCAAGCAACTTGTAATTTTAAAAATTCTAATATTTTACAATATTTAAGTGAAATTATTTTACTTTTGCCTTAAAAGGGCTTTGTTACTATTTTTAATTAGTGTATTGATTAAAAATCATAGGACATTTTAATACTGCAATGATTGGAGAGACTCATATCACACAAGTATTTTATCCTTAAAGTTACATTTCTGTGGCACAAGGCAACGCACTGAGAACTCCAACTTTTTATCTTCAGTTAAATTCACACCTTGAAAAAGTTAACTGGACTAAAAATAACTTCTGCCCGTAATGGCAGCTCTTAGGGCAAATACAGTAATCAGGAGTAATGACAGATATAATTCATAACTCAGATATTATGGTTATGCCTTAACGTAAGTTGCCTAATGCATTTACATTATTTCTTTCCCTCATAACTACGTGCGTTTGAGTACCTCCTCTGTGCAGATACCATTAAAGCAGCTTCAAAAGGAAGATGCTTTACAGCTGTCCCATGAGAATTACTAACACATTAAAAGCTGTCTTTCAGAAGAATCATCCAAAAAAAGCAAATAATAATAACAGCAAAAATTTCAACTTATATAAAATCATCATCTTGCTATGTGTGACAATTTGTTCTGAACAGAGAGGACACAACAGACAAATAGCAGCAGGACTGAGTTACAAGGAAGGACAGCTCCTTAACCACAGATGGAATATATTTCCCCATATTCCTTCTGTACCACAGTACTGAGCAATAATAAAAGCATATTCCCATTCCTCCTTCACACAAACGAAGCATCTCAGAACACTGTTGTTTCAGTGTTTTATTAACACCACTTTTAAAGTATATTTGAATTAACTCATGTTGCAGATTATCTTTGCTGAATGAACTAAACCATAGTCCCTACCTCAGTTATCATCACCGAAAGGTTTTGCACGTGAAGAATAAATCCTCTTGGGAAAGGTAACTGCAATTAACAAGCTCATAACTTTCTGGAAGGATTAGGAAACACTACACTAACAGCAGGTAAATACCATGAGCTTTCTAGAGCAGCAATGCAGAGTGTTACCGAGCGCTTACAAAGATGAGGAACTCCCATTGCTTTTCCAATACTACTTTCAAAAATTTTATAAAAAATCACGCTGTTCACTCACAGAAATCTACTGCTTATAGTTCACCAAGCAAATTCAGGAAACAGCTAGTAAAACTTCAAGAAAGAAGGAATCACAGATTTCTTTCTTCTTGTTAGATGAATTTCTACTCTTCAAAGTCACATCTGTTTCTGCATTCTTCATCTTTTCTCTAATTTAGTGATGAAGTGATTCTACACAAGAATGTTGATGACCTCCAGTGTCTCAGATGTAGATGTTCCCTAATACAAAAATGCTTGGCTAGGATATCACTAGTCTGTAATTGATTTATTTCTGTTAATTGAACAGACGCCACAGAATTCCACATATGTACATGTCCTGCTAGCATGTACATTTCTGCTAGCAGCCTAAAGATCTCCCATTAAGCTACCCTAACTTTGCATGTTTAAAAATACTCTGCTGTCACTTAGCATGAAGAAAGCACTGCTGAGTAGTAAGAGCTGCCCTTCTCACAAGCTAAAGCTACTCCCTGCCTAACAATCAAATCACAACTCATAGGCTGCTGAAGCAAGAGGAAAAGACCTACATCACATTTATGTCCCATACTGCTGGGAAGCATTCTCAACTATTTTGCTGTCTGTTCTGGAGTTTCTTTGTGTTTGGTTCATATGCTTTGATTCACGCTTTATTTTCTGTGGTGCTGATGGACAACTGCAAATTGTTTTCCCCAGAGCTAGCTGTACTGAGGGTCCAGTTGCCAGGAAAGAGTAAATAAATCAGCAGCCAAAAAAATCCTTCAACTACTGAGGGAGTTAGCAACGTTTCAAAAGGAAGTTGTAGCATAATTCAGAAAAAAATCAGAAACAAATAAAATGTAATTACAAGCTTCCCAGCACAGCATGGACAGCACATGTATTTACCTAAAGTTCCTCCTTTCTACTTGCGGGACCCTAAAAGCCAAGTTTGCTGGAGGGGCTTCTGCTGAACAACAACAGTCCACCCACTTGCCTGCAAAGAGCAAAACTGTATCTTTATAAGACCATCACCAGTTACATTCTATACCAACTCAACTGACCAATAACTTTTCGCTGTGTACATCTAAGGACAGCACTTACCTACAAACTGATTTAAATTGCAAGACTAAATTAATTGTCTGTGAGCTCCTTTATTAGGGTGAAATATTACTTTGGGCTAGATGGCAATTTATTCAAATATAATTCACCTTCTAGAGTAAATGGTACTGAAACTGAAGTTCATTTTACCCACTCACAAGCGTTTTGGACCTGGTGATCATTCTTCTCGCACAGCTCTTGAAGGTAATCCAGAAGGTTTTTTTACTCTCCCCTAAACAAGATAAATGCTGGCCTCTTCACACAAACGTTATGTTAATTTTATGTCAATCTTATTGCTAAATGAACAGATTACCTGTGGCCTTAGATACAGTACTCGTGCCCAAAAGCTACAACGTTCATGACAACCACCCATCTGAAAAAAAAAAGTACAAAAACAGGGAGTGAGTCAAATATGGTAAGTGAAATTTAGTGGTACAAAACATCGGTTACCAGACTTTGAAAGCAACTTACCTGAAGAATTTCCTTTAGATTATGCACAGTTGGTGGCTGGTACAATTTAGAAATCGTCTCTTCCTCATCCACTTCCATGTGTATTTCACCAGACTGAACAGTCAGAACATAACAGAAGCTGGGAGGAGGCAGATTAGTTGTCATCTATTAAAAAGGAGAGAAAAGAAATGTGACCTTAAAAAAGGCATTTCAATTTGTCCAGTTAGTATTATTTTATAATAATGTCCTAAATGAACCACACAATTTTCTTATTAAGAACGATGGGAAAACAAAATAATGACTGTCTGAAGTAGAAGCTGAGATAACAAAACAATATTCACAAATTCTAAGTGAAATCAGCCTGTGTATCATTCTTTCCATAATCTGACATCGATCCTCATCACAAAAACATCTTGTGATTTGGCACGCTTGGCAAACACTGCAACTTTTTCAAGGTGACAGTGCTTGTTTTGCATTTTTTTAGCACGTGGTAGGGGTGCCCTGATTATTTATTTCTCATCATCCATAACTTTTCTGAGATTTGGGGACTTCTGCATGTGGGTGGGTTTTTGTGATAGTAAACAGCTGAAGAACTTTAAAAGCTGCTAAATTAAATCCAGGACAGCACAAGGAGATAATGAAGAACAGGAACTCAGCAACTACAAGAACTGCTTTTTTTGTGTTATGCCGAATTTTTCTTCTCCCCTTAAAAAGTATTGTGACGTAACAACCCTATCTCCATTTAAAGAATGAGAAAGGCTTCTGAGAAATAAAAGATGCTACACTACAGTAATTTTTATTTTGGACTCGGTAAATATTCTTATAACATTGTTAGTTGTTAATAAAGCATTTCATTTAATACAATAAATACAAATCTGCTAAAGACAGCTGTATATCCATATCCAAATAATCTGTCTATAGCAAAAAAAAAAAAAAAAAAAAAAAAGGCACGAGCTCATTATTTGCCTCTGACAGCACTATAAAAGATATGCAAGTCCGTGCCACAGATCTCTTTGCAGAAACTTCATCAAATAATTGGCAGTATGATTTAGGCATTGTTGCTTAAATCACAGAATCACAGAATGGCCCGGGTTGGAAGGGAACTTGAGGATCATGAATCTCCAACCCCCCCGCCACATGCAGGGATACCAACTCCCATGTAATACCAGACCAGGCTGCCCAGGGCCCCATCCAATCTGGCCTTGAACACCTCCAGGGACGGCGCATCCACAGCCTCTCTGGGCAGCCTGTTCCAGCACCTCACCACTCTCTCTGTAAAGAACTTCCCCCTGACATCCAACCTAAATCTCCCCTCCCTCAACTTAAAACCATTTCCCCTCATCCTGCAGTTATCAACCCTTTCAAAGAGTTGATTCCCCTCCTGTTTGTAGGCTCCCACTAGATACTGAAAGGCTGCAATGAGGTCACCCCGCAGCCTTCTTTTCTCCAGGCTGAACAAGCCCATGAGCCTCATCCTGTCTTTGTAGGGGAGGTGCTCCAGCCCCTTGATCATCTTCGTGGCTCTCCTCTGGACCCTCTCCAACAGCTCCCTGTCTCTTTTGTACTGCAGGCTCTACACCTGGACACAGTATTCCAGGTGGGGCCTCACAAGAGCAGAGTAGAGGGGGACAATCACCTCCCTGTTCCTGCTGGTCACCTCTCTTTTGATGGAGCCCAGGATAACATTTGCTTTTCGAGCTGCAAGGGCACGCTGCTGGCTCATGTTAAGTTTCTCATCTCTCAAGACCCCCAGGTCCTTCTCCACAGGGCTGCTTTCATGGACCGCTCGTTCCAGCCTGTACGGATGCCTGGGATTCCTCCGGCCCAAGTGCAAAACTCTGCACTTTGCCATGTTGAACCTCACCAGGTTCACCTGGGCCCACCTTTCTAGCCTCTCGAGGTCCCTCTGAATCCCTTCCTTCAACCGTGTCGACTGCACCACTCAGCCTGGTGTCGGATGTGCTTTCAAAAACTATGTAAAACTATGCTTCTTGTAAAAGGTAAAATGTATCTCAGCTAAAAAACCTGCACTTTACCAAAAATTTGCAGAAGTAGAATACATCTTGATACCCGGTAGAATGGATTGGTATTTAAACCTGTGGCAGAAGTGTAAACTGCATGATTATGGAAAGTTTTCATCATTTCTAGGTTGTCAATAAAATAGAGAAAAAGAAGAACAAATGAAAATAACAATGCTGAAGAATATTTAAAAGTTTTGCTCCATCCATGTAAATTTTCATTGTTGTCCACAGTATTTTAACATACAAAACAGTCCTCTCCTCTGAGACTTCTAAAATGTGTAGATGAAAGGGAGAATCAAAGCAAGAATGGTAGTTTCATTCATTTCCAGTCTTGGTTTTATAACTAAGTTCTGAACTTCTTATTATTCAAAATAAATCCCTGTACAATCCCAATAACTCTGTAGATTGCAGCAAGAAGAATCTCAGAGTTCAGAAATAGCTAGGAATAACTAGGAATATCCTCTTGTGAAGTCCTCTGTTTTTAAAATTTGCTTATTTCCAGATTTTTCTTCCTAGACTCTAAAATAAATTTTTAATACCAGAAACTTCCTCCCCTAAGAACAGCTGTAGAGGAACAGCTATAAGACAGCACAAGCACTTGGTTACCAAGATTCTCAAATGAGCTTTTCATTTCAGATGCCACTTGATTTGACAGAACTCCTTTTCAAATACAAAAGCTAATTAAATGAAAATTAAAGATGCAATTTTGGATTGGAAAATGTATAATAATATACTTGAAATCTATTTTAATACTTCATGTTGGGAATTTTCACCACTTCCCAAAATCACAGAAACTTTTATTACTTTTAGTAGGCAATTTTCGTTCTTATATTTTGACTGCCTTCACAACAGGATGGACAACTGTCAGCCAGAATCATCCTAACTGAAAAGAGACTCGATTCCATCAGTTGGTCTGTCCTCATAGGGACTGATCTTCAGAAGAGTGTTTTCAAATATAAGGCTGAAAAGTTCTTCAAAAGAATGCATCATTTATGCATGTAGATTTATCAGATAGCGTGGAGCCAGCTGGTATCTTTTCCTCCTGTGAGGAGAGGAAATGAATAATTTGGCTGGATACTCTATCATTTTAGTTCTAGATGGTTAATAAAAGTTTGATTGCATCAGATTGGAAAGAAGCTACTGATCCAGAGAGTCTCAGGTTGGCCTAGGATAGATGGTGGAACCAACAAAACAAACATCATTAGATAAAGAGAGAATCTGATCCCCCAGATACATTACACTACTAAGAAAAACAGTAATTGTAGTGAAAAAGTACATTTCCATAATAACAAGACTTACCATTTCAGAGTCTTGACTTTGTCCAGGAACTTTTACAGGCACTACTGGAGGCCACAAACTGTCTATCAGACTAAAAAGTCCTAACGCCCTTCAAAAAGACCAATAAAATTAGCTCTAGAGTGGTTTCCACTGTTAGATGCTGTACTATAAGGATTCATTAAGAAATACAATTTAAACCACTGCATGATTATGAAAACAATTTTAAATCATATTTGTTTTCTACAAGCTGGTTTTGATTTGGTCTAATTAAATCTCCATCATTTCTGCTGCATGGTGGAGAGGGAGGGAAGGGACACATCGCATACAGTGACTAGCAAGTCATATTTAATTCTTTCCCATGAACAGCCTGTGACATGGTAAAATCCAGGGCAAGTGGGGTATGTGCTAGTTTGGGAAGGACACAGACACCAGTACAACTTTGAAAAAATAGCTTTTAACTATTTAGACGGCAGCTTGAACAAAATGTTTTGCTTCTAACATCTTCATTTCTTGCTTTTCTCTAACACTGATTGCCACTGCTGTTAGGAAAGTTAGCAATGAGATAGGAGTAGGAAGACAGGCAAGATTTTGTTATCTGAAGTGTACCCATGCCTTAGAGTACAAATGTGCAAAGAACCATCCCCTTCCTATGCAGCTGCTCATTTGGTTATGATTCTTTTCTTTTGCAAGTTTTCCACCTTCAGTTTAGAAACAAACAAAATGAACAGCCCTGCATACTAAGATTAACTGCTGCAAACCCTTCAGCTTTCGCACGCAAAGCTGCGATGTGCAGCAGTTCGGTGGCTGGCTTGTTGGTTGATGTGTCATCCACGCAGTAAAAGCAGGAACATCCAAGGGAGAGGCCAAGAAAATAGCTGAGGGAGGGGAAAAAGCTACAGATAACCAACTTGAAGAGGCGTGCATTTTTGAGTTTAAGCTCTCTGTTATCTTGTCCTAGCTCTCTGTGCATGTTCTGTGTGGTTAAAGCACAGAGATCTGGATTTTAACCCCACAGTGCCTCTGAGAACTGTCTATTTGTTCCTCCAATTATGAAAGCCACCACTTCCGAAACAATTCTAAAATGAAGTACAAAACTTGCTGAACGTAATCTTAGGTTCTAACCAAAAGTGCTTTGAAGAAAAAAAGGCAGGCTCTTGTTCTTGACCGAAGCACATTGCAGTATGCTGCTTCTTTTCAAGGAGTAACAGATCTCCTTTAAAGTTCTGCTTTTAATTCACTTCTGCTTGAGCTTACCTAATTCCATATTTCCCTCACCCTTCTTTTCAGCCTTAAATGCTTGTGTTTTGGGTATCTAATGTCAGTCAGCTTCTTCCCATATTTTTTCATAAAGCAGCAGGTATCACATATGAGAATGCTAACAGTGATGCCTATGGACCAATACTATATGAATTTAAATCTCTGGGAGTGACTGAATCTCAAGGGATAATGCTTTCATTTTAAGATTTGGGTAACCAAATGACAGGTTAAAATGATGCTGCTGCTGTCTGCAGTTGTGTTCCCCACAGTGATTCAGAGACCAGGAACAGAAATACGCTACCCTTCTACAAAAGCGAGAGAAGAAAAAGGAAGAGAGAAGAAAAGAATTTGCTGACTTACATGGCATCATCATTCCTGTAAAAGGAAAAGGCTGAGTACAGAGCCTGAGGTTTTTGTTTTGCATTTTGTTTTTAGCAGAATATTACAACATACAAAGCAACTCTTCTTAGGTATTAATCAGACTTTAAAGCAAAAATGACCACATCTCAATTTCTTGACAAGGCGACATTTTCAGTCTTCTACCATACAGAAAAGATCCTTCTCTGTATTTGCAGGAGGGCCAGTGCCCAGTGGAGCAAACTGCCCTTGTTAAGTGGGACACAAGGAAGGAGAACTACTGAAGCAGAGAGCTTTCTGTGTGACAAAGGAAGCTAAACAAGTGATGTTACTCACTTGACACTGAGTATAGGGGCAGGATATGTATAATAGCATGCTGCAAATTTTGTGTTTGTTTGTATATGTGCATTCAGAAATCACGTATTTATCATCCAGATATATATATCCAGAGTCCAGATATAATCACATCTCTGCACAGACCTTACATTGACCTACCAGTGAAAATCTGTGTTTTTAAGTTTGCACAAGCAATACGGAGCTATCTCCCAGTCTTTAGCTCTCTTCTAGCTTGCAACTCAATGTCAGAACATCTATGACAGTACTGTGTCCTTTTGGAGGAGTTCATAAACTGCTTGAGCTACAAGTACTTAATTATTACTGAATTACAGTATTTGTTTACAAACAGGGGGAGGAGCAGCACTGTGCAGCGAGTGTCTCCTAAACATCTTGGACTCATCCTTCTCTTTGACTCCAGTCAGGCAAACCACAAGTACATTTGCCACCCAAAGGATGTGCAAGTTCCAAGACACATCATGCAGGGATGAGGGGATTCTCCTCTGTAGAAAGGGGAGTTCTGCCCTTGAGCTGTCCCTGATGGGCCCACGAATGTATCAGTCAGGGTCCCTGGTGAGGGGCTCCCCTTAACTTCACCCACTCCCATGCCCCCATGCCCTTTACACTTATGGACTTTGACTTGCAGAAGGATGAATGGGGGGGGGGGTAGGGGAGGGAGGCACCCACAGTGGAGAAATGGCAAGACATTGTGTCCTCCTCTGCAGAAAATCATTATCCTTGTGGAAATAATAAAATTCATTCTCTTTATTGGGCATGCAACACTCAAATCCCACTTCAATCTGACTTGAACAATGGGTTATTTTATCCAATAAATGTATCCTTCTTCAGATGTAGAATCGGGACAAGAGATGAACTGCTGGCTCTGTGCTACAGTGAGGAAACTTGGTTAGCCCTGATGTGCACAAAGAACCTTTCTCATTACAGAAGGCAAAATAAAAACCTAATGATTTAGATCCATGAGAGTAATCACTAGTCACTATTTCAAAAAATATATGTAATATTTTTATGACAACAGTATAGACTTCTAAAAAATGAAGAATAAGAAGTGAAAAGAAACAAGCACACGATTAAAAGAAGAATTTTTAACCACTAAAATACTAAAATATTTTAATTATTAACATTTGTATTACTGAGATGACAAGGACTTTATTGTAATATTCTATAATCTTCCTTCCAAAAAAACCAAGGAAACAGGAAACAGACAGAAGTTACCTTAGATTCTAAATAAAAGATTCAATCTTCTAATAGCATGTCAAACTGCAATTGTCTGTTTGATAAAAATCTTTTTGACCCATACTAAATATGTGTCCGTCCTGTACTTATCATTGACATAGCAAGATCACAAGTAATCCAACAGAGTTTTAAAATACTGACTTTCGTAGAAGTGTGGACCTTGGACAGACAGGTCGCCCACGTACAGGTACACTTCCCTCCTGTAAATCAACACCTTTAAGCTTTGCTAAAACACAATGATACTGTTATATATAACACCTGTGTGTGCATACATACAGACGTGAGCATGTACATATGACATAGGCTGTTGGCAAAATAATTATTTTTAGTATTCTAGATTATTTTTATTATTCAATATGCTTAAAATACATCCTCTTAGATTTTGCTTGCTAAAATGTCTTTTCTGTGTATCAATAAGTGCAAACTGCGTGTTATGTACCCAGACAGCAATCAGAACATTTTAAAGATTTCCCATGACTGAGAAAATGCAAAATATGCTTGCAGCACGTGCAGGAATTAATCCTGACCTATTAGCAAATCATCTTGTCTGATAGTTGCACTACTTGCTGGAGAGTGACCGATACTAACAAAATAGCATTTACTTTTCCATCCAATAATTCTTGTCATAGATGATGACTGTGCTGCCCAGTACACAATAAGTTGCTTTCTTTTGCTCACCTAACTATCTTCTTTAATTTCACAGCTCAGTAGATAACAGAAGTTACCTTCTACTAGCCTTCCTAGCTTGTTCTGCCCTTCACTGTGAAGTCAAACGGCATACATTCATATGTGCACACAAACACATACATTTGCCCTATGATTTTTGATAAAAAAACATACAAATTAAAAAGTCCTTGTAGTTATACTTAGAAACCTGGTAAATTACAAATCTGTATCTACAGTCTCGTTACATCCCTGATCCCATGGACATTTCATACTATAAGTTATACTGAAAAAGTCGAACAACTTGGAATTTTCAGAGCAGTGTTTCACTGGTTTTCTGTTTCTTAAGTTATACTAAGCAGTTACAGTGTCAAACAATACTCTCATCTGAACTGGGCAGATTTTGTTTGTTTCTCTCACAAGCATGAAGTTTCATCTACAGTTCTGGTCCAGAAGCGGTGCGTGTGATGTGCCTGACTCAATTTTTAAACAGTACAGATACACAGCTATGATTTTTGAGCACAAAGCAGCTTATAGTTTGGTGGATTTTTCCATTTTAATAACAACCCCACAGAATACATCAGAAACACCAAAGACGATCTAGGAATGCCTCTAACTAGGAAAGAAGAAAGACTAAGTAGAGGAGAGGAAGAAAATAGGATTCTCCACCAATATCTTCCACAGCTTTGACATAGCACTTCTCTGTTTCCTGCTCTGTTTCTCTTCCAATTTTAAATCTGAATGCAAACAGTTTTCTTTCAGCATTATTACTGTTGCAGACTCAATGTTAAGAACTCACAAATAAAAATAAAGCAACTCCTAGCCCTCTATGAAACTTTACTCAACATTGGAAAGAAATTCACTAGAAATCGCATAGGATGCATGACCCTGAACTACCAAGAGACCAGCAATCCAATCATAATGATGATGCTGCAAGCTACCTTTCCATCTAATTTACATACTAAGATCTGACAGTACACAACCTATGCAACATTGTGTTTTCTCAGATTTGCATCTGAGAACAAGCAACAGAAAAATAAGGTAAAAAACAGAGCCTATTAAACTAGCATCTCAGTTAAAATACAGATACATTAAATCACTGTTGACAAAATTATTAATATGATTTAATAACTATCTTCTGTAATACACTAGAATTTATCCATGCTATATTAAAACAATAAAATTTTAAGATAAAACTTTTCCTACACTATGAGTATGCCTGTTTCACCCTGCAGTGCTGGTTACTGAACAGACTCATGACAGAAGTACTGAATATGCAAAGCAGCAGTCACTGCTTGTTAAAGAGCACAAAGCCACGGAAAAAAACCTCTGATTTTCTCATGCATAATCAGTCATTAAAATAATACATATATTAAATGTATTTTAATATACATTAAAAACTTTAATGTAATTACTTAAATTATGCTCTAAGTGGAACTCAGCTTTTAACCACAGCAATTACTGAAGTGTTTCAGGACCTCAAAACCTCAGAGATGTGGGTGGCTCTTTTAGATGGCAGTCTCTTTGGAAGCGGGAAAACCAAAGGAAGGAAGTTATGACTTCCTTGCTCTGTGGAGAAGTCTTACTATTACGTTTCCTGTCAACGTCTACCAGATGAAACGCTTTGTTTTGTAACAGTTAGCAGTGGTCCTACACTTCTAAATGTAAAACAAAATCGAAAAGAAAGTATACAGTCACAGAATCATAGGGGTTGGAAGAGACCTCAAGAGATCACCGAGTCCAGCCTCCCTGCTAAAGCAGGTTTCCTACAATAGGCCACAAAGGTAGGCATCCAGATGAGTCTCGAATATCCCCACAGAAGGAGACTCCACAACCTCTCTGGGTAACCTGTTCCAGTTCTCCGCCATCCTTACTGTAAAGAAGTTCTTCTGCGTGTTTGTAAGGAACTTCCTATTTTAGGCCATTACTCCTTGTTCTATCATTATGCACCACCAAAAAGAACTTGGCCTCATCCATTTGCCACTCATATCTCTTAAGATATTTATAAACATTAATTAGTTCTCCCCTCTGTCTTCTTTTCCTCAGGCTGAACAGACCCAGGTTACTCAGCCTTTCCTCATACAGGAGATGTTCCAGGCCATTAATCATCTTTCTGACCCTCTTCTAGATTCCTTCTAGGAGATCCCTGTCTTTTTTGGACTGGGGAGCCCAGAACTGGGCACAGTAGTCCAAATGTGGTCTCATCAGGGCTGAGTAGAGGGGGAAGATCCCTTGACCTGCTGGCCACACTGTTGTTACTGCACACCAGGATACCATTGGCACTCTTCGTCACAAGGGCACACTGCTGGCTCATGTTTAATCTGTTGTCTACAAGAATATCCAGGTCCTTCTCCACAGAGGTCCTTTCCAGCAGGTCATCCCCTAACCTGTACTGATGCATGCAGTTATTCCTCCCCAGGTGCAAGACTTGCTCTTGTTGAACCTAACCAGGTTCCTCCCTACCCAACTCTCCAGTGTGTCCAGTTCTCACTGAAAGGTAGCACAGCCTTCAGGCATGCCAGACACTCCTCCCATCTTTGTATCGTCAACAGACTTGCTAAGGGTGAACTCTATACCTTCATCCAGGTCGTTGATGAAGATGTTGAACAAGATCTGACCCAGTACCAACCCCTGGGGAACACAGCTAGTTACAGGCCTCCAATCAACTCTGTGCTGCTGATGACAAGCCTCTGAACTCTGCCAGCCAGCCAGTTCTCAATCTATCTCACCGCTCTCTCATCTATCCCACACTTCCTAAGTTTCATAACAAGTATGTTGTGGGAGATTGTGCAAAACACCTGGCTGAAGTCAAGGTACATACACAACAGACACTACTCTCCCTCCATCTACCCAGCCAGCTCAGGAAAAAAAAAAAAAAAAAAAAAAAAAAAAAAGAGCAGAGGAAAAAAATGATTTGTACAGACCAGAGAATTATGAGACTGAAATAAAAAAGAAAAAAAAGAGGGGAAAAAAAAGAAAATGGTGACCAGTACCACAGATTGGGATTAATCATAGAATCATAGAGTGGGTTGGTGTGGAAGGTACCTTAAAGGTCACCTAGCTCCAATCTCCAAACGTGGGCAGGGACACCTCCCCTTAGACCAGGCTGCCCAAAGCCCCAACCAACCTATTGCATGCTGCACTCATACAGATCTGCACCAGCGGAAGTGACAAACTGTCACTGCTGCCACTGCTGAAACGCACCATCCTCCACTCACTGCGCTCACTTCCACTGGTTGGTCCCCATAAACATTCAGCAAGCTTCAATGAATGTCAGTGGGTGCCATTTTTCCCTCACGGAGGAATTCAGTTCCACACCTTTGCTTCATACGCCCTCCCACATCAGACACCATTACATCAGACTGCCCCTATTCTGCCATCTGCCACATGGCAACAAAAATGTAATGAAATATTGGTGGGAAGGTTGAACCTCTACTGCCATACCACCAATGTCCACCTCTGACATCATGGTTGTTATAATAAAACAGCAGGAGGCATTACTTTCAAAGCAGTCCTTGTATATGTAGATTTTAGCAATATCCATGCAATATTCTCATCTTTTTTTCTTTCTTTCTTTCTTTCTTTTTTTAAAAAAAAACTTTTTCAACATTTTTTTTATCTAGAGACAAAATTGGCACTGACACCCTGCATTAATTATATTTTACAGTAAAGCATTTTCCCTCTTTCATTTTTGAATTGGTGTAATTTTTCTGTCCTGCTGGATATAAACTCCTCATCTTTCAACCTTGTAAATAAGTATCAGGAGAAGAATATAGTATGTCTGCTATACTCGGTAGTAAAACAAGTCAGTGCCTGGCAAATCAGGTGAAAGTTCACAGATTATCAAAACACAAAATATTCCGTGTAGAACTCTGGTCAGGGATAATAACATAAAGGTAACATTTTTTTGCTAGTAAAGATAAATATATAACTACAAAGTTTATCCTAGTTCATTGAAATCAGTTTATAGTAGGAAGCAGCAGACTATGCCAATTTATAGTTTATTTATTCCTGAGACATTTTAGCGAGTGCTCAGTCCCTGTATCTAATTGCATCCATTTAGTTACTGGTTATACTGGATATGCTGAAACAAATGGTCAAAATGGGAAGGTTACCTATTAGTTGAAATGCATGCATTTTTAGCCAGTATTTCCATCTCTAGCAGTACACCATAGAAATCTCACCTCCTCTTTCTCAAGGGGCTAAATTAATAAGGTTGACATATGAAGCAATAAGAGGGCAAGAGATAGAAAGGCTCAAAAATCACCAGTGGCAGATCAATAAACATTTGGCTGTAGTTCTTATCCCACTTTTGTTTTGGAACACAAAGGTTTTCCTATTGGGAGAAGAAAAGGGTTTGGTTCCTCCGGTCCACCTCACAGTACAAGTCCATTTCAAAAATCAAGTCAGGTTTACAGCCAGGTTATTGCCTAGATGCAAACTATCCTTTATTATAGATTTTTTGTCACTGAAATGCAAATTCAGTTCACAATAGTGATTTTTAAATTGTATTTACTGGAATTATGTTAAATAGTACTTCAAATTAAATACTTGATGATGAGGATGAATGATGACCTGGAACATATTTCAACAGTAACAGTATTCTATTGTTAAAAAACTTTGAGAACTTCTAGAATCTGATAAATGAAAATCTCTTCTGTCTAACAGAATGACTGAGGAAGCTCCTTGTCTCCATAAGAGATTACAGTACACGTGACAACAGGCACATGTGGGATCTTATTAGCCATTCTTGATCTTCTCCAGATCATGTGCTACAAAGGCAGAAGACTTGTATTTCCCTCATATTTCCTACATTTTATTCCCTTTTATCTATTTTAAAAGTCACTGTCAAACTCCAGGAAACAAACAGCTTAAAAGCCATCTCCTTCCAAACAATAATTGGTGTTCCGGAAGGGGGAAAAAAAATATCTTGAAGGGCAGACCACAGAGTTGTTCTTCACTCATGTTCTACAAGCCAAGGTTGGGAACTTTACAGGCATATCCCATCATGTGCTCAGATATACCACTGGCTCTTGAAACGCATTTATGCAGCGGCAATGAGTTCTACAGCCTAATTATACTCTGCATGAATAAGTGCTCCCTTATATTCATTTCAGCTACGGCTTTACTGTGGTTTCCATCACACCTAGATTGACACAAAACATGTCCCGACACTTAAAAGTAATAGCAAGTTATAAAACAGAACTTAAGCTAAAACAATTAGGAAAGAAAGGACAGCAATCCCCCCACCCACCCAACTTGTACACTGAAATCACGTTTAACCACCGCTCTGTCCCTGAAGCTACACTGGCCATTTTCTTTTCATGTTTTCTAGCACGGTTACCACCAGCACAGCTCCAGCTGAGCCACCAGCATTTTCAGCAGTGTGTTTTCTAATCATCCTCAGAATAGCCAGAAGTTACTGCTGCTTTGAAAGAGAATTTACATTAGAAAAAGTCTGTCTCTTATTAGCTAGGCTGAGTACTGGAAACACCAGCAGCCAGTTGTAAAACTTCATTTGTATCCAGAATTCCAAAGCCATTATTTAATTTGTTTGGAAAAAATGTAACTTGAAAAAAAAAAAAAAAAAGGCCAACAAAATAATTAAATAAGAAGACGTGTTTGTTATTAAAGATCCATAAAAATGCAAGTAGGCTTGAAATCCAAAGGATCTGAAAATTAACACTGCAAGTACATAAAAAGAGAAGCATACTGAATAGGGCTGGCTGGAAAACAACAATTCCATTTTGCTAAACATTTCAAGGCTTTGAAATTTGTTTTTGTTCCAGTATGAAACAAATATGAGACTTTCTGAAAGTTTTCATGAAATGAAAAAGAGAGAGAGTATTCACTCCCTCTGGACTTGAAAAAATCTTCCCAGTAAAATTGTCTCCAAAATAGATAAAGTTTCTGTGAAACTTTCTGGTTTTGATGAAACAGCATTTTTTCGACAGGAAAAAAAGTGTCAGATGAAATATTATAGCCATTCTAATAGCAAAGGCTTATCGAGATAGGATGTTTTTACCAGAATAAATCATGTTGAGAATTAAACCAATCTAGTAATATTTATATAGCTCCCCATGTGGATACTATATCGATTCCCATGGAAAGACACTCTGAAAGATAACTCTGTAAGATCTACTTAAAGTGGAGTTGTTTTTTCATCTAACATATTTAATACATTTTATGTTAAGAAAGTAAAAGAAATCAAAGAATTAGCAAAACGAAGGAGGTACCATAACATCTATTTATTAATTAGTTGTGGGGATTTTTCTGAAAGTCTGTGGATGCTCTTATTCCACAACAGGAATGCTTGTATCATTTGAGAGGGTTTTTCAGTGTTAGGTTTGTTTGCTTCGTTTTTGTTTTTGTTTGTTTGTTTTTATTTTTCTTTAGAGACACTTTAACTGTGCTTTCAAAAATGTATAGGCCTTACTGAATTAAGCTCCCAAATACCAAGCAAAAATCTTTTCTTGAAACTTCAACTCAGACTAAAAAGAACAGAAAAACAGAAGAAAAAAAACCGCAACACATTGTAATAAACAGCTTTGCAAAGAAGAGAGATGAACTAACATTTTTAAGTCTTTGAATCTACTGAAGAGGAAGAAAATTCATATTTTATGAACCACTGCATAAGGTAATTCTTCTAAATTCCGTTCTCTGCTAAGTCTGTTTTTGTGTGTCAGCTTATTTACGCTGATTTAGGAATATGATTGGCTCAAGTGCAATTGGATCCAGCTGATGCCTACTTGATGCCCTAAAAATGGCAATGAGGATATTTAATTGAACAGAACCTGATTCAGTTGTTCCAAAGAATACTGACCACATAAATAATTAAATGGAAGATCACCACTGCCTGCCACAGCACTCAACACATTCTTCTCAAACTGTTCTCACCTTCCTCTTGTCGTTCTTTGCAAAATTTTCATTCCAGCTAAACAGCAGAATTTTCCCTCCCATCTCTTGCAGTACTGCTCAAGGTCTTTTGCAGAATCCAGACACTGTAGCTGTACTTCACTGAACATGCCATAAGCATCCTGGACAAGGAGGCATAACCTGTAAAACATTCCTGTTACTCATTTATTCTTGTTCATAACAAAATGAACAAACTTATCCTCTACAACATCTGAAGAAATCCTACCAAATAATGAATACTAGTACTAGTACCAGTAAACAAAACCAATATCATCACAGGTTTTCCCATATATATCTGCAGGAGGTAACATATAAAAGAGAAGTCTTACTGAAATTTACAACAAGGTCCTTCCATTCAGGATGAGAGAATCTAACTGCTAAACAATATTTGCTTTTTGTATCTATAAAGAAAGTCACATTTTTGCCTACATTGAGGTGAATTTTTCAGTGCAGACAAAGCAATGATGCAAACGTATCTATGTGTATAAATACAAAAATATCTACTTCAAAATAAATAAAGAAACATATTTCACAAGTAATAATCACAAATGTTGAAACTGGTAAAGCAAGCACAACATTTTTTTCTGACTTCAAAAGAGTTCTGATGATTCAAGACAATGAAATGTTAATTTTATTACATTTTGAAAAAAACAACATGAGTAAATTCAATATTGGGTATGGAAAAAGTCCAGAGGGACTATTTTAAGAAGGTAATTAAAAAACCTGCTAAACAAACAATTTGATTCAAGTAATCTATGGAATCAGAGCTGGGAACCATTGCTTAACCAACTTAAGGCATTTCAAGAAGATATTACCATCATAGCAGATAAGGCAAAATCCAGGGGATGTCATACATTTAGACAGAGAAAAATGCACTTCACAAGGTTGTGCACCTGAGATGAGTCACAACAATAGCTTGAGTCATGGAGGAAGGAGGGTGCTGTCGACAAGGTGGGCTTAACTGCCCGCCAGAAAAGACAGTTAAACATGGAAACTTTTCAAACAGCAACAAGAAATAGCTTTGAGGGTAGCACACATCTTTCTTTATTTCTAAATAAAACTCAGGAGTGTAGTAAGCAGCAGAATTCCAGAACAATTTACTTCAGCAGAGGACCAGAAGACCTCCGGAGGCCTTTTCAACCTCAACCATTCTGTGATTCTGTGATTCTGTGATTCAGTTCATTTCAAGAGTTGATGCCAAAACTACCTTCTTCAGAGAAGTACCATTGTTCACAACAAGCCAACCCCAAATGCTTTTGGAGAACACTACATAATTTGCTATACGCATCCCAAAAACATCCAACAGTAGTCATTATATCTCTAAAAACTGATTTCAAATGAAATGAGCTCCTATACATCTCTGTAGGAAATCTTACATTTTCTTAGTAGGGAGATTTAGGCACACAAAAGACCATTAATTATGGTCTTATTAATAATTAATTATATTAATTATGGTTTCCTTGTTCATTATGAACTAATTTTTTCTATATTCTACAGAGGATACAACTTTCCGAAGCCTTTAGAGATTAGTAGATGCTCAAGCACAAGCTACAAGTTTTCATTTTTTTAAATGCAAGTGCTGGTTTTGAGGACGAGAGAATGGTAGGACTGAGCACAGATGAAGGCCCCATATTTTCTCTGTATCTATAACTATAAGGGTTACACAAAATCTTCACCTGGCAAAGCAAAGCAACCTTATGTACAACTCCTGCATTGCCTGGCAATGTTGGGATGTCTTTCACAGCCCTGGAACACTGCCTTTATCTTGAGCAATGACAAACAAGAAGAAAACAAGTGTTGTTGTGAAGCATGGGCTGGAAGGATACATAGCCCAATTTATGGTATGAGCATTGCTCCCAGCTTAGACGTGTGTGACTGGCCTAGCACAAAACTGTCCTAAGTAACTTTATCCCTAGCTTCATTTTCTCTGTAAAACACTCAGTGAGATCCCTGTGGATTGGTATCACACAATCATCTTGAACTCAACAAAACGAAGACTGTTATGCTATGGCTATGACAGCACAGAAGCAGAGCAACCAACGTTGCTTGCCATGTTAGGGCTTTGCAGTCACTTAACAGTTCCGTTAAGTATTAACTGACTGGACTGAAACTTCTTTGCTGTTGTTTTGTTTGGAAAACCAAAGCTAATGTGCTCTAGACTTTTCTGAAAACCAGACTGAACAGAAAAAAAAAAAAATCAAACAGTTTTGTTTATACTAGCAAAACATTCAGTGACTTCTAATTGTGAAAAATCAGGCCTTCATATCTTGGAGCAAGCAAGGGCCAACTGAGCTAGTGTCTTAGATCCAATCAGTTCAGCAGTCTGTTAACTGATCGCTGGAATTTCTCCTGTCTTTAGTGAGAAATTACTGAACGCAAGTAGGCCTCAGACTAGCTGGCACCATGCTCACATTAAGTCCCCTGGGACACATTAATTGCCCAAATAAAATTAACTCAGTTGGTGCCGAATATATCAAGCCACTGAAAGTGCATTTCCCTCATCCTTTTGAGCCAAGCAAAGAGGTGGTTGCTCTCAGACATGGAAATCTCAACTTCCCAGCTTCCAGCCTGCACATTTCCAGCCCTTCATGGTGACAACCATGGTGTCTCCTGGCTAGCGCAGGAGACAGATCTAATAATAACAACAAAAAAATACTGTAGTCTAATAATAGAGTCAAACAGTAACAATAATAGTATAATAAAAATATATAATAATCTTTATAATCATCCTCTGATTATAATCTATATCTCTATATCTCTAATCATCAGCTCCCAGACAATGAACTCACTGAAATTAAACTCCAAGTTGCACAGAGTACTACTTCTAGATGAGGATGCATTATAGGCAGTGTTAGGGGCTGAAGCTCCCGCTCCAGCTTCTAGTGTATGCAGCACAACATCCTAGGTCAAATGATGGGGGAATGGTCATCAGATGACCAAGCTTGATATATAGAAGTAAAGGAAGAAGTATGTAACTTGATGCTCATAGCACTAATGTGCCCATTCATACTAGGAACATGTTCATGATTATTGGTGTAATGAAAAAAATAAAACTGAGCAGCAGATCCTCTTGCCCCAGACTCAAACCACTTGTTGTATTAGGATCACACGTGAGCAGACACTTAATATACTGCTACACTCACTTTAACAGCATCCAAAGTAAACATGATTTCTCTACAGCACGAATTTAAAATGAAATTAATATATCCATTCATCTGGAAGACAGAATTTCAGAAATAATCTTGAGATCCCTGATTTTTAGTCTGAAAGATGAGGAACATCCCAGACAAACTCTACTTTGAAGCTCACTGCCAGGATGAAAACCTATGTCTGACTTACATGACAAGACACAAATTCAAACTGAATACTTGACCCCAGGAATTAAACACTTATATTTTGTGCATAGCTATTAAAAATTCTTTTTCCATAAAATGCAGCATTTGTACTGAATCGGTTAATCAGTGAGAACATACCTTTACCAACGGCAAATGTGTTACCAAATTGTTAGAAAAAGGGAGAATATCGCCATTTTTTATCAGAGGTACTCATGCAATTAGGAAATTAAGGCCATCTTCATTTCCGAGACAACGGGATGAAACCCCATACAAGACGTGAATTTAAAATATGGCATTGGAAACATAATTTTTTCATGTAAAGGAGCAGATAATTCATTCCAGGAGTGGCAGGAAAAGCAGTAGAGGAGTGAATGCAGACTAAGGAAAAGGTGAAATATGACTCACTGGTTATAACAAAGGGGTGAAGATAGGGGAACAATAAGAAAGTGAGGCAGAAATTAGTCTTATTTTTTTTAAAGTAATGGCACAGTAAGTCTCATGCAAAAGCTTGGGAAAATTTTGTTCATTTGCTAATAGCCTGGAGCAAAGATTAGGGGCTAGGGGAAGACAAGACTGATTACTCTGCGTTATTTTTATGACGGTGCTAATATTTAGGACAAAATGGCTCCCAGTCGAAATCTGGAGAGGATTACAGGATTACACCGTCATGCTGTTCTCCTTAGTTAGTCACTCTTTCTGGGTACAGAGAGCAAGTTTTTGGTTTGGGTTGGGTTTTTTTGTTGTTTTTTTTTGTTTGTTTGTTTCCTAATACTTTTACACACATGAAAAACCATATCTGTGCACATTGCTGCCTTGTATCAGGCAGGTAACTTTCCAGAGAGGTCAGAATGACTAAAAAGCTTAAGCTTTTGTGCCTTCCAGCCTCCTCGGTGGTTAGTAGAAAAGAATAAGAAAAACGATTACCTGAAGAGATGACACAAACAAGAAGGCAAAAACTGACTGACAGTGCAGTGGATTGCATTTTCTAAGGTGCATTTATAGAGTCTTGTGAAAAAAACAGCAGACATTTATCATAAACAGATTTGAACTAACAAGTAACTGTTTTGCCCTAGGACAGGAAGACAGCCATATGGATCATACAAGCTTTCTTCTGTGCACGGCTAAGCTATGAAGTCCAGCTGAAGGAGCATGACCAGCAGACAAATCCAATGATAAATGCAGTGATCAGAAGGGACTTATTGTTCTGATGGAAAGACAGGAAAGAATCAGGGAAATGTCTGAAAACGAACTACATTGTTTCAGCCCTGATATTTGCTCAGTCTTTATCTTAACCACCCCCGAGACAGTTGTTGCTTCTTTTCTTTGTGTGACAGAAGGACTTATCTCTGAGGCGCGGTCCTTGTAGAGGCATAAAGCACACATAAACAAAACTCCCCTCTCTCTTAATCTCCAGAGGCACAACACTACCTACACAATTCCAATCCAGCAACTTGTCTGGTCAAGTCTCAAGGTGGAGCTGGTTAACTCCTGCTAATATGGCTCAGATTCAAACTGTAACCTGCAGGACACCACCCTACAGGGATTTGATGTATTCCTACCTTACACAGACCTTGAACACCTGTATTACCTCACAAAAATCAAAGCTCAGTTCACTCGTCTAAAAACAGAGGATAGCCATCTATTTCCCTCGTCCTCCATATCAGTAGAGCCATTTCCCTATTAAAAGCCCCATATTCACTGGATCCGATCTAAACTGCTACATGTTCCCTTTCAAAAGCTACCTGACATAGCCTTCCTCATCCTCTGAAGATTCAGAATACTCTGTCCAAAATCCATGCCATTCGCTGTCACTAAACAAAAGCTCCAAGGAGCTGCAGTAACTGTGGATTGAATGGAGTTGGACTAGATGGCCTTCAGAGGTCCCCTCCAACTGTAAGGATTGTAAAAATGTATGACATAGCCTTTCTATACATAGGTCACAGATGCATAGAAGAAAACATAAACATCACTATTTCCAATTCATAAGGGCTCAAAGACTTCTGATCCAAGTACAGACATTCCTAGCACCTAACCTGGTGCTCTGATTTGAAACACATGAGGTAACCAAAATGAAAATCGGAGGTTTAAAATAACTGAGAAGCAGGGTTTACGACCAATTTTTACCAGACATTTATGGAAGCACCAAGAAGGAAACAGAGAAGAGGGTTCAAGAATGTCGGATCTGGCAGAGAGGGAACAGAGCACACAGCTGCCACTGGACACACAAGTTCTCCAGCTAGAGATAGCCTATCTTTAAAATGGATTGGTGGGAACTGCACATGTGACAGGATTACAACCAGGGAAATAAGCAAGTCTTATCTCAGCATCTAAAATAGAAAATATGTAGCAGAGGCCTCCTCGGTCTCAGGAAAGGAATCTTTTCTTCGCAGATGGTTCTCAACATGAGCATAACAGAATATTTACACACCACCCTTTGCAAATAACTCCCTACAGTAACTATACCAAACTCACCATTTTGTATTTTCCTTTGTTTTTAATTCCATTTTTCATATGTATGTTAAAAATAAAATGTAAAAAAATGAAAAATAGCATGAGAGGGTAACAGTTGCTTATTTTTATTCACTTCTTTGAATAGTCAATTGCTTCAATACAGACTGGAAAAATCAAATCTAACTTCCACAGAGTCTTTCAGGAACCGCCACATGCTTACTGCTTTCTCCATTTCTTCATTTGGGTTCATTCTTCCACCTACTATTTTCTCTCTACAACATGAAGAAGCACATACCTTCCATTGTGAGCTACTTTTGTGGGAAACTGCTTTCACACGTAGGAAGAGTCCTGTATGAGCCAAGCATAACAGCACACCTGCCTTTTTAATGCACAACATGCACATTTTGAATGGAGCTCCACACTGCAGCCTTCTGACTCAAAATGTGGAACACCAACTGCTTTGTGAGAACTACTTACAAACCCTTGCGAATGGATGTAAAACAAAATCAGACGGGTTTTGATATGTCCAGTGATGACCACGGCTTCACAACTGACAACTTTTCAGCATAACCCTGTTCTCCTACAAAGTTTTCCAACGGCACCAAATGAACTTCTTAAACTTCCCATCACACACTGTCTCTAAATGCACTTTCAAATCTTTAAATCGTTGATCTGTCTTATCTGCAAGCAAAATTTTACTTTTAAGAGTAAACAAAACATTTAAAATGATAAAATGGCATTCCCACCATCCACATAAATGCAACATATAAATTATAGCCTAAGCTGTAATTTCAGTTATAGATCTGCAATTGACAAATATTTCCAATATCACAACAAAACTCCAGTTATGTCATATTCATAAATGAATATGAAAGTTTTGCTATATCAATAGTTTCAATTAAAAGTAACCATACAATATAAAAAATAATATAGCAACAGTTGGTTTGGAAGACAGGAAGCTGAAGAAAAATAGATGCCTCAGTACTGGCTAAAAAATGTGTTAACAGTTCAGCCACAGCAAACCAGTAAGTACTTTTCCACTCCAGATCCCCCCCCACATCTCTCCATTACAACACTAAACTGCACATAATTTATGGTCCTCCTGCTAAAATGCATTCCATAGAGTTTGTTACGCAAATAAAAACAAATTTTGGGTGGTAACAGAAAAGCGAGCATATCAGATTGTCCCAGCTTGTTTCAGACTTCTATGCTTTAAGTTGTAGTAGCTTTAAAAAAAAAGAAATGATACGCACACTCCTCAGGTTCCTCAGTGTCCCCAGTACCACTAATTCAGTATCAATTCAGAGGAAAAAAAAGATTTTCCCATATGACTTACTTATTGAGAGGAAAACATATATTACAGAAACTTACAGGCTCCACTAAAAACTTCAAATCTCTGTTATGGATGATCTCCAGCAGAAAAATCATGTTCCATATATTATGTGTAATTACCATCCAGCCATTTACAGTACTTATCTATGAATCTGAGGAGGAGTTCTTTGTTTATTTTTTTTAATCTTAAGACTACGTAATTACAGTTTTGGCATCCAAGAATTCCAACAGTCAGTGAGGTGATGCCAAAAGATCTCCTGCAAGGTGCTCAGCACCCTCCTTTCCAAGAAAATCAGTATTCAAATGCTGATCCTGGCAACATTTCACATAATCTTTGCCATACCGCATTTCCTCCACACCTCAGTTTCTTATACGTAAAAATCAGAGTAAAAGTTCTGTCCTCAAAGGGTGACTGAAAAACTGTAACTGGTATCTAGAAAACTATAGGATGGTCCAAAAAGAAGAATAGGTCCAAAACATTTATATGCTAGATCTCACTTGAGCTGAGGGAGGAGGCTGTCTATTTATCTATATCTGTGCAGATCTGTCGTGGGCTTGCAGCAGCAACCCATGTCTTCTGAGCTACGGGGTTTTAGAGAACTGTCAACTCCTGCTGCAAAACCCATGGTGAGTGCTTTACACAATTGCAGCATCTGAAATGAAGCAAGAACACTGCAGCAGCAGTAAATTGGGATTCACCTGATTTACTTCTAAACCACATAAATGGAATCTTAGAAGACTTTGGTAAAAAAAAAAAAAAAAAAAAAAAAAAAAAAAAAAAAAAAA
>NW_024884253.1:39758823-39785276 GCF_019232065.1 Centrocercus urophasianus
AAAAAAAAAAAAAAAAAAAAAAAAAAAAAAAAAAAGAAAAGGAAAAATATTGCATCAAATTAAAAAATAATAATAATAATAATAAATTTTAAAAAGGACTGCCCATCTCAGAGAGCACAGAACATCCCAAAGTACATTCTTGGTAGCAAAGCATTATGCTTGTGCTTCTACAGTGCGTGTGAAAGGTAAGTGAAATATGCTAACGCTACAGGATTTCTTTCAGAGCTGCGTCTGTATTCAATAAGACATGCTGCTGTTTCAGTGCCACATCATCCCACTGAAAAAGCACAAAAATATAATAATATTCACCCAAAAAAGCAGAAGAACAAATGCAAAGAAGAAAAGCAGAAATTAAATTTTGCTGGGGCACCTGCTGTGTCAGAAAAGCAACTTTCTAGTGTTCCTTGAGGGGTCTGCCGTTAGTGTTTTGCTCTCATGTCGTTTCCCTTTCCCCTCGCTTCCTGTCTGCGTTTCCTAGGTGTGTTTTTAAAAGAGGGAGAGGGAACATGTTTGTGTGTAGCATGTTTACAAGAGTTATGGTAGCAGTTCTCAGCAGTCCACCGAGAGTTCTAGGAACTGGCCCCTGCTATTTTATTCTAGGTCAATGTCAGCTCATGTCAGGCAGGAAAGATCACACAGGACAGCTTGCTCCATCACACAGTCCTGGACGGAGGCCTCAATGGGAGAGGGAAAGCAGGCAAGCTGCGAGTGGGCGGAGTGCCTTCCCAGCACTCTACCAACCACTGCACAAGGAATTATGATAAACACCACTCTGGAAACCAGATACAACAGTACATTGTGTTCTTCTTCTGAAAAACAACCAGACTTCTACTCACTTTAAGTAAACAGTTAATCCTGTTTATCTTTCTCTTTTTCTTGATGAGTTGTTAACAGAACAATCTCTTCTGAGAGGCAAGTAAGAAGTTTGTCCCTTAAATTCATACTGATTTTCTCTTCCTTTGAGAGAAAAAAAATCAATTCAATACGTAAGCTTTCTACTATCAGCAAACAGCGTGGAATAACAATCTTTCTTGGCTTAAACTGACTTAACAAAGCAACGCCAACACTGAATGAAACCTTTTCCTCACTTACATATTTTATTTTGGAAAACTGAAGTTCCAAACAGAGCATTCTGTTCATCTCATTTAACTCTTCCTATTCTGGCAAGAACAAGGAAAACCAATTAATAAATCAATAAATCAGGACGTGTGTTGTTCTTGCAGCTTAAGCAAACTGGGCTGTATGCAGAGATCAGCTG
Source organism: Centrocercus urophasianus (assembly GCF_019232065.1). NCBI lineage: Eukaryota > Metazoa > Chordata > Aves > Galliformes > Phasianidae > Centrocercus > Centrocercus urophasianus. The sequence continues at coordinate 39,760,082 of NW_024884253.1, forward strand.
CTAAACAGGGCAGGGGGGATTCTCAGGTTCTCCTCGTGAGTGGAAAGAAAAAAAAAGAGGAGTCAGAGTAATTGCCTGCAAATGAATTAACAAAGCTTTTGTTGTTGTTGTTGTTGTTTGTTTGTTTGCTTTCCCCAGAACATTTACTCACTGTGCAAATACATCATATTCTCAACTTTCAATATTAAGGGTGACTAATTAGGAAAGCAGATGCAAGTGATTATGTTGTTTTGTTGGAATCTCCACATTCTATCTATTAACTACTCCTAACTGGGAATCTAGCTGGGTCCCCTGCAAGCTACCACCTTTTCCAAGGGGAATTCTAATTTTTAGCACTTAGGAATTTAAATAGTTCTGAAAGTCAATAATGAAAGGGTCCTTAACATCTCCAGTCAGTAAGAGCCTGTTGATTTAGCTATTTATATTCATAAAAATACACGATTTGCAAAACTGAAAAAGGAGAAGGAAAATATTCCCGTTTTATTTTTGCCCATCTTGCACTCTCTGGATCTAATCCCCTGCAGTTTCTGTGCAACTGATGTCATTCACTGCAAAAAGGTAAATTCAAGGCCTGGGAAAGTAAAAAAATAAAAGACTGTTTTTTCAGATTTTTAAAATATTTCACATGCAAAACTTCTCTAGTTTTTATGCTTTCTCTTTTTCTTGCTCCCCTGAGATCTCAATTTTTATTTTTTTTTTTAACACTTCTGTTGCAGCTGCTGAATTTACTCAACCCTTAGGAGCTAAGTGACAACAAGTTTCCAAAGTGACAGAAAAGGCCAAACTAGAGCTATTTCTCATTACAGAATCTGAACTCTGGAGACAGCCAGCAACAGGCCAGGGCCAGAAACTGAGCTCAACAAAGCCCTGAGGAGCACCCTGGGGTCTATTCCCCCAAGTCACACAGCGCATTGCAGCCTCCAGCCAAGAGTGGAGATGCCAGAACTGGGAGGCCGGGGTTGCTACTGAACACTTCATATTGCTCCAAGTGCACCCTGTGTTTCACCCCCCTTCCTCCCACCGCTGCACTTGCTTGGGGAAAGCACAGTTGCTCTCTGATGATCATGGCTTTAGCCCACGAAAATTCTCCCAAGATGAGGCAGGACTACAACACTACAATGGAGACAACTCAGGCCATGATGCTGCAGCCCTGAGCAGAGCAGTTCACAGCAGCAGGACTGCAGAGGAGAAATACACGTTGATGAAACCTGTCTCTGAGGAAGTCACAGAAGAATGCAGCACTCTCTGCTCGTTAGAGAATCTCCTGCGAACAGGAGAAACAAGCAGTACATATAAATCATCTAGCATATAGCTGTAATCCACATATGAAAGAGGACTCTCCTTAACCCCACACTGACTGGCCCCCACCATGGCATATTTAAGGAGGGAATATACCAGTCAAGAGGAACATGGACAAGAGGCAAATCAGTGGGAAATCATTAGGAGGTGAAGCAACAGCAGGAGGAAAATGGAGGTGAAGAAAACAAAGACCAGGAGGAAATCTCTGATATTACCTCTTTCCTACTTTCCTTCTTACACCTCACTGATCTCCATTTCTCTGGCATTAAGAGATGAGGAGAATAAAACAGTCTGAAGCAACACCACGATAACCTCACAGATGCCCTGCAAGGATTACTTGATGAAGCATTTTCCACACATATGTTTGACATTTTTTGATCCAAAATCAAGGACACAACAAGCACTGCTGGTAGAGAAGTGCAAATGCCAACAGTTTTCTAATTTGGAAATAGAAATCAAATTTGTTAGCCTTCTAGCTTCCATTAGAGCTTTACAAAATGAGAAATCTCCTTTTCCGTTGCAGCTCGAGTAAAGCTCTATAAATTACTTTTAAATAAGCAACATGTTTGGGCCATTATTCAAAGCTCACCCAAGCTACTATTTTTCCAATGATTTCAATGAGCTTCATTTCATGCTGTGTAGAGGGTAAAGAAAACCAGGGCAGCACCAGTCACAACCCTCCACCTTGATTTCATTCAATCACTTAGACAAATTCCATGTTTATCTCCTAAAAGCTACCTGAACTGAACACCAATCAAGGAACACTGACATAATTTTATTAACACCACATTACCAACTTCCTATGATTTTAAAGAATCACTTTGAGCAGGATCCGAACTTGCAGCATAGCACAAAACATGAATCTTAAGTTCCATATGCTAGTTTTGATTGGGCATCTTGATACAGGAAAAGAGAATCTCTCATTTCTGTCATCACTTTTGTTACCTTCATATGCAACATGAATGAAGAGTTGAAATATTTTGTGTGTTTGTACAAAGTGACCCAAAAAAAAAAAAAAAATCTATTACTGTAACTCAATCACATTTATCCTGTACTGATGGCAGTCTTTACTTTTTTTCTCACATGGAACACTATTTTACTCTAATGACATAATCAGTCATTACACTGGATTTAAGATAATTTCAGTGAAATAATGAGAAACAGTGTGCATGGTATACTTGATTCTGACTCTCCCTTCTGTCTGAGAAAAAAAAATGTAGTCCTGAATGTACGAGTCTGTTCAAATATCAGTTGAGCACAGCTTGTTCTCACTAAATGTACTCCTTCCTGGAGTACAAAAAGAGAGAGAAAAAAAGATGGCCAAATCTAATCAAAAACTACAGGAAGGCTCAGAGAGACAAAAGATAATTGTATAAATTAAGACTTGATTAGGGCCCTTAGTAAACCTATCTATTCAGGTCAAAAGACGTGGTTTAATATTCTGTGGTTAAGATTCTGCTTTTGCATCTTATCCATAAGAACGTCAACAACAGCACATTGTTCTCCAACCACTGCGCTGCTTACAGCCTCTGATCTGGTTCACGGACATGAAGGGAAAGTAACAGCCACAGAAGCACTGCTTCTTTGCATTTGGATTTTCTTTAGATATCACCCATTCCAGGTCAGCATGAGATGCAACATCACAGCCAAGAGAACAAGGTACCTTTTCTTTTAAAAAAGTGGTTTCCTGTTGATAGCACTTCATATAGACACATATGTTGTCTCATCCTCTTTCCTGTCACACATTCCTTCTGCTAATCAGACTTCACTGCATTGCAAGAAGCAAGTGTTCTAACAAGGAATATGATTTGTACCTGCCTGTAGAGACAATACCACTGGAACATAAAGGTATTACTGTTGCGCAAAACCAAATCAAGCCACAGTTTTGGTGTATGGGGATGAAACATTTAAAGACCACTTGTTGCTGCTCATCCTTCATAACAACAGGCAATAGGGGTATATTTGTATTTTCAGAGTTCTGTCAGCATTTCAGAGGTTAAATTTTTCCCTCTCAGTCTCTTCGTGGAGACTAAGTAGGGTCTCTTGTCATTGAGGAATCTTAAACCAAGCTGCTGGACTACTTCTTCAGCCTGACTTGCTTTCTGTACCACAACAATACATTCAAGAAATCATCAGACAAAATTCGTACACCATTTCAGGAGTGTTCTTTCCTACTGGTCATGTAATAACACCATGAGCATATGAAAATGATGATATTTTACATAAATATAGGCCACATTTTTTGCACTTTCTCTTGCCATGGAACACTTCCTTCACGGTGTGATCTCCACTGCCAAATATTTTCAGACACAGTAAATTTTGAATCATACGCCACTGTATAATTCTAGACCAAGCATAAAAAGAGCTCACATTTAAAAAGCAGAGATACTCTAAAACAAACAAAAAAAGCCTCAAAAAATACTTTAAAAATGTCCACATTAATGCATGTGCTTTATGACGACCCGTTTTTCAAACACGTTTCAGAACTTCTACCGCTGCATTAAGTGTGAAAATAAGAACAGAAAAAAAGATACTTGAAAACACAGTAAGTGAATCCCGCTTGGATTAATCTAAGCACTTTGCTTTACCTATTAATAATAAAAAAGTTAAAATACATAACGAAATGGCATTTCTAAACAAGTGGCTTCACAGTAGGAAAATGGCATTCTTTCAAAACATAGCATTTCATCAGTTTCACAATTTTTAAACTGGTTGTACAAGCTTTTCCTAACTTTTATTTCATTTTATTTTTACAAAATGAGCTGACAAAAATAATTTACTTGAACAATTCTCAGCTATTTTTCCTAGAATTAATTTTTTTCAGAACTGTAGTACAGTAACTATTCATTAATTTTCAAGGTTTTGTTTTGACAAAGCAATTATCCAACTACCAAATAATAATTGTCCACTGTGTCTGTAAAGAAGAAATGTAACATGCATTTTCTCTTCCCCTCTTTCTCTCGAAATAGCTTATAGAAATATTTCAATACACAACATCTTTTTAAACAGAAGCACAACTGGGGAAAGCTATAAAAAGACCACTTGTGTGAAAGATTCTAAGTTACACAACTCACACAAAAGTGTATTTTTGTTTACATTTTTTGTTTGTTGAAAATATCCTATTAAAGTTTAAGAAAATCATAAACTTGATGCAAAAAAGCTAAACTCTCAGTTTAGAAGAAGAATAAAAAACCCTGCGTCCAACACAGATAAAGAAAGAAGTTGAGACTCCTTGTGACATTTCTGGAGGCCCAGTATAACCGTGCCTGTCTTCCCAGAGGGCAACCAAGGCTGGGTACAGCCACTGATGTTGAAAAGATAACACGAAAACAAGACAACTCGTATTTGTATGAACCTGAAAGGGAGGTCCAGATATGTGAGAACAGCATTTGGGTGAAGATGATTCAGTATTTGGGGGCTGCTGGTGGGAAAGCCAGTGAGAGTCCTGAATCTAAGAAAAGCGGCTGGTTTACCTTCCTTTATGAAGACCACCTGCCAGCTAAGCAGCGCTGAATCTGAAAAGTCATTGCTGGATCTGCCCTGGATTGTACAGTTTAACTGCACCTGGGTTTCAGAAGTGGTTTACATGCATTGCCAAAAAAAACCCCAAACAACAACAACAACCACCACCCCAAAAAACAACAACAACAAAAACAACAACAAGGCAGGAGGAATAAGACACTCATGAGAATTTTCTTGGTAACTAAAACCTGTATGTAACTCTGTTTCAATGTGTCATTATCACTAATTTTAATTCTGAAATGGCAACAGGCATAAACTGTATGAACTGTATGACACTGCTCTTTTTAATCCAGTTACTTAAATAGGTTCTCTTAATAGCAGTTCCACAGAATACGATCAAAATGTTCCTCAGTCTGGATTTTTTTCACCGATCTGTACAGAAGTTTAATTCACCACAAACTTTCCTTTTTTGACTAACAAACATCTCTTTGAGTGTAGCTAGCTGTAAATAAGCATGCATGTATAAATACATATATTTCATATACCATTAAGTCAAATATGTAATTGCTAGGGCACTAAAAAAAACCTGTTTCAGGGGAATATTCTCAGCTTAGCTTGACCTGATATGACAAGATAAGATGCTCCTTCCCTTCCCCCCAAAAAACCAACCTTGAAGATTGAGAAAGCATTAAAAGAAAACAAAGCAAACAGCAGGAAGAACTGACTTTCTAAAGAAAGCCAATGCTCTCCTGGTTGCCAGCCAAATAAACAATGAAAATCATATAATGCACATCTAGTATGTTTTGCAGAATTAAACTTCTATGCTCTAATAAAGTTGTTTATGCACAGTACAAAGATAAATGATCTTGTAGGGCAAGCAAATGTGATAGCACCTGACTTGGGATGGGACACCAAAAGAACATTTAATTTCAACCTATACTTGTTTAATTTGCATTCCTAACTCTCCCTTTCCTCTCCCATGTGTTTCCCCTTTCTCCCCAGCTTGCCACGTGTTTTTCAGTGCTACATGTCTGTCCTCTGCACACATACTGAACCCCATGTTTCAACATAAGCTGTCAATGAAAGATTCCACTATTTGTCCTTTTTTCACTCCACAGTGTAGACACCAGTTTTAGCTGAGATGGTAATGCATTGCAGCCCTTACTAAACACTGTATTCTTTGTATGCTTTATGTTATGATTTTTAATGATTATTATGCTATTAAGTGGAAGGAGCTGGGATAAATCAACCTTGTAAATACAGCTATACTGATAACATTTAATTGATAAAGTGGCAAGAATGTTTTGTAGAAGTCAGTTGCATTTGTCTGGTGAGCAATGGTTTTCTAATTTAAATCGATCACCTAACGGAAGACAGCTATGGGCAGGATAGGAGAATGAAACTGAAAGAAAGTTATTTCTCTTCAACATGCTCAAGTCATCAGAAATCCTGAATCATCCCTACAGACTTGTCTCCAGACTCCAGTTAACTACTCCAGCATCAGCACTCATAAAACTCGGTAAGAAGTCAAACAGTTGTCATGTCAGAGAGAAATATCACCTGCAGTTATTCTAGAACTAGACTGTAGGAACATCTTATAGCTTCTGAGAAGTGGGACTGCTTGAACAACAGTGTGCTGATGGTGGCCCTTGAAGAACACTCTTGGAAAAGCATTGTCCTCACCAAGTGTTTGTGTTTACCTGAAGAACACCAACAATTCATCTACGTCAACAAGGCTTACAAGGTGTTAGTCATTTAGGTTTAGAGAGTAAAAAATGGAAGTTACTGTTGTAACTCTTAAATATCAACATTGGGATAATTACCACACTGATCTTCTTGCTCTACTAACTCTGTTAATTAAGGTACCAGAGAAGATTGCCTAAACCTGACCACTGTGCAAGAGTCATTAGGTGGCTCAAAATTCAGACATTCGTAGTTGCGGAGTGGGTTGCATGATTTCAGCATCACAGTGGGTGATATGTAGTAAGAAGGAATGGATCCTGCGGATTTTATGCCATTTCTAGTTTTCTCACCTACAAGTTGAACTAATATCAAGATGAAAAACAAAGAAAGCATCAATGGACATCACTCATCCTGTACAGTGTGCAATGAGAGGCCAAAGTGCGTAGTTTAGAGGAATAATTCAGAGTTTGCACTTCATTCGGTTTTAGCACAAAATTTTCCATACAGAAAACAGTGCCAGCAAGAGAAAGCAAGAACAAAAGAAATGCCTTTTCATCATCTTTTCCAGCTCTTTCCAGCTCTTTCTAGTACCTCTGTAGAACCAAGTCAAATGACTGATTTAGGCCGAGGCTGGTTTGCAGTATGTGGATAAGAAGAATGCCATATGAAAAGAAATAGATAACTACCACGTTTGATGACACAAGGCTGTGTTAATCTTATGTAAAACCATCCAAAGAAAATAGAAATCAGAACTTGCAAGGCTGAGGGTCAGAATACTTAGTCTGCCTAGACAAATTTACCTTCTCTGTTCTACTTGTTTTGTATAAGATCTGCGATAGTAAAAGTGGGTTTGGACTGACATTTAACACAGGTAATCTTGGGACACAGAAAACTTCTTATGTTGTTTTTAAATTTCTAGTTGAGTAATTAAAGAAATATCAACATCTCCACCTACACTTCCTCATAAACTAAACTTTTAATGACCAGATTCAGCATGGAAAAGGCTCAGCTTCTAGTGACGTGGTTTCATAAGTTCTGTAGATTTTAAGAACATTTGCACTTTCTGTAACATCATCTTCCTACTGTCACTTGAAATCATGTCCTTTGAAGCATTTTTCTGACAAATTGTAACACTCTTATTTTACACGCTCTGCAATAACAGCAAGATTTTAACTATCTTTTCCCATACACATATGTAAATTCATATATGTATATAGATAGAAACATATGCATATGAACAAACATGCACAAACAAATACAACCCGGGAGTTGTTCAAGGCCAGGCTGGACGGAGCCCTGGGCAACCTGATCTAGTGGGCAGCAGTCCTGGCCACAGTAGGGAGGTGAAACTGGGTGATGTTTAAGGTCCCTTCCAATCCAAGCCATTCTATGATTCTATTCTATGATTCAAAATACTATTTGTCAGGTGATCTGAACATCTAGCATCCACAAATTATTAAAGAGTTTCATGTCATAAAATCAGTGGAGATACCAAAAGAAGATACTTCTGCCCTTCCCACTACTAAGCTGCACTATATTGGATATTCCTACTCCTCATCTCCATCTTCCCATAACTGTGAAGGAAGAGCAGGCTGAGGCAACAAGGCAACACAGATGAGGGAAACAACTTGGTTTTAACAAATTAATCTCAGAAGGAAAAAATATATTTAGCTTTCCTTTTCATCTGTTTGTGGACTCAGCATCACAAACAGCTGTTCTGACTCAACTGAAAGGGCGCTCCAGCATATCAGGGGTGGTAAGAGAGCTCAGCATGGCAAGAAGCAGAGAGACAGCAACAGACAAGAGAATGCTTTAAGCCAAAAGAGAGAATAATTTATCAGAGAGTTACTTGACAGGAGATCACAGTTTCAGTGACATTGGAGATGGAGCAGAAAATCACATGGGCCTTCTGTCACTGCTTGAAGGTCCATTGCTATGCTCCTGTCTCAGGTGTTTATCCTTCAGTGTGGCCTTGATGAAAACATTCTTATAAGCTGTGGGGATTCAGACCAAGAATTCTGATAAGAGTAATTTTATACAAAATCTTTATGTAAAGAATAGCATACAATGCAACATTAAAAACAGCATCATTTTATTTTTATAACTGCAGAAGAGATAGAGGCCAACCTAAAAATGAAACCTACTTAAAAACAACAGCAGAAAAACTTCAAAAACACTGAAACCAGACTAACAGGAAAAAAAGAAAACACATTCAAAACCCTATAAAAAGTTTGTACCTGCGTATTTTTGATCCCATTTAATCTTTCCAGCAAACCTATGTGTATAGCCATACTCTAAACAGATATACATAATCTATTTTCCCATTAGAATTCACTTACTAACACTAAATATTTCAAAAGCAGTCTTCAAAAATGAGGATCAAGCTTTCAAATTCATGTTTTAATTGACATCCAAGTGTCAACCCCTAAATTTCTGACTGACTCATATTTCTTCTGATGCACCTTCTGTATGGATTACTGAATTTGTTCAGCCTACCTAAAATTTGAAATATAGTCTGCTTTACTGACTATTTTATTTATAAATCAGTTTTATGAAAAAAATTGTTTAAGCAATCCTCTAGCAAGATCTGCAACTGTTGATGTATACTACAGTGAAAAATTATCGTATTCAAATGAATGTATTAACTTCTGCATTTCATTTTCTAAGGCAGATCAGCTGGTAAATGAGACAGCTGCAGGAAACATTTCCTTTAGTTTATCACTTTGTACTTGCAAGTAGAGACAGTTACAGGTATCCATTTTTTCATAATACTATCTATTTGAACATATTCTAGTTGAAAATTATTAATAAAACCAATAACATATTTCTTGCTTTAAAGGGGGGGGGGGGAAGAAGACAAAACATGCTTGCTTTTTTTTTTGTTTGTTTTTAACAAACCAAATCTAAATTGTCAGACTCTAGGTCATCACTAGCATAGGCCAGAGCACTGGCACAAATGACTATGCTGTGAAGCCTACAAGCTTTATTTGGTTTTCAGTTCACATTCCTGTACAATGAGACATTCTTAATTTGGAAGAGCTACGGGTAAACATTTATGGGAAAAAAATATTAAATATTTCCTTTCACAAAGGTGGGAAGCAGAAATAAAAGCAAAAGCAAACTTTGGCACAATGTTAAAGGTGGTCTTTAACTATTAAGATTCAGCAAGATGAACAAGACACCTACACTCTTTTCTGACTGGCACTTGGAATTTTTATTATTACAGGGAAACTGATTTCACCCCTACCATTTATCCTTCTTTAACTCATACTATGTTTATTTTCAGATAGGGACAAGATCATCTGTATGTGAATGTTCGTACAGAACAGTCTTCTGCCCTACGTGGAGATAATAGCAATTATTAAGGGCTCTGTGCACACTTGCACTTAGATTTAACATTACAGAGGAAGTGAAAACACTTGCAAGGGTAATGATAATGATACTATTACAACACCTGATGTAACACTGGTCACTTCCCAAACCTCTCTCTGAACTCCAGTAGCCTTTGAGAGCTGTTTGTTGCAATTCAGTTTATGACACAATGTTTTAAATGTCCTTACTCCAAAAGTCTTGAAAGAGGAAGCCTATCCAAAAATTTTCTCTCTAAATATGAAACATGTTCTGCTTGCAGATGACTTCAGAATTTTAAACAAACACAAAACATAGCTTAGTCACTTCAGTGAAAGAAGTCATCTTGCAGATGGGTCTAAAGCTGAAGAGGACATTAAGCACGATTCCAGAGAAAGGCTAAAACCAGTTTTTTATCCGGGCTGTAGCCCTCGGCACTGCAGCTTGTTTGCTCATTTGTCTGAGTCTGAGAAATCTAGAGGAACACCAAAGAACATATATCAAGATGTGTCTTGATCACTGTGTACCAGGAGCAGAATCGTACTCTGCCTTTACAAGCAGGAACATGTTGGCCTGACAGCAGATCAGGGATTACAATGCTCTGCTGCTCCTCTGACCAAAATAAGATACATACTTTTCTACTGAAAATTCAAACATATGCACACCATCCCTGCTGTACTTCAAGCTGTATCCATTTTTTTAACTCTTAAGAAAATAGAAGATCATCTCCTTCTCTCCTCTGCATCTACAAAACCATGCCATAGAATTCCTGACTGGAGAGGCTGTATGTCGCAGCATGCTTCCCTCAACAGGCTGATGGGTTGCACTGGCACTACATTTGTGACTTTTATATTATTATTTCAGGGTTAAAGTTGCACCATTTACCTCTCCTGACTTTAACAAACGTAGGGTATGACTGCCATTAAGTACTCCTATTCCAAACAGCAGTTAACCCAGGAATGGTTCCTGAAAGTAAAGCACATGGGTACACCAAAAACACATTGCTTTCCTCAGCAAATAATTTCCACAGAATCTCTGCTGAGTCTCACAGGGAAGAGTGCTCCTCTCCTGTTTACCTTTCTACCTCTCTCTATCCCTGATTTGGTAAGACTGAAGCAAAAAAAGTTTGCAGTAGATGAGTGAATTTCCTCTCATCTACTGCAACCCTGCTGCTCTTTTCAGTCAGACTGCAAAGATTTGGAACCTTCTCAGAATTTTTCCATGGCTATACAGAAGGGCCAAGCTTTTATTAGCATTTCCAATATTTGATACAATTTCCCATGGACTTCCAACATAGCTAAAGAATAATTCTTGGGTGCACTCAGTACAGTGGAACCCAGTTTTCCTGAAATGTTAGGCAAACATCTGGAAGATTTGCCTGGTGGTGACAGTGCCAAAGGACAGTAAGTCAGTAACAAAAAGCACATTTTGCTCCTCAGATGCCCTATGCAATAACATGCCAAAAATCTAACCTTCTTTAAGAATAGACTATATATGAGTAGTCTTTTCAGATATACATTTATAGTCTATACAGTCTACTCTGCCACATACGTGGTAGAATTACTTACACAACACTGCAGGACAATTATGTACACAGATGTCATACAGCTTGTAGAGAGTATAAAACAACTCAAAAACAGAACTAGTGGAAAAGAAAAGAGGCTACTTTTTTTTTTCTTGGGAAAAAGTATTTACTGTTATGGTAAATAACTGATTCTTCTCAAGAAGCCTCAAGTACCATTCTTGTTTGACTACTGAACCGGCCAAACTACTGCCTGCTAATCCATAGAAACTGGGAGTATTAATTAGCTGGTACTCATATGTCATTTCAAGACTGTACATAGTATGCACGTGACTTCAAAAATCAATCATATATGTCCAAAATTTTTGGAGGAAGAATTACAAATTCTTACTGATTAATGATAAATGACCCATCTCTGTTTATTAGAGACTTCAGAACTCAGTTAACAATTGACGTCTTTAAAATACAGCAGAAATGAAGTCTTTTAAAAAATGCAAAGTTTATTTGCATGTAGCTTACTGTGTTTCTTCTAGGAGACCACAGAAAGTTAAAATGACCTAACAAAACATCAAGATATTATGATATAGTGAAAAGTTTAATCCTACTTGATTGCCTGACCTTTTATACTAATGTATAAGTAGTCTTTTGTTCCATGGCTTTTCAAATGTCAAGGAACTTATAAATGATAATCTGGATGTAAACAAATGTATGCTTGTTAAAAATTCTTATTTATTTAAAGTGTGAAATCATTACTTCAAGTATTTGAACAGCAATGTCTTTTCTCAGCAACTAACCTAGAGACTCTTCCAAATAGCCAAACTTGGACTACATCCATGAAATAAACATGGTAACAGCAAGACAAAATCTTCACCCATTTAAAACATTCACCATATATTAAATAACAACAAAAAAAAAGTTTAATATCAGTATTACTATGCTAATTTGAAGTAAGAAGGTAGCTGTAAGTATGGCAAGAGAAACTGAATTATAAGAATTTGTTACTATTATTACTATTATTATTTAGTATTATTTATATGCAAGTACCTGATTATTATATTTTGTTACTCTGTCAGTAACAATAATGATTGTTAGCAGAATTAAGAGCTAGGAAGACAAAAGTGAGAAGACTTTAAAAGCCATGCATGATGAAGGGTTTGGCTTTATTTTGTTACAATAAAGGGAAATATTAATCTTCATACAGGGGTCATCTCACCTTTCCTTCCCGTTCCCTCATAACACATGTGTACAAAGATTTTAAAATATTGTTTTAATTAAAAGAGAGTTTCTTTCATTATTCACAATACGGTTTTTTACTTTCACTACATACACTCAGTAAGTGAATTGTGTCAACAGAGGAGAATAACATGGACAGACGTTTTTAAAGTGAGATTTTAAAGTGAGACTACCCCCAACAACCCACAGATGTGAGCAAAGAAGTGAGTAAGGTGGGAGGGAAAAAAGCAAGTCAAACCCTGTGCCAATTCACCACAAAAATCTGCTGAACTGGGATTGATAGTCAACCCTTGACAAGCACAGCAAAACTGCAATGTCCTGCAGCCTTGATCTTGTAGGTCCTTTCCAACCTTGTGATGCTATGATTCTATGATTCTTCTCACCCCCCAGCACAGCAGTGTAATAGATGGTTGTTCTCATCAAGCTATGCTTGTTTAAAAATACAGTTTCTCCTCTCCCTCTTATTATCAGGATAGAATTAGTGATTATCGGATAAACAAATTGTTACTTAATTACCACCTAACCTCATCCCGTCAATTAATCCTGGGCACACCTTTCAAACCACAATTAAAAGAAAAAAAAGCATTAATCTCTTCTGCTCTTTTCCCACATCTCCTTTCCTCACTCCCTTTTCCACTCTCCCCAGATTAATACGCACTTTTCATGTTTCAGACCCAAGAATTAAAACATCCTCTATATAAGTTCTATAGGGAGTGGCCAGGAGATGTTTGTCCCAAGCCTAGCTTCTTGAAGAGTATTCTGGTCTCACCTTCTGGAAAGGCCCAAGAGAGTGCTACAGCATTTCAGTTCTAAGAAAACTCCTCAAAAAGTGGTTCCACGTTGCTCAACATCCCTTGACTCCCCCTACTCTTCCAATACTAGTATTTCACGTTCTTCTGATCTCTCAGCTCCTTTCAGAGAAGTAGCTTCTTAGTGCACCTTGGTTTATTTGTTCAGAAAAAATAAATGTATTCAACTCGAACACACCACTTCAGATGTGAGAGTTAAAAAAATACAAATTTCTGAAGCAAATTCTAATCACAACACTGCTGTATTCCACGTGATCTATATATGTTGTATGCCATGTGCAAAAATGATCTGTACGCAGTGTTGACTTATGTTCCCCACAATGCCACACTACACAGTGTGCAGAAAGATAAGATCACTTATGTAAGCAAAATATGACCTTACACGTGTGTAAATCCCTTATTTGTGTATGCAAGGGAAAAAGCTGTGAGCACCAGCACTACTTGGTATGTGCAATTATTTGTTTTACATGCCACATCAATTCTGCAAACAATTGTGGCTATTTAGCAATATGCATCTCTTTCTATTGTATAATACTGAACTAGGGAGAGATGGAAATACAAGAATTTGAAGTTACAGATAATATCATACTGACTACAAGTTAATACAGAAATCTCCAGTTTGTGCTGCAAGAACATAAATCTATGGCTGACAAAGCACCAGAAAACTGATTCAAGAATCAGAACTGCAACAGGCTGTGCTGCTCTGAGGGAAAATATGGCTCTAGAAAGAATAAACACACAGTAAATACATACACACATATGGATAATACATATGACACACTCATCGCCATTGGTGGCTTTTTAATCCACTAGAGAAGTGGATCATCAAGCCTTCCTGTATTAGGAATCTGAAAGTGGTAAAATCAAGTACTCAGACGCCATCAGATGACAATCAGTTTTCAGTATATCCTTAAATTCTGCACTGTGGGAAATCTGGTATTAAGTTTCTTTTGGGTATTTTGCACCTGGACTACTCAACATTTGATTATAGAGTATCTATTTGTATTACCAAAGAATGCAGCTCGAACACGGTCCATTTGAATTAGCAGACATTTGAGGGCCAGAATTGGGTAAGAGTGAAAAGCTGTCAGCCACAGCTCTGATAATGTTATTCAAACTTCTGATTTACACACTTGGGAAGCATCATGTGATGCCCCTACAGGGGAAGCAGCACCAACATGGCCTATGCCCTCACTTGGAGGGTTGTTTGGAAAAGCTTTACCTCAGCAGTTGCCCATCTTGAAATATTTTCTGCCTCAGGTGGCATGAACCTCTTGAGCTAAAGGAGAAAAGTCTACCTCTTATCTCTTTGCCCCTTCTCCCTTTCCAATCTCAACTGTTTCCATGGTAGAGCCAGTTGTAGCTGCTGCCAAAGAAAACAAGGCATTTTCCTACCTTAAGGGCATTCCCCTTTGAACATCTAAAGTCTATAGTAAATAATGGAGTTGAAAGAGCTTTGTAAATAAAAGGTCACAAGATTTTTTTTTTATAGTGGAAAATATCAGACTACCTACAGGAAGGGGCTGCTTTTGGCTCATGAATACTGAACTTGCTTGTAAATACACTTTGTTGTGAGTTGAACTAGTCTTTGCTGAGATGCTGCATGGTCCCAGTGATGTAACTCTAATTTATCCTCCCTCCAGCTATTCTATAATCATCTTAATTACCAGGTCTTAAAAAATAATATATTTTTTTTCTGTTCTATAATCATCTTAATTATCAGGTCTTAAAAAATAACATTTTTTTTGTTGTTCTATGGGAAGGGAATGCACTTACATACAGTTAAAAGCAAGCATACTGCAGGGTGTTCTGAAACAGCAGCTCACAAATCAAGCAGTGCACAAAGCAGGGGAAAGGAGAAAGGGCATTCACTATGGGAGTGCCTCAGGGAGAGGAGCAGAGCATGTGATAAGCGATTGACGGAACTGCACTTAGTAAGCTCTAGCCAAAGGACAAATGAGCGCCGGCAGAGAGCCCTTGGCTGTCAGGAGCTACTGAACCCACGTAGAGGCCTCCATCAAGAAATGACAGGATGGGATTCAGCAACAGCAGGAGCTACTTGTTCTCTGGGCTCCTGTCCCCTGCATGTATATGCCCAGAAATCTCCCAGAGGGTCAAGTTCCCCCCACCCTGGCCATTTCACTCCCTTAAAGGCATCCTTGCCTCTCGGCCTTCCCTCTCCTGCCTCTCAGGAACAGGGACTGACAGGAAGTATGTAAAACCATGTGAGAATGCTGCTGTTCTGAGGATGAGCAGAAAACTCCTAGTCCCTAGACCAATACCCAAAGCAAAGCAATTCAGGCATCTAGTACGAAAGAGCCTGGAAAAGCTCCTGTTGAGCAGCTTTACTGCACTAACCCTTAAGTGAACTAAAAAACCCTTCCGTTGTACACAGTAAGATGATTTTAGTGAGGGAAATTAGCACACTTAAAATCTGCTCTCCAAATATTTCGCATTCATTTCCATGTAGGTAAGCCTTCAGCAAAAATGTAAACTGATTTGCTGCATTTTGCTGTTCAGTACTGCAGGGCAATGAAGGAGTTGAGCAAGGAGGTATGAGCTGAACATTCTAAATTATCAGCACAACTCTTGTTGAAAATCAGAACTGCCATCATTCCATAATAAAAATGGCTTCCATTGGTTCTTTATTATTTTATTTTAAATTTCCCGCTCCTTTATTGGAGAGTTTAGCCAGAAATGCCAGTGTTTTAAACCGTAGATGAACACTTGCTCATTAAAAGAATTAGCATTACCACCTCTTTCACATATCACCATCCTGTCAGCTCACATGGAAAGCTGCCCAACAAGACCATCATACTCACTGCCTGCAGCTTCTCCTAAGATTTCAACACATTCATCCTTGACCTAAAGTGCCCAGTGTGGGAACACTCCTCCAGTCTTACCTTCCTCTCTTCTCCTTCCCCATTTAGAAAAGCCTCTCCAGCCAACACTTTCTCCACGAGATGAAGAAAACCTGTGAGTTTGACTAAGTACAAGAACACGCTCAGAAACACTAGCAAATTTACTACTGAGAACAAAACATCATAATTTTTAGATTTTAAAATATGGAGGCTTGAGCAAACGGGACTTGACTTGTGGAATAAGCTGTTAGTTAAAGGTCACTTCAATTGGAAAAAGAAAAAAGAGTAGTTCAGATATTGTCAAAGTTCCTTTACAGAAAGACTGCTCCCATTTGGTAGCTTTCACTGCTCACAACCAAAATGACAATTGGTTTTCAGACACATAACTTCCGTTTTAGCAGAAACCATCAATTGAGATTAGTCCGGAAGCTGAATACAGCTCTGTACTTTCAAACAGATGTAGAGAGAAAAAAATGTTGTCGGTAAATAGCACAATATGGACAATAATGGAGATTTTTTGTTTCCTTCACTGCCATACCATACATGTTATTTAACAGTGAAATTTCAAGAAATCTTCATCAGGTTAATGCCTCATCAATCCAGCCATATGAGATATGTGGCAGTTTGCCTGCAGTGCTCACATGCATTAGTATGATCATCAATTTTAACAGATGAATGAAACAAATTGGAAATGTTGGTGTAAACAAGGGAACTTGTAAATAGTCTACAGAAATCAGTGCTAACTTATTCTGCTGCCTCTTTATTAATATTGTAGTGTAATGCAGATGGCTTAACCTCACCAACAAGGTCTCCAATCCAACATCTCATTAAAGCTCCCTCTTTTTCAGCTTCTATTTAATTTGTATATCTACGTCCCAAGACAACTGTCATATTTTTTATAAGCAGGCGGCATGATTATTTCTGAGATATGCTAACAAGTCATATGTATATACACACATATATATGTATATGAAAAGAGACAAGGAAAAGATGCATCAAACTATTTTACAAAGAGGCCAAGAGAAGAGAGTTTTCTGGCAATTATTCATCATCAGGAGCAAGGTATATGTGAAAAGATTAGATAAAATTAGTAGCTGTCGACCTAATACTGCCTGCTGACAGAAATTGTAGCTTTATCTCTCCCCTATATTTGCCTCCCTTACCATGTGCCTCATTAGGATGCTACTGACAAAACACACAAGAATAATATCCTCCCCTCAGTTTAGCCATCAGAAAAACTCAGGGAAAAACTCCAGCCAGCGTGTGATGACACTGTATGTGTCATTTCTGTGTACCTAATAAAAACAGTTTATGAAGCATTTAGGAGAATAGTAAACATGAATAAAAAATGTTTTCTATCATCACAATGAGCAAATGTTTCCAACAGTTGTACTGAATGACTGAATTTTGCTGGTTTGCATTTAAAGGAAGACTGTGAGAACATCAAAGCCCTACTTTGCCTGAGCAAGTGATTCTTCTGGCCCTCATAAGACTAGCAGACTTACAAATCAGAATGAACTGAACCTTGACCCACAAGTGTAAAGGTAATAGTGACCCAGATCACAGAACACACTCTGTAGGAAAATCTAGAAACTGCTGATACAGGAGGTTTCCCACCCGTACTCCGAGGTTTCAGCTGTAGGCACTGAACACATATAATTCATGACCTGCACTTCCATAGCTTCACAAGGCTTTCAAGAGCTTGTCACATTCTTTTCAAGTGGATCATTAAGGGTGGCGTACCTAAATGGATGGGTGGAGGAAATTTATCTGAACAGGAGATTAGAGGTGATTCAATTTTGGGAGATAACCTTATTTTTTTTTTTTTTACTACAGTTCAACTATGTAAGTTGACATTGGCATCTGGAGCTACTCAGCAGTTTCACATACAGATACTGTTGTGCAGATGAAAAAGAATAGCATTATAAAACTTCTCATTGTGTACCATAAAGGTATACTTCTGATGATGATGGCTGATGTAATCAGCCATTTTTATGAGAAATCTAGGCTGAACAAGGGAGATGAAAACTACTTACAATGCTGTGGTCTTGAAAGCTCATCATTAACAATTGGTGGGAGAGTGATAAAGATAAAAAGAATGGAAATTCATGACAAGAACATTCCATGATGACCTAGCCCCTAACCATCTACTCTGGTCTCTGCAAAACACACTGCAAGTAGCACCAAAGGACCTGTGAAGAAGAGGAATAGCAATTGTCTTGAGAACAATCTGTGTCTCTTAGAGGAGGAAAACTTGAGAGGGAAGTCAGCCCTTGAACTTGGAATTCCAAAGTTTTAACTATTAAAGTGACTAAAATAGCTTTAAGAGAGCAATATACTCATTTCACACCTTCCACAGAAATGTAAAGTAAAGGGTAAATGACATTTCTTACTTCTTTAGGTTTAGGCAACCTCTACCATTGCCTAGCTAAGCAAAGTTGTCAGAATTGCTTGGGAAACATGGATTGAGCAGGAAAGGAAAGTGTCACACTGACGCAAATACCAGAGCCCATGGTGCTTGTCATACTGGAGCTCTAAAAACAGCACTACTTGTGCCCTTGTGCCTTCCTCATTCTCTGTTTTGCAGTTGCTTTTGTTATTTATTTTTAAACACCCTTCTGACTAACTATCTTCCAAAATAGCAGAAAGAAAAAAAAAAAAGGGAAAAAAAAAAAAAAAAAAACGCAAGAACTGGGGGAAACCAGAGAAGGAAAGCTGAGCCATCAAATCCTCTGGGCCAAACCCTTATGTCCAATTCATCCTAAGATGCTTCCAGCCACTTACATCATAGCAAAAAATCTAGCACTCCAAACTGGTGTATCCAGGACTTGTAGAAATATTGCTTATGCCCAATTCATCCTAAAAGCTAAACAGAAAGTACTTTTTGTAACTGTAGCTGCAAAACATTATTTAAAAAGGAACAGCTTTTAAACAAACAGTAAGCTATTTAAATATGTAAATCTTTCGATTTGCTATGCTAAAACTTTTAGCATAAAATCCCTTTGAATCCTGGAAGGTGAGTTCATTAAAAAGGTGCACGCTGTTCCAGCATATATCCTATGTCAGCACAAACAGCCTTCCTGTAAACACGCAGCCATGAGGACCATGAGTAACAACTCTGTTTCCATCAGAAACCCTTTATCCTGCGTAAGAGGTCTGCACGCTAATAGATGTCCCAGGCTAATGTTAACTAGCTACAGCTGGCTCGAGGCTATAAAAAGCATTAATGAAAACATAAATACTAACTTCTCTGCTTCCCTCAGCCTGCACGTCAAGGCTGCGCAAAGGCATCACTTTCCAAGCGGTCTGTGTGAATGAACGGGCTGCTCTGAACCAGCTCGCTCTGGTTCCCCAAAGTTTGTTTACTGAACAGCGTGTGCAGAGACACTGAGCACAGGGCGAGGGGAGAGCTGCACCACGTGTCTGCCTGGCGCACCCTGCAAAGCCTCCTGCTCTCCAGAGCCACGGGCTTTTGGTGACGGCTCCACAGGGGAAGGAAATGACTATTAACTGAGGAGCTGGCCTATGGACATAAAAATGTCAGTCTGAAGCTGAACACGCTCCGATTCTTCCAACATAATTGCTTTGCTTTGCTGTGATATTGCTTTGCTGTAACGTTGCTATGCACTTTGTTACAATAAATAATGCATGCGGTGACATACGCAGATCACAGGAAGGACGCTGCATATGTTAGAGCTCTGAGCCTCCTCTAGCTTCTCGCAGGACTGATTTAGTTATTGTGCCAAATATAAAACTAAAATGCAGGAAAAAAAAAAAGAAATACTCAGATGTATCAAAAACATATACAGAAAAGGGAAAGACAGCTACTGTTCAATGGATAAGAGGACACATGCAACTTCTGGGGTACAAATTTGGACAGAAATTTCAGGATGTCAATGTGTTATGATATTCAGCCATTTGTTGTTCAGACAAGCTGCGTGCACATTCTTGGTTATTCTCTGACTGTGGTGCTATTTAAAAATTGTTAATTTTGCTCTGAAAATGGTGACTTTCAGCTCCTGTACACTTCAGCACGGGACCTCAGACAGACAAAACCCCCAGGTCTATGCTGGGAGACCATATATGCTGTTCTTTGCTACTCCTTCCTGCTAAGCACATCTTTCTTCTGTCCCATACTTGTCTCTTTCCAGCTTGATTTTGCATCTCAAAACACTGGATATTTATCTTATAAATTCAGCTTTTGGAAGTCCCACCAGTAAGTACGAATAAGAGCTAGAGTTATTCGTTTTTAATTTTTATTAAAGAAATCTATTTCTACAGACATCTTGGATTCCTCATCCTAAAAGCTTAAAAAACCCCTCATTTCCAGATATAATAATCTCTCATCTTCACAATTCTCATGCCCAATGTGTAACTTCTGTATTTCCTCTGACTACACCACCCAAACTGCAACCATGTGTGTCACCCCCAGATTTAGCTTCCACAGATTTAACAGGGATCCAACTCAGGTTAGAACAGAATCCATTTGTCTACACCGGGGTTCCCTAAATGCAACATACAGACACGTTATCTGACGTGTATAACCCTCTGCAAGCATTTTATACCTCAGAGGTATAACCCTCCGCAAGCATTTTAGAATTTTGATTTGACTTCTCCTTCTTCTCCTCAGTGAGTAAAATCCGATTTCCAAGTCCCTTACGTAAAATCTTCAACACCATTAACACTAGCAGAGTTTCTTCCTACTTACACTATTGAAATGAAAACAGGCCGAGAGCCACCAATTTTCTCAGCCTCCGAAACATTTGCTTCAAATGACAGTTTTCTCAGAATGCTACGGCTACAATTGACCCTGCCCAAAGTGGATGCTGAGTCTGATACACAAGAGGATCAGAGCACATATGCATGAGGTAGTCTTGATAACTACTGAAAAGCTCAGGCTGCAACAAGAAGCTTTGACAGTATCTAACTCCCTCCCTCCCTCATTTAGAATTAAATAGGAATAATAGAAACAAAATATATTTTTGCAAAGATTAGGCACAGAATGTTTTTGTGGACAAGCAAAATGATCTGTTAATTTATAGCTCTATAGAGGAGGTGTGACATTGCTTCTCATTCCAACCAAACCAGTCTCCTGGCACATTTTTCCTCATGTCAAGTGGAGTTTACAAATTCTGGCATTAGTTCAGAGGCATCAGAAAATGCATAACCTATCCATGTAAGACAAAGACAGAAGCACCTGTAACTGCTGTGACTACACCGTATTTGAATTCAGCAACGGGAAAACTCAGTATCTCAGAGAAAAAATTCACTGCAGGACCTACATAGGCTCAATAGGAATTGCTGAATTCCTATTGAGGAACATGCAGAAGAAAGGTAGCTCCCATAAAATGGTATCTGAACAATCTTACAGCCACTCTCACATTCCCCCTATGAGAACTTCAACTCTGTGCATTACTTCCTTCTCCAACTACCTACCACACACTGCCTTGCCCAGGATTGTCATTGCATGATCCCAAGTACTTTTTCCATCCCTGTGTAAATGGGACTCCAGTTCTGGAAGGGACTGTCCTCCCACATGTCAAGCCAGCACTTCTAAGTGATTGCCTTTGATCTAAAATAGTTGGGAAACCACTGAAAAAGTGCTGAAGAGTTTAACATTTTCATAATTAGTTCCTTAAAGTCATCTTCCTATGTATCGGTGAAGATAAGACAAGATCATTTGCAGTAGCAGCACAAGCTCCAAGTGCCAAAGTGCAGCACAAATTCATGCAAAGTGAAAAAGCTGTGCAGACTCTCATTGCATCTTGCACTGAAACTCTGCTCCTAATTGCTACCTGTATTTGTGCCCACATGAAACTCAAAAGATCACGGGCAAAGAACCAAGCATGAAAATACAGAGAAAGTGCCTGCTGCTGCTTTCATTTCCATCTTTGCCTCCTGTCCACTGCTGCGGATCCAAGGAAGGTTACAAGGATCAGTTGATCCTCTCACCCAGTAGTTCAGGTGGCTGTATGAAGTCAGCTTTCAAATGTAGCCTTTGCACCTCAAGTTGTATGGATCAGTAAATGCCTCTGAACTGGAGTAACAGCTCCACAAAGACATTTACAGTTGGCTGGTGGCTGCCTGCTGGGTTAGATTAGCACCTGCAGAAGGGAAGGATCTGGAGCTGCTGGTGTGAAAGCCTCCTCAGTGACGGGCATACCACCCTAAGTAAGCACACCAGAGTTGAGAAACCACTGATACAGATAAATAGTTTTTAAAATATGTATACAAAATCATGTTATCATGTGATACTGAATGAAATACTGCAAGCATGACCAAAAATTACCTTTGCAACTTCATATCGTTCTTGCTCTGTTTAATGTGAAATCTCGCTGAAATATATTTCGTATTCACTTTAAGCCTTAATCACTTCTAAGGCAGGTCATCCAAACAAGTTCATACTGCAGCCAAATACAGGCCTCAAAAAAAAAAAAAAAAAAAGTATGGACCCTCACCTAGCGTGACACTGCTGACTTGCTCTGGCTGAGAAATGGAACAAGAATAGCAGGCACTGCAGCCGGTCACAACTTGAAATAGACTGGCACGTGTGATAACACTTAAGCATTCCCAGCACTTGGAAGATACCTCCCAGTTTTAAGCCACAATGCCTACCAAAACAAATTTAGATGGTCTTCTCTGAAAAACTTTATCTTTTGTATCCCACAAAAGAAAGTGTACAAGAGTTTATGATACATCTATACAGGTCTATGCCCCCAGAGATATTCAGACCCTTCAAAATCTGACTTTTCTTAACTACTGGAGTGTGCCCATTATTTTAAAACCACACAGGACAGTGTATTCTCAGCTTTATACTCCCTGGGACAAGAGACTTCCTTCTTCCCAAGAGAGTGAGATTATGTTCATAACACCCTTCCCAGGAATACTAATTTGTTATACCCAAATCAAAGCTTTTTTGAAGCTGATGACAAAGTTATTCTTAAGAATCTTCCCTTTCAAAAACTTGCTACCCTGACATTTCTTTGTATGCTTGCTGATCTATACTGGTACTCATGTTTGTGCATACAAAGAGAGTTTATGTGCCCAAATTGCATAGAAATTAAATGTTATATCTGGGTGGTTTAGATTTCTTTCTTATCTGTTAGCTCAACATGTGTCCATCTAGGTATTTATAACATTTATCACTGCTCACGGTCCTTGACTTCTGCTGTACCATGGTAGCAGGAAAACAAATTCCAGAGACACAATCTGGCTTTTATAAAAGTTTTGGAGAGCTCCAGCGTGACTTTAACACTTCCTCCCAGGCAGGACTGAAGTCATGTATTCAGTGAAAGGTAGGGGTGTAAAATACACGTGGACATTTTCTGCTCTCAGTTCTGCCAACCACATAACTTCCAGAGATATAAAAATTCAAGGGGAAGAAAGGTCAAAAACAAGGGAAAGATTCCACACCTTTTATGTAGGCCATCTTAGAATAATTCTTGACAAATAAAGGCACTAGAAAATTACTAGTCCTGGTTTATCCAGGCAATGTACAACAATACATTCCCTGACTGTGGCTCTAGGGGCAGGAAATTACCTTTCCAACTGATCACTTCCTACTCCCTAAGCTGGTCTCCTTTACGGGATAACATACGAAGGACCACATTTCTCTTCCTGTATTCCTTGCTTACATATTCCTTTCAAAATAGTTGGTTAGGTGAATGCAGCCATGAAGTAGAGAACAGTGGGAAATGAGGCGTTGATATGCACTAAAACCTCCCCATGTTTCTGAAGTTCTGTATGCAATCAATCAGATGTGGGAGGAGTGGAAAGGTACAGTTACACGATAAGTGGTGGTAAATATATAACTCTATGTAACAATACATGCTATTTATCTTTTTCATTATTATTTACATATATCTGCAATTTCTCTATCATGGGGAATATATCACTAATCAGAGCTACTCTTTCTTCTTGACCAATGGAAGACTCTTCAGAAGGTAGGGAAGGTGTTTGACTTCTGTTAACATACTGGCACTTTTCTGCTTACTCTACTGACTGCTTCATTACAGAGAAGAGAGAAGTTAGAAACCAGCATGTCCTTTTTGCTAGATGGATACACGGACATGCACATAGCATTGGTTATCTGGCAGTTGATCTGTGATCCTGACCATTTGCTTTCCAAAGAGACTAAATCTGTGCCATGCTTGTGGTCTATACTGGCTACTGTCTTCTTAAGACACGTCAGCAAGTTTACTTCTGCTCTGACATATTTTAGATCAGTGGCAAATTATTTAATCACTGATTCCGAGTGCAGAGCTGGTATACATTGTAGGGGGGGAAGGGGGATGTTCTGCAGAGTATATCAGATAACAGTGCTCTCAACTTGCCCTTGGACAGAATAAGATTATGTAAATATTTAGCACTGAAAAATAAACGGTAACGTCAAATTAACAAATTCTTGTACTACACTGGCACTGGAAGAAGCCCAAGTTCCATCTATCCATCTGCAGCACCAAAAGCAGGGAAAATAGACTTTTAGGGCTACCTGGGCAAGTGCACAGGGAATCCACAGTGTTAAATACACAATACAGTTTAATGTCTCAGCTAGATAACATGATACCAAAGCTGTTTTTCCAAGTCTTTTGTCTTTACTCTTTGTTTTGGTAGCTCCAGTTTGAGAATTACAAAAGAGCAGGGTAGAAGAAAGAAGGAATATCCAAATGTCAGTGAGTCTTAAAAGTGCTTTGAAAACAAAACAAACAAACAAAAACTTCAAAGCAGCAACAGGTTCTTAGACCTTGAACCACAGATGTTATGAGAACTATTACAAGCCTGTCAAGTAGCAATTAGTCTACTTTGCAAGAATATTAAAAGCACAGTATCTTCATTTCCGAGAAGGGTCTGAAAAAGGGAAAACAGAGAGAATTTCTAGCTCATGGAGTACTCTCTACTGCACTTCAGTTACCTATTTCCTGTTTACTTCCCACTTGAAAAATCACATCCCAGAAACATAATGTAATTTAAAAAAAAAA